>NC_087515.1:70568242-70904725 GCF_963921805.1 Phalacrocorax carbo
GCAGAAGGATCCTAGAGACCTGGGATAATGGCTCTGAGTTTTGGAGCAAGAGCTCCACACCAGCACACTGATGACAATGCTTGGTGTGATCCTTGAACGTAACAAGAAAGTAACATTCAGCAGAAGGAATGAGACTGTGGTTAGTTTGGTGTTTGACACTTTGGTGACCACTGCTGGAATACTCTGCCCATCTCTGGTTCCCAAGTCATGCTCAAGTGTGGCAGCTTAGAGATGCAAAACCAACTGCCATACAGCAAGAGGCAAAAAGAGTTATTTAGCTTACAGGAGCGATAGATACCCTGTGATAGCCTACATTAAGAGGAAGTGAATCCAGGTAATACAGATAACCACAACCAGGGACCGGAAGCCAGAAAAAGTGAAGTATATAGTGCACTGAAAAAGAGCAAAGACAATTATCAATAAAACACACCAGACAACTTATCAAGTTAGTTGATTCTTGAGGGGGAACCATAAATCATTTTTCTTCTAAAATATATACTTTAATTTAGGGGGTCCCAAATGGACATGACCACCATTTCTGTTGACATGGCAATATCTGACTTCTTTGAAGGCAGAGGCAAACCAGTTTTCCATAAATTAATGGCTTCAGGTCAGCCACAGGTGACAGGGGGGCTACTTCCAAATGTGTGCGTTTGGGTAGTGGGAGAGGGTTTGTGTGCATCCTGTGATACATGTACAAAAGCTCTAAGTCCAACCACAGCTCCTGGCCTAGCTGGAGCCAGGAATTAATTCAGAGGAGTCCCATGGCTTTATTATGAACACACCTAATGATGATCCTTCATGAACCATGAGGGTTAAGGTACCGTAAGCCCTCATATGCTTCTATGAGCTTATATAAACTTATGTGGGCCCTCATTAGAAGATATTAAGCTACAGATACAAACAAATTTTCATAGGTTTCATCTGTGTAGTTTGATATCTTATCAGCAGTCTAGGAGTACTCTATTTGTAGAAGACTAATTCAGAAGGAGTCTAAATCTAATCTTTATGATATCTATTCTGTTCTATTCATGAGCATGGAAAAGTGATCCTTCAGCATCAGGACCATCTTAACCATCATCCCTTTATGCAAAGCCCTGCATAAGTCCATGGAAGCATCATGTAGGTATTGATTCCAGCTAGTTGTGCTGGAAGTTCTTCCAGATCTCATCTTCTCCGTATTAACTACAGGGTGTTATGCACTAGATGCTAACAGGAGTCACAACCAAGCAAGATCTTGCTCTACAAAAGGAAACCCCACAGACAGAGTAACAAAAACCAAACCAGAACTCACCCAACTCCCCAGACCAAAAACATCAATGAGGCAGGGAGCTAAGAATGAATGAGTGAAGCAAGGCTCAAAGCCTGCTACTTTTCCTCCTTGAAAATCTGCCTGCTTTCAAAACAGAAACTCCAAAAAAAGCAGATGCCCTCTCAGCAGCATGATCTCAGTTCAATGTCTTTTACATCAAAATCAATGCAAATTATACGTTTATAAACCAAACCTGTCTGCCATATTTATATTACAGATAATCAGTGAGATTTACTTCTTGACTGAGGAACTTAAAATGAGGGAATTTTTTGTTAGGACACATGTTTATAAACAAAGAAATTCTATATTACTACTTCTGTCCCAGTGCAAGGCATTTTCCTCTGCAAGACCTCTGAGGAAATCTGTGACATAATTATTGACCTCCTACTACTCAAAATCCGCTAGGGTGGAAAGTCTACATACCATTTCAACACAAAACGTAGTACGAGCACACACAGACTTACCCTCTAATACTGTAAGCTACACCCATTGCACGACGTCTCAGCAAAAGAATCAATCTCTCTGTTCTTATCCAAAAACATGGGTGCCTCTCTGCCCAGCTGAACCCGGCAAGCAGCTGCCCTAGACTGTGTAATCTGTAGTAATCTGTATATAAGGCAACTCGAGATGTCCATCTCCCCTGTTACGTGTCAAGGCGAGCACCACTGCGATCAAGGGGGCAGGAAAAAGCAGCCCTGTAGTCACTGATTAACTCAGCCACGCTGTGCGGGTCATGGGGCGATGCACACCAGGACACACTCAGCACCTGGGAAGCCACATAGCAAGAAAGAAAACCTACAGCAGCTGCAGAAGGCAAACAAGACTTATTGACAGCCTTTGTAAGGGATATCAGCCTAACAGTCTTCTCTATTAATAATGTTTCCAGAGGCTTCCATAAAAAACACAGGAGAAAAATTTTAAAATTTTAAAAGGTTAAGTATGTCTCCCTCAGTGCAGCTTTCCTGCAGCCTGCCAAGGCCAGGAAAGCAGCAGCAGTCTGCAGGTGGATGAGCAGCTTTGCTGGGAGCGGCTGAAAACAGAGCCATCTTCACAACTGATGACAGAAGCTGTTTTAACAGCAAAAAAAAGAAACCATGGAAAGATGTAATTAAATGCAAATCAGAGGAATATTTAATTTACACAGTGATTATAGGCACGCACACTAATTTCTTCACAATCTCAATCCAGGTTTGGGGCTGGGGAGGGGGAGGTATGTTTGTGGTTTTTTTGTTTGTTTTGGGGTTTGTTTTTTGTTATTTTAAATTTTGTTATTTTAAATTACTATGAAACATTAAGATACTGCACGAGCTACTGTGACTGCACTGGACAAAGTGTTTTATTTATGCTGCTTTATGGCCCATGAGATAAGACTGGTGTTCTTGATATTTTCATACATGAATATAAATTGGATTCCAAATGCATTATGATATATTAGTTATGTAAAAACATAAATATAAAATGCATACCAAAAAACCCAAACATGTTTTTAACTTAGTAAATTATTTTGATACGTTGCATGAAAAATACATTGCAAAGCTATCCCAAATGACCTACTGTCCACAGCACTCAAGATGCAATACTGAAAATTATATACCATGCAATACTGGTGCGAGAATATCACCAGCGGCTAGGAAGCGATGCATTTTGCTTTGGGAAGGCACCCAAGAGTTTGGAGAAACCACTGACTTGTTAGGCAAAGATATGTCTTGCATTAATATGAAGGAGTGGGTCTCTTATTTCATTTGCCCAAAGTTCTACATGATCTTTTACATACCTCTGTGATGTTAAAACAGGCATGCATGAATAGCACCAAAATGACCCAATTTTATAATCACATTCACCACTAATCTTGATCAAGATCCGAACAGCAGCCCTGACAGCAACGATCTGGCCTGTCAGCCAGCAGAGCCAAGTGCTGCTGCAACAGCTCAATGCAGAAATTACTTTTTCCTCATTCTAAAAACTTAAGAATAAGCCAGAGTCAACACTTCAGTTATATATGGATTAGGTCCCTTCACTAATCAGAATGTTTCTGCTCATAAAACGACAAGCAAAGAAGCTATTTTCCAAGTTTGTGCTAAGAAGCTTAATAGATTTACCTGTTGCTCAGAGCAATGATCAGAGACAACCTCAGTTCAGCTCAGCAGCTTTATTCAACATTAGATAGACTATCCCCAAAGCAATAACTGACCTTGCGTTGTATCACTCCAACTCCTTGAAGTATTTACTCACACTTCAACCTAGAATTTTCTGAACCCACCCTTTTGCAATCCCTGAGGAGCCAAGGACTGGGTTCAGCAGATAGCAAGCAAACCAAAAAGCTATCTTCAGCTATACTCCTGATGGCCACATTCCAGCTGGATTAAACCTCTCCCCCTCCTCCCCTGGGTCAGCAACTTCCACACTACTGGACTGCTCAAAGCACTCATTTCTAAAATACAAGAAATAAACACTTAAATCAACACACATGCTACAAATTTGAAAAGAAAATTAAATATTCTGAATAATTATTTTAAAAAAAAATTTAAAAAGGAAAACAATTTACTGCATCTTAAAGAGACATCTCTGAGATTGATCACAAGTTCATATTCTTTGTTCCTGGCACCTCATTCACCAGAAGTGATCACCAGTGTCACCGATTTCCCTATTTTGGTTTGTCAACAGACCAGAGAGCTGCTCTAGCTGCCTTCTAGTGAGAGAAGGACCAGTAATTTGATTCCCCACAGCCAGTGAGTATGATAGCCTCACAGCCATGCTTGGGTGATTTACGTGGAAAATCACAGGCCTTCACTTTTTTTTTGTTATAGTACTATTTACACATACATACACACCTACAGGTACATAAAACATTTAAATGGCTTTTGTCGCAAAGGGACATTTTTTTACGGGCCTGAAGGCAGAAATAGCCACACCCATTCAGTTAGGAGAGTCTCCCTTTTCCACATCATGCCCGTTGCTCATGTGAAATACCTATTTTTTAGCACTGGCACCTTACTGGATTCCTTGCCTCTCTTGTCACTGTTCCCCTCTTCCACTTTCCCTCACTTCCTAGACTATAGCCAAAACCCAGATCATCCCCCAGTGCTTTTATCGCATGTTAGCTGCACATATATCTCTCCTTTCATGCTCCAAGTGGCACCAGATCCCTTCTCCCTTCCCACTGGGAGCCATATTAGACCAGCAACAGGCTCTACTTTATCTCTCTGGAACAAGGGCACCTCTCTCCTCACCTCAGCATCCTTGCTGCATTTCACATCTTGGACCACGTAGGAAAAGTCAGATTCAGCTCTAGAAAGCACTATACATATAAAAAGATAAGAGACAAACATGTTTTCATGCTATGCACTGCAGCTCACCTTTCCCGAGGAACAGCAAACCAGTACTCTGGTTGCTTTATCTTTTTACTGTACTGTTGAGACATGGTGGTGCCCTGAGACGCGAAGGACTTTCTCATGGGCTTGCCTACTTTAATGCACAGAAACATTGGAGGCGTCTTGCTCTTCTCCTCTTTTGAAGGAAGCATATCTGAATGAGAAACAAGAGATGGGCTGCTTACAGGAAAGTACAAATACTGCAGCTGGTAAAACACTGTCACGAAAGTTAGTAATCTCATCCAAAGGAATACTCAGAGGCACTGTACAGAGAATTAAACCTGACATGTCATTCAGTAGCAAAGCTAGTTTAAAAAAAATCCTTGTTCCTTCTAAACTGTGCCCATTTATTCTCATTTTGTCAGCCTGTATCCCCCTCAGCTGTACAGCTGTGTACGGAATAGCTCTGTACAACAGATCAGTAAGATGATCAGGCTGGGAGCAAACTGCAACATGAAGCAGGAAAGTAAAGGGGCCAATGTGGGTTCAGGAAAACCGTCCAGTCGTAGGGTAGCCCTACGCACACAGACACACACACACACACACACAGAGCGTGATCAGTTCCTCAACTCTGACAGTCAGACAGCCATACAGGCACCTTTTGTCTGCACAAGACAGGGTCAAGCGTAAGAGCAGTTTAAGTTCGTTAAACTGCTGGTGCGACAAAAAAACCTGCTAATGAAACTATAGCCTCAATCACACTGAAGTTGCCTCATTCATTTTAGGAGTACACATACAGCCATTCTTTTTTTTCCTCTCCCAGTGAGAGCTATCACCAAATACAACTAGCAAGATATAAACCCTTCCAAAAGAAAGGAAAAATCATTTTAAGAACAACTTTTTTTAAAAATAAAGACTTCCACTCTATTCATCCCCCACCACTTGCTATGAATCAAGGGTATGTCCACTGGTTCATTAAACTACCAAGAGAGGAGCATCAGTGCTCCAGTATGGACTAAGGCTTAGAGGCACTGGGCTGTAGCAGAAATAGTAATATGCGGACACTCTATCTAAACTGAAATTTCACTTTGTTATATGATTTCCAGTAACAGCCTGAATTTTATTTATAATAACCAAATGACCAATCAGGACAAAATGATCAGTCAGTAAGACTCTGCATATATTCCTATTTAACATTTCTTTAAGGGTTTCCATAGCATGAAAGACACTAGACAGATGGAAATAGTGTCAAGAATACTTTGGTATCCCCCTTTACAGCCATGCACTGCTACTTTGGATACTATCAGAAATACACTGACAGACTTCACTGAAGCAACAGAAGTTACCAACACAGAGGGACAATTCCTAGACCATGAAGTGTCCCAGTCAATACTGCAACTGGATGACATTTCACTGTCCTTCTTAAAGGCAGCGAACAGAGGTGAAGATTATATAAACAGTGATCACTGAATATGGAAAGATCATACAAGCTACTAGTCAAACTAGATGCTTAGGGAATTTGAAGGTATTTTTTCTTCTAAATAGCACACAATATAAAAATATAATATACAAGAGTAAGGAAAAAAAAGACCAGGTATTACAGAAAGACGAAATTTAGAACAGAAGGCTATCCAAACGTTACCATGATAATGCTCTCCAAGCCTCAGAGGAAAAAAGGATAACCAGAGACCTACCTTCAATTGGCACTTGAATTTTCTGCAGCAGCCACAGTCTGATTTCTGATTGATTGTCTAACTGTGTTTCTTGACAGGTCTTGTCTATAGCTGGTACTAATGAAGAGTCCACAGACTCTTTCACATCCTTTTCCTCTGCTGCTGCTGAGCTGATTTCTAATGAAGGTGCTTTCCTTTCAGCACAGCAGGAATCAAGCTCCATACTTTTAATTGTATGGACTTCATTAGCGTGGGACTTTGAACAGCTAAGTGTAAGGTCTATGCCAATTGCTTTATTGTTTTCACCTTTCTGGATTTCAGCCTTGTGTAAGTCTTCAGATGACTGAGACCCATTCCCATCTTTATTGAGGTAAAATTCAATAAGTTTATCTTTCTCTAGTTCTTTCTTAGTGTCCAATGCAGTCTCCACCTTACCTGTTGGGGAACTGACACATTTGTTTACTTCTGGAATAACATCTTGCTTTTCACATAGTTCTAAGTCTAAGTCAGCTTTAGGTTCAACACTGTCCTTTTTTTCCAAGGAATCAACTGTCAAGTGCTCCTGGACTTCTGTAGTGGGTTTGGTTACCTGCTGCTTAGTTCTCCCCAGCTCCCTGGCATCAGCCAGCAAGCCTTCCATTACTGAGATTTTCCTGTCCAACCCTCTATCCATATGAGATGACGTCTTTTCCAGTTCAATGAAGTCATCCTCTCTTTCTCCCAAAAGGGATTTTTCTTTGGTTTTGTCATCTGAAACATTCTTTTCCCCAGAAGGCTCCTTAGCACATGGATCTGCAGCAAACTTTTCCAAATGTTCAGTAGCAGTGATGTTGTTGGGAAACTCCAGTGACTTTGACTTGATTGAGCCTGTACTGTCAGATGACTGAAGAACTTCAAAATCAACAGACTTCTCCTTATCTGAAGGTTTTATCTGTCTGGCACCCAGGGCAATGGATGGATCCCCATTCTGCTGCCTCTTTTCCTTGCTAAGGGATTTGAATTTGCTGAAAGGATTGATATCTTTCTCAGAGGACAGGTCTTCCCATTCTCCTGGCCTGTACAGAGGACAAAGATCCTTTGGTATGTCACTGTCAGGGAAAATGATGGATGTATATAGGATGTTAAAAGCAAAATGGAAACAGAAAAAAACGGAAAAGAAAGAATAAATAATATACTAACTTAACTTAAGCTCTGAAACTCAACAAAAAATTACTTTCTCCAAAACAAACATACATTAGTGGAAATAAGTGACTTTAAAGAAAATAGAGAAAAATGCAGAAAGGATAATACCAAAATAAAATGAGTAAACCACCTGGCAGAATATGCCACATGGGTGAAGAAATGGTACACATGTAATAGCAATGTGCAAGTCATCAGAAGTTCAGTAACCAAAAAACCACAGGAGGTCTATTTAGCTGCTGGAATTTCATTCATACCATACTACTATTGTTATTTCCCACACCTGACAATGAGTCAACCTCTACAACCATCCATGCTTCCCTACTCAGTACAAATGTATTTTTGAGAAGAAAGCAAACTGGAGATAAGCCGTACCCTGTTTGAACATGTTTTCTGCAAAACAGTAACAGGCATCAAGAGTTGGGTTTTCTTCCTTTTATTTTCTCTGTTACTCAAATGTACTGTTTGAATGCAGACTTCCCCAAAGATTTCTTTTTAAAGCAGGACAATCACAAAACATTTCAAAATGGAAAATCCTTAAAAAACTTAGCAGCATACAACTTGAGCTCTTCATTACTGCTAAAAAGTCTGAGGTGAACGAGAATACAAGATTCTCACCACTTAAAAGTTACCAAGAAGTTACTACACACTCTAGTAATGAGCGTAACACAAATGTTTGGAAAGATTTTCTTGAAATGAGAAAATGGAGGGAAGTAGTGAAGTAGTCCATTGTGTATTGTAAATGCAAACTGTCAATGAATTTCTGGTTCTGAAGTGGAAGTATTCCACAGACTGGTATTTCTGTAAGACAGTTAAGGTGCTTTTATCTTCAAACATTTTAAATACTCCTGGTAACACAACAAATGGTCCAAATCTAACCCTCTTCACCTCTACTGAAATAACCCCAGAGATGGGTCAGTGCAAGAGCTCAACCATGGCATGCCACCAATGCTTTCAATCACTGGTTTTTACTTGCACTTTGGTTGTCATATTTATGACCCATTTCTCTGTCCTGCCACTGAAGTGTTCTAAAAAGAAAGTGGAAGAACAATACAAGTGAATCATTCTTTTGCTGGCACTTTCCTTCCCTGATTTGTTTTATTCTGCTGCATTAAAACTCTTCCCCTCCACTCCCCCACCTCCTTTTCCATGACCCTTACTAAAAATCTGTAAACATAAGTTCAGGGAAGAACACTCCTTACGATGGCAATGCATCTTTAATCTTCATGTGAGAGATGTCATTGTAGAGAGCTATTGAGACAACCTCCTCCATGGGGCAGATGAGCCCGTATTCTTCACAGCCATTCTCAATTACCAGAGGATCAGACTTATGTGGGTCAAACATGATATTGTTTGGAGTTACTATCATGACTCCTCCAACTACGCCCTGCAATAGGAGAAAGAAGAGTTAGCACATCTCATGCAATTCACTTATCATTTGGTATTGGAATCTAGGCTCCTATCCTAAAGAGAAAAACCTCTCTCCTGCCTCTATATACCCCGTCATGCAATGTTTGCTAACAAAACATTTTGGTTTCCAATTGCATGAAGTCAGACATTGTAAGGAGAGTAAAGAAAAAGATTGCTTAGTGACACCCAAGTTCCAGGCTGATAAGGAAAAACATCTGAACTATTCAACTTCCAGTGCTGGCTGCTACAAGCTAAACTTCCAGATTGTTAATCAATCTCAGACAAATAGGTTAGTGCACTTAAAAAAAAAAAAGAAAGAGAGAAAACCTACCATTTTATTCTAGATTCAGCCACCTTCATACAATATGTGAATTTATATGCAACCGGCACACCTGAAGGCAGCCTTACTCATGGAAATGTCACGGTTACCATGCTAAGCTACATTACAGTTCCCCTTGATCTGCTCTCCCAGAGGTACAAGCAAAAAGCTTCTACATATAGGGGCCTGACATGAAACAGTTTCTCCCTCACCTAGGAGCAGCTTCTACCACTGATCCAAGCATATTTTGCGCAGCTGTAGAAGACATCTAATTCTTCAAAACGTGCTTTAGCCATGGATTTGATAAGAGGCTGCATCAGCCATTATTCAGCTTTCAACCTGTGGCAACTGACCATTTTTCAAGGGAGATTTCCAACGTCTGGCTCCTGCACCCTCTCTTCCAGATGAGCTACAAAATTCACCAGACCAACTCAGAAGCTGTGCATAAATCATGACATCTGACAGACAGAGCCATAGATCAACAGGAATGACCTACACTGCAGATACTATTAATTATCCAAGGTCATCTGGAAGACAAGGCAAGCCAAAGAAGACTTAACAGATAGGCAAGTAAATGACCACAAGCTTGGTTTGGTTTTTTTTCAGTCAGGGAGATCCCAAGCTGACGGCTTGACACTGGCAAGTGAGTACATGTGTGCCTGGCTCCTTTGTAAAGCAGAGTCTGTATTTCCCATTTGCTTCTCCTGTATGACTCACATACACGTGCCTGGTTTGTGTTTGGATTAAAGAATCAAAATCAAGTGCAGAGGCTTCTCCCACAGGTATGTAACTCTCTTTAGCCAGAAGAGCAATACATCAGTAGGCTGTACTTCCTACCCAGCCGCTGCAGGAAGGCAGGCAACAAGGGTTTTTAGCTACACTGGCAAAGAAGCTGTCCCACTTATGATTGTTCTGACTGCAAATTACTTTTTCAGCCCTGCAGCCATAAAACTGGCAATCTGGATCATCTGCACCCAGCAAGGATCACATGACAAAGTGACAGGATTTCCCTAATTTACATATGAGACATCAAGTAGCCCTCTATTACTTTCTACAAAATAGCAGACTGAAAAATTGCAGAGTGGTTAAATACAGTGTACCTCTACTCGATGAGAAAAGAAGCCAAAACCTGTAGGTATAAACACATCCATCTTACAAAAGTCAGGACTAAGGGAAAAATATGTTTAAATAACAACGGTTAGCATCTCCAGTGTTACAAATACCACAGAACTTAAAACCCAAACATGCAGGCATCTAACTGAAACCAGAATCAACAAGAGCAGATACGTCAAAGTAGACAGTTCAAGAAGAGAGTGTCTGGCAGGCAACTTTAAGAAGGTTAAAATACAGCCCAAGCTTTGTGCCTTTGCTTCTAAAACAGCTGCTGTAAAATTTAGGGTTGAGTCCCAGTGGGAATGTGTATATTACAAAACACTTGCAAGAAAAAGAAAGAAAAGGTTGCATCATGCAGTATTTATCTTTTCATTAGGGTTTGCATGACGTTCATTAGCAAGTGCAGAAGCAACACGACACATTTGGAAACACCATTCCGGAAACAGTTAAAATTTAGCCTAGAGTCATAAATGAAATAGATAGGCATGTGCTCGTTTTATAAAGGTGTTGCACAATTTGATGGAACTGGACAACTAATCCTGACACATCATAACTCTAAAATGCAATTTTCTCTGTCTACCTAGCAACACACAGTCTTAAACTGTGTAATTCTAGTAATTCTAGTAAGACATGGTAGGAGAATGAAGACGGGTAGAAGAGCTATTCATCAATAAAGCAATTATCATAACAGATTAAACAATTGAAAGAACAAAATAACACAGCATATTACCACTGTACCAATAAACACAGCTGTGATAGATAAAGCCACCATAACTTTTACATTCTTTACAAACGTGGAGCACATTTGACTTCCCCAATATTCATCTCTCACTTACCCAAACAGATATTGCTTTTAAAGAATCTCAAACAATATTCAAAAGCCAGGTTCCACCTACCTTACCATCTGTGAAGTAACGACAATTCATTTTTAAAAATTTGACAACCACAGGCTCATCCTCTTCTGAAGTGGAGGACAGGACTCTCTCAACTGGTTTGAAGGCCTTTCTTGCCAAATCAGCATCCTTAAAAAAGAAAAAGTTCCGTGCAGAGCAACAGGACCAGAATCATACACTTTTAGATTCTGGGAAACTAAAAGGCCAGATTCAACCAACTCTTTTCCTTTTGCTTAAGGAAGAAAAGCGGTGGTCACATATGTATGTATGTATGCGTGTATGTACGTACACTTCCTGCAGTATCCTGTAGAGAAGAAAAACCTCGTAACATTACAAAAAACCTTCAAGCAAATAACAGGCAAGAAATTAAAAAATGCCCAGGCAAGTCAGCTCACTGAATTTCAGTGAGGTACTCTCATTAAGAGAGGGCCAGTCCTGCCACCTCATCTATATTGAAGACCTCTCCACACAGTGCACTGGTGTGATTCCCCACGTAAGTCCAAGTTTATACAGTTATTCACTCCAGGCTTCTCTCCACTTTCCTCTTCATTGGTTATGGACTTGAAATGCCTAATTGCTTTAACATCAGTAGGTAGACAGCTAAACTCCTGAAAAACTACTACCTAAAATCATCATAGCCAATCACCCTTCTAAGGAAAATGAAAGATCAGCTACATGAAGGCCTTTCACAAAGATTAAATCCAGCAGCCTGTCTACATAAGGCAAGTCTACATATGGGTATCGCCATAATATGCTTAACTAGAAAGAAACTGACTGCTCAGACTGAACTAACAGCCTCTGTGCACAAGGATTCTAATGAAGGATCAAAGCTCTGGACTTCAGAGCAGTACAGAAATCTCCAGGGTGAAACACTAAATAATTCTTCATGTTTAACTTCCTGTTCTTTAAAAACTATACACTATACCATTTTCAATTGCTTTGATAGTCTCTGGGCCCAAATGAACTTGTACTGGGTTTCTACACTCAGACAGAATTCCCTTAATTTGGAATATTTTAGAGAGACGGTAAATTTTGTAGTACAGTGAATTAAAATCAGTGTTACTCAATACACTACACACAAGGTCTGAACTGTAACATCGAAAAACCTGATATTTACACAGTTTTGAATCTCAGCTTCAGAATCAGAAATTATTTTGTGAGTTTAAGACCAGTGAATCAATGTTTGACTTACAGGGAGTTTGTCATATTCAGCATCTGATGAAGAAGGAGAAACGGGAGCAGCAGGACTGAAAGAAGACAGCCTCGCAGCACTTGTTTCTGGCACAAAGAGAATCTAACAAACACATGTCAAAACAGTAAGACACAAGCTTCAGAGTTATTCACTATAAATACTACGTTCTACTAGAAGGACAACCCAGTGCTGATCACTTGTGATTGCAATGCACACCTTCTTTCCCCCCTAAAGTTACAATCCCAGGTTGTCTTGCAACTATCGCAACTACAAAGCAAGTAACTATAAAATTACTGTTAACAGTCAATAATTTGTAACAGCAAACTCTGCTCCAAAGAGAAGGCCATTGCTGAAGATGGGGGATCTTTAGTACTAGAGGTTTATAATACTGCTATAGGTTGCCTGTTTCCGAAAACCTACTCGTGTTTCCAAATTTATAAAAAAATCCTTTATATGAAGCAGCATTTTAGTATCACGTACTCCATTTAAAAGAAAAAAATAAACCCTTACACTAATACAAGCGTATATAAAATTATAATGCTTTGTTTGAATTTTAATATTCTCTCACAGTGAACACCCCACATTTTTAGTAGAGCAGTACTAAAATTGTAGTACAGCTTTGGACCTCCATCCCAGACAAAAACATGGAGTAATTTGTTGCAAGTGTCACTTCTAAAGTTAAAAAAATGTTCAGTTTAGTTTTAAACTAAAAATGTTCAGAAAAGAAAACCATTTTGCTTATCCCAGCTTTTGTCTGCTGGGTATTCTTAAGCAAGTCGTGACATCTCTTTGTGCCTCAGTTTCCCTATCTGCAAACCAGGACAATTCAATCTCATGTCCATGAAGCACAAGCAGAGATCTGCTCTTCATGAATCAGATGTCAGCCTTCACATTTGCATTTCCATTACTTGACTTTCCCAAAAACAGTCTATCTCCATTCACTTCTCATCTTACAGGAGACTGACTCATCCCCAATATAATGGCAGAGAGCCATTTTAGTTACTGTATCTAACTTTCTAATTCTTTATTGTATTATACATAGCCTTTATCTAGGCTTTCAAAAAATTTACCTTTCTTGCAACAGCTACATTACCCTCTTGACCTTCAGAGTCACCTTTAAGCTTTAGTGACAGCAAATAAATAACAAAAGTCCGATATGGCAATGGCAAAGCTCCCCCGCCCCACAACTCCAGGTAATGATCTAGTGAGTTCCCCTCTGAGGGATCTGAATTACCAATGTCTGTTATCCTTGCATCCAAGTACCTAAAGATCTGTGAAATTAGTAAAAAGCTTTTAAATACATAGCAAATTATCAGGTTTCAGGTATAAAAAACCCCAAAACATAAAAGATTTACCTGGCCTGGCACAATCGTCTGCGTGAAAAGCTTATTGAGCTCCACAAGCTTGTTTGGGGTGATGTTAAACTTTAATGCTATGCTGTTTATGGTGTCCTGATTTCCAGCCTGAAGAAAGAGTTGAAGCTTAAGATACCATTGTGAACACATTCAGCACACCAGCTGAACTAAAACCACCTAACAGACTGTTTGCAGGGAATAGATTTGATGATCTCAACATACCCTCTGTTTAATAGCTTACCTCATAAGCCAGATCAATAAAAAGAAATATTCTCTCATACTATACAGTAGATAAAATGGAGATGTGTTACAGATGTTCCTCTCCTTTTCTCGTAAAACTTTAAAGAAGCACCACCTTATTTAGAACTGGTCTGGCAAGTGGGGAAAGGACACACACTGTAAAGTTCATTACACCTTTGGCAATCGCAGCCCATCAGGCATTTGTGCTGTTCCCAGCTGGGACACCTGCCTTCCACAGCCACTCTGTGTGATGGAGGAGGGGTTTCAGGCACCTGGCTGCCTCCCACCGAGACTTTCTGGACAGAGCCAGTCCTCTGAGCCGCCGCAGCAGGGCACCACCACCCTGCTCAAGCTTAATGAGGTCTCACGTCACCTCAGGACCAAGCACAGGCCAACCACTTGATGACCTAAGCAACGCTGTGGAATGAAAGTATTTTTCAGAGTAACAAAACCAATTACTCTACTAAAGAGCCATGGTGCCAAAGTAAAATAGGCCTGGCAGCTGTGAGAAGAGGCAGGGGACCTGGTTTGAACAGTGGTTCAGGGCGTGAGCCTAGCTCTTCCCACACAATGGTATTTGGAGCAATCCCTATTGAGGTAGGTACAAACTGCAGCCAGTATTCACTCGGTGCTTTCAGTTTTGTGCCACTGGCTCCCTCTTGACCTCAACAACTACACTTTCAAGAAGCAGACATGAACAAAGCACAAACCAATACTTACTGTATATTCTATGGTACCATGGGGTTTCTGAGAAACCATTTTTTTCTCTTTCTTTTCATTGGTTTTGTTTTGATTGTCATCTAAAGAGGAAAAAAAAATTATTTGAGTAACTGACTTTCAAGTGTATGCCTATCAACATGTTTTGAAAGAGATCTACAGGATGTGCAAATTGCAGCTGTGAACAGGAATAAAAGGGCACATCAAAAATACCTATTAGGCCTTAAAATTGCATTGCAAGGCAAGCAAAACTTCATCAAGTACAGCAGGTTTAGTAATCATTCAGGAACTCTGCAAGAGTAACGTATACATGATACCGTATCAATACAGAACTACTCCCATGTTTTTCTCCACGATACCTGCACAATTCAGCTGTTGACTACAAGTACTTTGTGCGATGGGCTGCTATCAAGGCTGAGGCAGAAACCAGCAGAGGAATGTACGTGCTGATACTGCATCAGTACAACCACAACAAATACTGGTTAATCGCCACTGCACCACCAGGACATCATATTTAAATACTGTTTTAAACTCTGAAGGTGAAAGTATGCAGAGTCCTGCAAAATATGCATGTGTGCAGTATACAGTCAAGCATCAGAACGCATAAAGCTTGTTCAGAAGACATTTTTCATCAGCTACAGTATACAGAACTCATTGCACCTGCACAAATCCTTGCAAGAGCCCAAAAGGCACGCACAAGCTCTCAGGAGTGTGAGCAGGGTAGCTATTTCCAATTCTTACCACTGCCAAGTGTAGGCAAAACCGAGGCTCAGAGAAGATGCCTGCTGCCCAGCCAACGCCAGCTCCCTGAAAACGACACTGGTGCCGAGGGCTCACCCTCTGCACCCCGAGCCCAGACACACGTACCTTGGGGGGATGAGGGCAGCATGCAACCCCAGCTCCAGGAGTGGGGCCGGGGTGCAGAGAGGCTGTGCATGGCTCCCCTGCTCGCCCAGCCTGCTCGCCCCCGGCCCCTCGGACAGGTCCTGCTGCCTCTGGCAGGGTGCTGCAGCCCGGCTGAGATGGGGAGAAGTGAGAAGGCAAGGCAGGGCTGGGCCCAGCAAAGCCAGCAGCCAGGATCAGGAGCAGGGAGACGCTGCCCTCCTGGACGGACTGTTCCTGCGGTCCAAGCTGGCAGCTCTGGAAGGAGGTCAGGTAGGAAAGGATGGGGAATGGCAGCACAGGGCTTCTGGCTTGCATTCAAGCTTTGCTGCAACCTTTGCTATTTCCAGAGAGCAAGAGGCAGATAGCAAAAAGGGCGAGGACTCGCCTGCCCCACTGTAATGTACACAAGAAGAAAGGAGGGGCTCGGAAGTGTGTTGCACCTGACCCTTCTGCCAGCCCATTTCCACAGTGAGATTAATGCTGGGGGCTGCCTCAGTGTCTTCCTGAGGCTACACAGTCAGAGACCGACTCCTTCAGTCAACAGAAACTCACAGGAGCCCAGCCTGGTGCACACAGCTGAACACACATCCAGGTGCTACTGCAGGTAACCCACTACCTGCCAGGGATGCAGTTGTGAGAAGTGCCATGGGTAGTGGTATAACAGATAGCAAAGACATTTTTCCCTATAACATAATAGAGGCAGAAAGCCTGCAGGGACTAAATACACACAATTTAAGTACATGTGGTATGAAGGACAGAGGTAGGAAGAGGAAGATCAGGATGATGCTGGCTTTTCCCTGATAGCATTTTGGAACAGAGTGCCACTCAATGATATCAGACTTTTATTCTTAGACCGGAAACCCACAGTAAAACTTTTAAAATTAGCATTCTTGCTGCCTTTTTCTAACCATTTGTATTTCCACCATTTTCGCGCCATCTTCCTCTGATCAAAATCAAAGCAGTCTATGGTGAAGGACAGAAAAACAACATTAGCAGAGCACAGTATTAAACCACCAGAAACACAATGCCAATACAACAGACACAGAAGTAGCAAATAGCGGATGTTTCCTTAATCCATTATTTAAGTACAACTGCTGATACAGACACAATCCTGCCTGAAGAAACTCCCCCAGCTAACAATGAGTGTGTTCACACTATTTTGTGCTACTCAGGAGATACCACTTCAGCTACTCCAGGATAACTAGAACTATGTATCACTCCCATGCAGGCAAACGACCTATTACTGGAGAGAGACAAGAAAGATTTATAGGTAGACTTCTAGTAAAACATTTTGTCTAGCTGGAAAAAGTAGGCAAGTTTTTCAGATATATTAACTCTTGCTTAGTTCTGAAACAACACACAACGTAGGAAGCAGTTAAGAACAGTTATTTCATAGTAACTAGACGTGCATGTAAGACCTTGGTGTGTGGGGAAAATAAAGTAGCCCAGAGAGATATAGAGATTTTGCACCTGCTAAATATGCAAAAGTTAAGTCTGCGTGTGGAGGGGAGGAATAACAATATGCAATTAAAGCAGTTTCTCTGCAGAGCTTATGATGTTTGGTATTAGCTAAACGTTTTGATTGCAAAGCTTTGTCTTTGGAAGGCGGGATGATGACTGAGAGCTGACCATGACAGCAACCACAATGCCACCAGGGCACAAGACCACAAAATACTCTAGCAATACACATAACTTTCTCTTCTACAGCTTCCTGCCTGGGGGATGATGTTCCTCTCTTTCCCCTTGTGAAACACACTGTATTTTTCAGGTCCTCCTAATTGCATTGGCTGCATTAAGTCTGGAGACAAATAAATACTATCCAGTTATAACCTGAAATACTGCGTGGCAAGGAGACCTGTAATACGCTGTAGTTTTTGGCTGACAGGACTGTGGGTCTGTTTGTGTAGTAGGGTCTCCAACACAACTGTGGTGCAATACAGAAAAATAAGCTAGATACATATAGCTGAAAACCCAAAACTGTACAAACAAGTAAAGAGGAAAAGTTCAAAAGACCAGCTGAATTTAGACTATACATAATACAGTTCTCCTTTAGCCAAGAAAGGCTAATAAACCCTAAATAAGTCCAAGAATTAGATAGCTTGCTTTTCTTTCACATCTACATGCAAGAATATATGTTGTATAGCCTGTTTAGCTACAGGCCAAAAGCAGCAGTCACAGACTGTGAACCTACCTGGCTTCTGAGACCAAAATCTGACACTTCTTGTTTCGATACTTTTGGTTGGTTGGATTATTTTTTTTTTAAAATCCCACCAGCAAGCGGTTCTCAACACAATCCTTACACTGAGCATAACTACTTGGTAGGCTTTGGCAATTACAAACCACATCATATCACTTTGAATAGTGGAAAGTCTTAACTAGTCTGTAATTTTACTTGTACATTTAAAGCTTTAAAATAATAAATTAAAAAAATTCAGCTCTTCCAAGGAAAAAATTCCAATGAATCCATTAAATCTGACAGGTACTGCTAACCCCACCTACTGTACACGTAGCGAGGCCAAGGCCACAAGTTATGCTCTGCATGAATGGTTACAGTGGAGGGGGGTGTAAAGCCTGGCAAAGCAAGCAAAACACCACAACATACTATTTCTCCAGTTCCCTTATCCTCTCTCATTTCTTCCACAGGAAGCCAAATGTTTTCTGACATGATATCAAGGCAGCTAGCTCTAGTAGGAGTCCCAAAGGCACCCAGAGCACCTACAGGTGTGATGTGGAGATCTCAGTAACCACATTTCTTTCAGACAGAACTAGATGGAAGAGCTGTACCTCTCCACAGCCTTTAAAATAAAAGCCACTGGCTACTTTTTGGACTTAGACATTTAGTTAGTGGTGAAGTGACTCATGGTTCTGCCTCCCAAGTTTTCCTGAACTGCACATACACTGAAGACAGAATCATACAACCATGAGAACCAACTAGGTGTTAATGCAAATTTGATCACACTGCATTTTTAGGAAAAGGGCAGAGTGGGTGGACTGAACCTCTCTGTGATTTCAGGAAACATGTAAAATAAGAATGATGCAAAAATAGCAAAATTAATGAGCAAGGAGATGAAAAATGCCAAGTGAGAACAGCCTAGAAAATACAAGCCTATTGAAAACGGACAGGTCTAGAACAGAAATTTTTCTGCCCTTATTGGTATATTTATAGCTAACGCAAGTTTCCTAGCAGACTGTTCATATTTCATTTTACAATGCTATGGGGAAACCCTACCAAAAAAAAGACTTATGTAGGAATAATCTGGAACACAGCTCTTAAAGGAGTATGACAAAGAGGTCAATCAGTTTATCATCCAAAAGACCTTGACACACGATAGGAGAATTACACCTCTGCAACTATGTAAATAGCCATATAAACAGCTCAAATAGGTCAAGAAGCATGAACAGAATCCTGGGCTGCTCACACTGACATACAACACCAGGTCCGTCTGACATGTCTTGACTGCAAGACAATACCATCAACACCATCATTATGGACTAACCTGCTGCCGGCTGAAATCAGTGCGAAGTTTTGCAGTGCTGGCAGTGACAACTGAGCCTGCCCAACAGTTCCCGAGCCATCGGTTAGGCTGAAGTGGTAATGCTAGCAGGAATGCTGAAGTAAACAGGGGGCCAAAGGACTGACCACTTCCCACACCACGTAAACAAACTCAGTAGCCTGAGAGCATGGAGGCAATGGCATACTTGGACCAAAAGTCCATTTTACTCATTAATCTTTGTCTTACCAAACACTTAGGCAGCATGTAAATAGAGAAATCTTTCCCCTGACTAGACCCCTTGATTTCCCAGGGTAGAAGAGCAGCATCCACTAAACTGCCCAGTCACTTCGAGACCTCCATTCTGGTCCTATGCCAATGAACCCCACAGTACCACAATGTGCTACATGAACCAGTGCTTCCTTTCTTGTACTTCATACTTGATTAATTTCACTGAGCATCCTAAGTAATGTTAGTTTAAGGGTGAACAAATAAATATTGTTTATGCACCTTTTGCATACCATTCACGATGTTGGAGATTTCCAACATCTCTTAGCTATTTCACTTTTTCAGGCTGACTAATACTAGCATACTTTAGACTATTTCCTACTTCTCTGATCACACAGGCTGCCCTCATTATATTTTCTTCTATCTCTGTTTTGAGGTGCAGTAAGGAAAACTAAATGCAGATTTTAAGATAAAAAAACCCATTAGTTTGTGCAGTGACTTAATGAGGATTTCCTTAAAACTGTAAGATACTAGTCATATTTTTCCACATCACTGAGTTCATCACTGCTGTTTTAGGACATTCTTGTCCTACATCTCTATGACAGATTTGTTAGAAGAAATAAAACTATATTACTACAGTCTAGCCAAGCAGCAGGACGAAGGAGTGAAAACCTGAAGGTAGCTTACAAGAATTTGAAACACAATAAATTCATGGGAGAACAGTTATCACTTGAAGCAACCTAATCAGAATACTGATAAGAAATTAAGCAAACAAGGCTTCCTGGGGTAGGTTCCCTTATCAGTGAATGAGGCCTGATACTATCTTGACAGAGATAGAGTACAATAAGTATCACTTAAGTCATTCTAGAGAGACACAGAGACCTCAAGAACATGAAAGTCCTGCTTGGACTGGTAGAGGAGGAAAGAGAAAGACGAATCGGTTTATCTGGATAATTTTTTCCATTTCTACTTTCTAGACTAAGATTTTAATAACTTGCAGCAATGCTGTTATGTGCAGAGTTGTGTATAGGATGATTTAATTGTGTCTCCACAAGCACCTTTCTGGCTCTTCTCATGGCTCTCAAAGTGAACTGAACAGCATTGACATTAAAATTATTACTTTTTATTTAAAAGTCTTATTTTCAGCCGCCATCAAGTGTGGGTAAATCCCACCACCACAGGGGCCAGATCTCTGTTTTAGGACACCCTCTACCCACTCTGACAATCCAGCCCCTCCCAGAGGCCTCAGCAGCCTTCTAGGAAGGAACATTATCCCAACTCATTCCCTCCTTTAGCCAGCTGCAGCTGCAGCAGCTGGGTACAACATCTGTAAAAAGGTTTTTTGGCCATGTGATCAGACCTATCTCCTTGAGTAAAAGGCAGCATGTCAGAAACAATCCCTGCTCAGATTTGGGTAGTGAACTGCTACCATGTTAAAAGAGGAGAAAGAAAACCAAAATCAAACAAAAAAACCCCACAACATCCCACCACCTCAGGTGTCTGTTTTTCTGTTCTGCTTCCCACTCTTCCCATAGCCTCCTGCCAAGCCCTCACCTTTACTTCTGCATATTTTTCCTCTACTGAATCATATTGATCATTTGGCTTCCTCCTTCACTACTGCTGAAGTCACTCAAAACAAAAAGGCAGCTGTCCCCCATTACGACCACACTTGTGCTCCTTCATTAGTGAAACTTCTGCCATAGGTGAATAGCAATTCCCTGATCAATACAAATCCAGGTGCATGATTCTGAAATACCTACACCTTGAACAACTTTACTCTGTTCTCAATAAAAATTGATTGTGATTCTCCACTAGTTATTTTCCAAACAAGTCTTTCAAAGGAATGAATCAATCACCAGAAAATATAGAGCCCCAACAAAAATGAGCAGCAGTTCAAAGAACTGATATAAGAAAGGTGTAATTCCTTCTGCTATAAATGGAGAAGATATTTTAAAGCACGTTTAAATAAGAATTTGGGTGTTCATGCAATATTCATACACTGCAGCTTCTACATGAAGAACTGCAAATATGTTAAAGGAACTTAAATTCCCTCTTTATTTACTCCTCCCTCCCCAAAATGTGGCTTTAGCTCCTTTGCAGCGGCCCAAAGCGATGCTACGTTACATGTTTAACACCCCCTGAATACGCTGCATTAAAATGTGAAGCAACACCACAGTCAAAGCAACAGAGAACCCACTGCCTTCCTTCCCTTGCAGCTGTGCGCAGGGCTGGAAGACAGACAGCACCCACACTTGGGCAGTGAGATATTTTTGGGCGCTGCAGTATTTTTGGGCAATGGGGCACACAGAAGTGCCTGCACACCCAGAAGGCCCTCCAGCTGAGCAAGGGCAAAGGGCCTCCCTGCAGCAGGGTTCCTCCCACCAGGAGCCTTGCAAGGAGACATTCATTGTCCAGGGCAGCATCCCTGCCACTTTTTGGCTGGCATGTCAACAAGGTGGCCACAGAGCAGGAGACACACGACCTGCAGGGACGGCACAGGGCAGACGAGTGCTCACCAAGAGGGCCAAGCTCCAGGCAGCGAAGCAGCTCTTACGTTTAAGATGGCAAGGCGTGTGCTGCTGCATTCAAAGTTTCCTTTGTGAGGATCTGCTTGAAAAGCAAGAGGAGGAAAGATCTAGTTTAAAAGGTCACTGAGGTTTAAGAAAAAGGGAAAAAAAACCACCCCAAAAAAACCCCACCACTCAATTTCAGAGGGAGGTAGCTCACGCACTCCAACCGTCAAGAGGAAAATCTGACATGTTATTGTAAAGAAACAGTGAGATGCAGATGACAGCCTAGTGCCTTAGCTCTAAACCTCAGCTGGAAAACAATATGGCAGCAGTTGAAATGTACTGAAACTAGAGTACTGCTGAAGCAGCGTGTCACTGGGCCCCCAGAAAAAAGCAATGAAGAGGGATGACTCTAAGACTCTATATTGAAGTCAGAAGGGAAGCTTAAAGGAAAGAATGTGTGAAAGAAAAACAGTTAAAGAGAAGACAAACTCATTTCTGCTAGTCACATTTTGGGGAACAGTTCATGCAATTTTTCATAGAATCATAGAATAGTTTGGGTTGGAAAGGATCTTTAAAGGTCACCTAGTCCAACCCCTCTGCAATGAGCAGGGACATCTTCAGCTAGATCAGGTTGCTCAGAGCCCCATCCAGCCTGACCTGGAATGCTTCAGGGGATGAGGCATCCACCACCTCTCCGGACTTTTAAACCAAGTCCCCATGACACAACTGGAATGCTCCTGTGAGCAAAGTTCTTGCAGACACAGATGAACACCTCCTTACACAACGGTGAAAAGCATATTGAGACTGAGCAGAAAGCTAACAGTTGTTAATTGTATTATTAAACCATACGTGGCTTTGCTCTTGGAGGAGATGTAACTGACCTCGAGATGCCAACCCCTGCTTCATTTTGGGTAAGATTTGCAGAAGTGCCTGGGTGAAGTTTTCCAAAAGCAATTTACGGCTCTGAGGTAACTGAATCCCTCTTGAAGATTTTACACTAGGGCACTTTTAAAGCTTCTTTCTTATTTTATAGGAATTAACAATTCACACTGCCATACTATAACACTAGGAAGTGTCAAAACACCAAATACAGGTAAAGAGCAGTGTCAAAACCAAAGGACTGCTCAAATGCCTGAAGTTGAAGACAAGCTGTACATCTATACACCTCTGACTTGTCCAAGACTGTAGATTGGCAGCTGGGCAAAGAATTTCATTGCAGAGGCAGTCCTACTGCCTAATCTTATAAATCATATTAGTATTTTTAGATTTGTAGGAGATCATTCCCAATTTTATACTTGTTCAACGCAGCTATACAAATGAAAAGCAGAAATAAGAGTGGCACAGGGATTAAAAAGACAAAACCAGGTAATTTTCCTTACACAAAATGAGAATACTTTGGAGAAAAGGAAAAAAATGCAAATAGCTTTTATATTAAATTGTATTTAGAGCACGCTAAATAATTCTAAAAGCAACCATATAACACTTTGAGCTCAAAACTCACGTCAATACTGCTTATGTAGAGGAAAGCATTTACAGGATGAACGAATCTCCCCCATATGCAAATACTTGAAAGAAAATGAAAGAATCACACGTCAAGATTAATTTGATTTGGGTTTAGGAGGCGCAACAGGAACAAAACCCACACAGCTACTGAACTGACTTCAGTGAAGGTGCAGTGGCCTAGATGATCAGTTTGGTAGCTTACTTTCAAAATGAACATAGCTTACTTAAGGTAGAAGGGAAAGTGTTTGTGTAATGCAGTACAATCATACAAAGATATCCAGGACTGATATTTCAAAAAATTTATAAAGAGAAGCGTACGACTTTTGTGCCCTGGATTCCTTCAATCTCATGTTACTTAGCAGTGACAGTGACCCCCAATTCTTCTTCAGGGCAGACACAGGGGTATGGTTTCATAAGCCAAATTAATGGCTCTTCAGAGGAGGGAGCTGTTCTCTCCTCATACCTCTTTCTACCTCTGACTCTCATCTGATGCCGCAGAGGGACAACTGATTAAAACAAATCAATTATTTCAATTTTTTCTTTGTTGGTCTAGCGAATGGACTCATCTTACCTTGTGATCAGATGAATGCCAGTGCCAGTTCAGAGGGAGGGAAAAAACATAGTTCAGAGCAGGAGGCAGAAGCACAAGACCTCCTTGTTCATCAGCAGTGAGGTGTTAATTCACACTGTGGACCATGGAGCTCTTCATAGCTCCCAGCTATACTTTGAAACTACTGCCTAAGCTACCAGACATATGGGCACAGTCTAAATCTAGCCTGGGCCAATTTAAGGAAGAAATTTAAAAAAAAAAACACTTTACACATATGAAACTTGTTTATTACACTTAAAGATTGTGAGGGACAACCAGAAAGATTAAGATGGCATAAAATCAGTAAGTTTTAGCAACAAATAAGACGGTTGACAAGAGAGCAAGAAGTAACAGATGCAAGAGGAACGGAAGCTCTCATTATTTTTAAAATGGAGCTTGACCTGTTTAGTCTCTATAAGACATTATACAATTACTATCTCTACGGAATTACACGACTTACTATAGCAGAGAACAAGATCCAAGATACCAGCAGCTCCTCTTCACCATGAATCCCATCCATATGTGAGGCTTTAGCTTGAGCAACACTGTTTCAAAATGCAACAGTGTACAATTTGAATCTATCCATATTATCATATAAAAACAAGTTTTCACTCCTTCACTCCTGGGGAGCTTAATTTTTTGGATTATCCTTTAAAACAGCAAATAGTTTCCTAGCTTTAGTTTCTGCTCATTCTACACTGATCTATTGACTTTCACCCCATCCCAATCTGCCTAATCCTCTCAGGGCAAGGTGGCATTTAACCAAGCTTGGTGTCAGTACTGAGGATGAGAGAGGGAAGGGAGAGACGGGGCAGGAGGAGAATGAGGAGGGGTAAGAGTGTCAAAAAAACCCAGCCCCATCACAGCTGAAGCAGCTGGGTGGTAGATCCAGGTCCTAACTCTATTCTTTCCTTTAGAAATGACAACAATTTTCTCTCTTCATTATCAGTCCTATGTCTGACGTAAGTTACCACAATTCCTTTTCTGAAGGTTGTCTTTAGTTTCCACAGATGCTTTGTGGATACAAACACATGTGATAATTTCAGCTTTCCATTCCACAGCCAAGTGTCCTTCTGCACACTTCTGCGTATAGACAAAGCAGTGATGAAACAAAAGGAGATCATCTTACACAAAGCTGTGTGACATCTGAAAGGAAATCCACAGAAAATTTCAGATGGGTAAATACTTGCAAGTGCACTCCTGCATTTTGCATACATGATCTAACCATACTTACTGCGGAAGTGCTTGTAACCATTTATTTATTCTGGCCCTGGATAGTCTCAGTGAAATACTGACATGCCTTCAACAACAGGAAGCAATCACCACTTCTGTGACAGGACCTTGTTCCTACGTGCTCCGGGTAATCACTTTGTGGTCAAAACCGTGGACTCTTCCTGACCTACTTGTCATTTACCACTAGTAACTGCCTCTCCCCACTGCTATTTCACCAATGTCCAACAGCGTATATAAGATAGACTTGGGAACACGTTCTTCACCTGAGCTATCCACAAGACAGACCAAAGTCCTCCTTCACATCAACACCACCTAAGAGTAACCATAGTCGGCAGCCAAATATCACATCTTCAGCTAAGTGCTTTATCCTCCTTCAGAGAAGGAGTTTATGAACCACATTTATCAGCCACACAGAAGACAGCCTGCAAACAATGGATGCCTACTACCCTATGGATATATTAAATAGCTACCATCCATGAGGTCTACAGCTACCAGGGAAGTCATTACCCAGTGTGCAGGTACACATGCTATTCTCAACCTACGAAGCATGAACAACAGCCAAAGCAAAGATGCAGCAACAGAAACTTCAGCATGGGCTGCTACCAACTTGCTGGGTACACTGGGTATGTACGCAACACAAACCCCAAAACTGCATTATTATATACTCCAGACTGTTTGGCAACAGTATAGTTCCCCACTAGCGTGATTAGCATTATACAATACACAACGTTAAGTCAACCTTCCACAGAAATACCAACTTGCGTAAGACAATTCACATACTCAGCATCCAGAAGCCTCCTCCCCATCCAGAGTCTGGCTTTACTCAGAAAGAAATGCGCAGTCTTAAGATTAGAAGCTGTTCAATACCATCTATCATCACTTCTTCCAGTTTCCAGTTCAAGACCATTCAATCTACCCCAAGATTGTTGTGTTTGACACTCTACCTCTAAAATATTCTGCTCTCCTTGCAGAACAGCAATCCTTCCAAAATCATTCCAAATACATTACTTTCCTTGCTAGGAAGAAAGGCCCTTTTGGGTGCACTGGTAAAGCCGGGTGGAACTGCAGGACAGAATAAAGTTTGCGCTTTGCCAGATTTATCAGCCAGTGGGGTCTTAGCTGTCTTACCACACTGCAAGAGTGACCACAGGCTTAAAAGAGAAGCCTACACTCTAAAAAAAAATAGCAAGGTGAATTACATGAACAAATTACTTTCCCGGGTTTTCTTTAAAATCAGGGGAGAAAAACTCTATATTTTCAGTTTCATAAATCTGGTAATGAAGTACCTCGTAAGTCCTCCCTTGGATAGCATTTCCCCCCATGATTCACTGCACGTGAAGGAGCTTTTCTGGCTAAGCTGGTCACCTGCAGATTTATATTCCATGCAGGTGTTTGTGCTATCAACTCATAAACCAGATCAAACCGCACAGCATAGCTGAAGTATGTCAATCTTTGAACGCACTACAGAAATACACTTGATTACTGGGAAGTGGAAGAAGAAAGCCACCTGTGTCCTTAGATCAGATAGACAAGGTTGATCTTATTTTCTGTCGCTTGCCCAGACGAGCTGTTCTGACACATAGTGTCTAACTGTATAGTCAGGAACTCGATTCTTACTCAAATTCTACATCCTGTTTTCAGTTTCTGAAAAAAATCCAGGTACAGGAAGGAAGTGTGAAAGCTTTTCTCAGGCCTCTGCTGGATGAAGTTCATTCAGGTTAACTTAATAAACAAAACAACGGGAGTGAGGAAAACAGCAAAGACTTCCATTAGAAAACTCTAAAAATCCCCAACATAAAATTTAAACTACACACTGTTTGGTTTTGGTGTTTGTTTGGTTTTTTTTGTAAAAAAAAAAAGCAAAAAAAACACCAACCCCAAACCTAAAACAAAACAAAAAAACACCAACAAAAAACCACAAACCAAACCCCCAAAACCCCACCTAGATACTTTTCATACTAAACAATGCCTAAGAATCAACCCTTTCACATATCTAACTTTAATTTCTTCAACAAATTCACCTTGACAGTGACAAAGGCTTAATGCACATGACTCTGTACAGCTCCCCCTGAAAACAGACCCAACATCAGTCCCTCTGGAGCCATACTGGATTTGGGCACAACTCCATAAACAGTTTAAACCAACCTACGATAAAGCTGTTGCCAAAGGGGGGAATTCCACGTCCTGTCTTCCTGCCACCAGCCCTGCACTCGCCAAGGTCACTAGATGCCAGCCTAGGGAAAGCGGCTCCTGATCCCCTGCGCTGGTGACAGCTGAAGGCCAGGACTGGGACCACCCACCTGGGCCCAGGAGGAAGACGGGAAGTATATCTGCTTTTAGCAGCAATGTGGACACTTTAGACTGACTTAAACTGTTTACAGAAGTGCACCCTGGGAGGGATAGGGTGACAATCAGAGGTAGTTCCAGGTCTCTTATACAAAGGTGGAGGCAGAAAGGGTAGGTGATTATTTCAAGAGATGAGATGATGCACAAAAGAAGGTTCAGTGAATTTTTACTCACTTTGGGTATAGGTAGGCTCAGGAGCATTTTGCAGATATGTGGAAGAGAAGCTGTCCACTGGTCTTTCTGTAGTCTGACAGACAGTACTGCCTGTGAAGCCCGTTCAGGTAAGTGTCAGTACCTAAATGCATCTTTCACAACACTACCACCATAAAATTTTTGACTATCCACTACATCAGGGACTCAAACACAATACAGAGTGAGGAAAACCAGTCTGTCAACAGAGAAAGGCTGAGGGAATGTATACTTAGGCATCACAAAAGACGACATGCACATTTTTGAAAACTGTTAACACTACACATGCTGTTTTCCTTCATTCATTTTGCTTCTTGAACACAGAGTATCTTGCCTGGGAAGGCTATGCCGTGTAAATTGACCAGGACAACGTCTCCTCAAAACACATGCTGTACTGCCTTGTCTATTGGTTGGTGATTACAAGGTCATAGGTCAAAAATGTAGATGAAAAAAAAAAAATCACAAAGACTCTAAAGATAAGGGACACATGCTCCATTTTTGTGTACAGAGATGACATCAGCATCTGATGTACTGCTGACTGCCAGCACTTCATCACGCAGATTCTCAGGAGCCATAGAAAAGAGCAACTCAAGTTTATAAACACTGCTGATCCCAAGCGTGACCTGACCAGTCGCATCACAGACATCACAACAGACGGATGAAACATGAGAAAACATCACTGTGGAAAGCTGAGAGTGAGTGTGTTACAAAATCTAAAAGATATGGCTTAACTTTGTATCATTATTTAAATGCAGGTGACAGGAGTTGTGCTTTTCAGAGCATTTAATTTCTGGCATTGTATTTCAAACACAATATGGGAAATTGTTGAAGAAGAGAAATTAAAAGCCTGCTTTGAGGATACCAGCCTTGAGTTATGCAGAATCCCTGAGAATGACTCCCTCATACCTCTGCTCAGAGGCTAAAAGATTTGCAATATGATTTCAAATGCACTCTCTTGTGCCCCTTACATACTTGGCTTATGACTATTCCTGCCTTAAAGAGATAAGAATCATACAAATGTAAACGTCATGTCTGAAACTACCAAGAGAATATTCTGCCTTTTCCCTGTGGGCAGAGATCCCCAGAGAGCTACAGGGAGTCACTGGGCAGGGGAGAGAGGCACTGAGGTACCTGGGTGCTGCAGAATACTGCTCCGCAGGCACACAAGGCGCCTGTCCTGGAAACCTGGGCGGGGGAAGAGGCAAAGATCCAGTCTGCCTGGTTGATAGGCCTCCCAGGAAATGTTGAAAAGAAAAACCTGTAAGAAAGTCCAGTCCTTTCTGCTAGGACAAGATACTCTGCCAAAATCACCTCCAATGAGCTGCACATTCCCTGCAGGCACTCTGAGTAACTTCACAGAGCACCCACGCTCAGCAAGCACAAGACCCAACGGGCAGCTGACATGGCCTGGGGAAGTTCAAACATCTTGAGCCAGTGGATTCTGGAAGTGAAGGACTCGCTAACCACGCAGGCATATTTCCCTTCATTATCCCCTGCAGAAATATGACAACTCCCTTCATTAATTCCCCTGACATGCTTCCCTTTCCCCTCCTGCACACATAAACCTGGCCACAGCCTCGCTGTGTGCTGTGACCAACTGCTCCGCAGCTTTCCTCCCTTCCTCCTGGGGCCACTTTTCAGAGATGTTAAGTGCATCTGCATTTAAATATAATAAAGAATGTAAGTGCTCACTCTTCCTGAAAATTCAGGCCCTGGGAAAACAGACAGCCCTTAGAAGCCACATGTGGTTCTTTCAGCTGATCAAAGACCAGTTTTTTTGTTGTGTCGTTCGTTCCCTAGTCTGACCTTCGTGGAACAGATCACAGGACGTCACGATCTTAAATCTTACTTTGAGTAACTGCCATCGTAGAACTTAACTTCTATAAACTCTCAAATCCTGACTTTTTTCCCCAGTGACAGGAATTCCACAGTAAACTTTAATTTTATCCTCTCAATAATTACTGCCACTGTTAAAAAGGTATCCATGATTTCAAATCTCCACTTGTTTCTCTCTACCTCCTAGCCTACTCAGCATTCCAAAACTCTTTGCTATGATATTTCAATTACTTACACAAGTAATTTAGGATAAGGCTCTGGGTTTTTTCCCCTCAAGAACAGTTATAAGTGAAGGAGTATCTAACAACTCCCTCTTGTCCCCACAGCTCAGTGAGGAAGCAAAATAGAGAATCTGAGTTAAGAGCAAAAACCCCTGTCTCATCCACCTGGGTCCTAGAGGTTCCGAGAAGGATAACAAGGACAAGCAAAGCCATGGAACAGCTTACACATAAGGAATGCCAAAGCTCTACAGCCTGGAAAGGAAATTATGCAAGAAGGGCATTTTATAGAGATTAAACAAAACAAAACAAAAATCATAGGAGGCTTGGAGATGGTGGATGGGGATTGACTGTTCAGTTTCTTCTCCAGGGACCAATGGCTGCCAAACAAAGCTGGCAGGAGCAAGACTGCTCTTCATGGAAATGGTAGCAAACTTGCACACTCTACCAAAAGATATTGTAGAAACCTGCACAGGCCCAGGGAGAGACAAGGTAAGCATATGGAAGGACAATCCCTAAATGCACAAACTACAAGCAGCTCAGAAGATCCCTAACAGTTGAAATTGTCAGAGGACAGGAGAACATTAGTGCAAATAATTTTACAAAATTCACTGTGTTCTTAATCTTTCCTAGACATCCAGGTGTGGTCTTTGTGGGAGAACAAATGCTGCACTAAATGGGCCCTGGTCTGAAACAGCGCGGCGTTCCTATGGCCCCCCCTCTAGCACTCCTTCACCCTAGAATCACAGACACCAGGCTGCGACATAGTGGTTCAGCAGCAGTCACACCATCATTCCCATTACTCTTGTGCATAGAGCTTCCAAGAACCTGTACTATTTTTTTTTCTCCAAAGTAATGTTCAGCAAGTTTACACTTAGGCAAATATGCTCATCAAGTACCCCAGAAATTTTTCAGAGTTAACAGGCCCCTTATCCTGGAAATCTTTGTCCTACAACCTACCTTGAAAATATGTAATTTGCCTGTGCTCAGATTACCAATCAATTCGCCTAACTCAGCATCACTAACTTGCACTGCTTACAATCCTTACAACTCTGTGCAAATGTGGTGGGTACTTTTTCCCCCCCCCCCACCTATAAAAGTATTAAATCACACAGAGCAAGCAACTGATCCCTTCAGAGCTAAACCCACTAGTTCAGTCACCCTGCTGGAGGGAGATACCATCCAAATTTAAAACTCTTGATGTTCCAGAACATAAACTCAAGGGCCTCATAAAATACTAGTAGATAGTGTCAGCAACATAATTCTTACAAATGCAATTGGTCTCTGTTGACTATTTGAAAATTACAGGAAGGAATGTAAAGATCTTGTATCAGCCCTTTTTAAAAGCTTACTGAAGAAAAGCCACATCAATGATCAAGAAAGTTCATCAATACACTCTTACAACTCCTACATAAAAAGGAGCTCTGCCAATTAAAAAGAGATTACACCTATTAAGCTAATGTCTACCTTAATTGCTAACTGTTTGAGTGGAAAGAATCACAGCAGAGGATACAAATACATCAATTCTCCTTCTGTGTCCTTTCCTCCTCCCTGCTGCCCAGATGCACACCAGAAAATTACCGAAAATCCAACCACTAGCATCATATAATGAGCTAAAGTTATTGTTAGTTTCCTTTTTGTTCTTAACACAGTTAAGAAATCTCTTTATTTTTATGTTACTGGACACAGTTTTCCTGTTTTGTCCTTTACTTTCCCATTTCAATTCCCTCACTTCCCACTTGAAATGTACATTAGTTTACTATCAATGGCCATCAAGTTTACAATTTCGTTTTATGTATCCATATAGCTTCACTTCCATCTAACTGCAGACTTAAGACAGAAGACTGAGCTGTTTTTAACTATAGGTTTTGAGACATCTTGTCATGTGTAGATAGGCAATGCTTAATGATTACATACAAACTCCCAGGTTCACTATTTGTGTCTTTTACTTAGTTTTACAACAAACAAGAGCTTATCCATAAAAAAAATCAGAAGAGGATTCCACACATGGGGATTTCAAGAAGCATTAAGATGTTTCTATCCAAATTTTCAGAAGTTAAGTGCTAACAGCATTATTTCTGGTCCTTACTGCTTAGATCAAGTAGATGCAGCCCTTCTGCATGCCACAGTTTCTTGTAAACACCAATTAACAGCCCAGCTTGACTATAACCTGGTGGATTTAACATCAGTCCCCTGGGATTTGAGATCATTTGTTCTTATTCCAAAACAAGTGATCTGAAAATGGCTGCCTTTCAGTCCCTCGTCCACCTCATTCTTCCCACATGGTTTCCACAACCAGTGCTAATATACCAACTACCTGAAGCTTCCCAACCAGCCACTGCCAACCACATCCAGTTTACACCTACATGTAAGTTATTCCAAACCCCTTGTTATTCTACACAGGCAATTACAACCAAATAAACTTCTTCCTATGCTGCTTTAATTTTATTCCAGATCTTGATTTTGGAAGACAAATTATTTCCCTTTTCACACCTCCTTACATCTACTCTCTTTTTCGCTGTCTGAAGCCAGCCTGAAACGCAAAGGCTAAAAAAAGGTCTCAGAATTTGGGAAAATTCAGATCCCGTTCCTCTCACTGTTGTATTAAGAAACTTAATATTTAAAATATTAAGAAACTGGAGACAGTACTCCAGTTTGTAAATCAATTGCCTTACTTAAAATACAAAGTACTTTGCTACACAAATAGGGCTGACCGAATCAAGCCCTGAGATAAGGCCTGATTACAGTTAGCTAATAACCAGCATGAATTTAAAAAAATAATAAAATCCATATAAATGTACTCTACCTTTTTATGACTAGCACCTCAATTATGTCCTCAGCTGCATTCTACCATTGAATAACTGTACCAGGTAGTAGAAAAGACAGAAGCAGGACTCATTAGCAGAAGGAAGTTTCAACTTTCAACTCAATATATACTGAAAAGTCCACTTCATATTAAGCCTATTTAGCAGACAACCTAACTATTAGAAATTATTATGTAAAGTGGGTTCAGTAAGTGCCCCACCTTTTTATTAAATTTAAATTCTCTATAAATTTTTATTCTATTACAAGCAACTTTCAACTTTGAAACAGCGAGTGCTACTGGTGTCATGGGAGCTGCCTCTGCTGACTCTGTGCCAGTCAGTGCAAATCTCACCACATTATGGGTGATGAGAATTGCTACGTCCTCTCTCATTTATTTACTAACATTTGTTCTTGGCCAGCTACCCAGAACATTCAGAGGCTCGGTAACTACATGCATGCCACACTGCTCCAGTATCGCATCACCCCCTGCCTGAGTGACAGCAGAGAGGACGAGTCAAAAAGGCATCTGTTTTCTGCCTCTGGACTCTGGGGAGATACTTTGGCACCTCCTATTCAACATACAATACGCTGCCTCATTACATGGGCCATACCATTTTTCCCCTCTTAGGACTCTTGTCACAGTGTCTGGGACTCCTGCTTGCTTTGGACAGAAACCAGAGGTACAGCAAGAGGAGGTTTTGTTAGTCTCACCTCCCACTCACTTGCTGCAGAAATTGAACACCGTACAGTGAATAAGAAAGGAGGGCTTTATGGTTAGAGAGCAGACTGGCAAGCTAGTTAACTGGATTTTATTTGTGTGACATAGGGCAAGTCACCTAAACAAAACTTTTCTTTCTGATACATTTTTTTAAATTGATACCAATTCCTTACATATGCTGACATCTTATTATTTCAAGTGAAATCAGTGCAATCTGGGAATATTCTACTCATCTGGTACAAAGATGCATTATATCATGCTGGAATAAATATATGGACACAATTCAGAGGACTGCACTCAACCCCAGTTTACACCACTGTTACGTTGCCTGCTTTTAGAAGGTCACCTTTTTTCCTGTCTCACTGGCTTCAGTGGCAAAACACAACCATCTTCATTCAGCTTAGCAATTGCTGACAGGAGTCGTGGTTTCCTAATCTCACAGGAGTCCACCTAATGAGTCTGTCCCCGAGGTGTGCATCCTGCCCTAGAGCAAACAAACCGGTGCCTTCAGGCCATTACAATTCTGGTGCTGGGTTCCTGCAACTCACCCCGTGTTTGTGAAAGTGTTTTAGAGCCTGTGACATGGAGGGGTAGGTAAAATAAATAAGTAAACAAACAAACAATAAATCGAAGCTTACCAAGTCAATATCTTCCAACAAAAACAGGCTTCCCACGGTAAGTGTGTCTGAACTAAGCAGCCAAGCTGCAGAACTAGGTCAGCTAGGTTATCCCAAGAAGTGGAAAGCATCCTGGGCACCGTGTATAGCAGCCAGGGTGCCCATGCAACCAATGTGTCTGTGCCAGACAGACACATTCCTGGGAGTCTGAAAGAAGATTACTGCAGCAACAACAGCAGAAAGGGTAAGACGACCAAGTTAAGAAGCTGATTGCCATGTAAGCCAAGAGATGAGGCAAAAATAGAGTGTTATTGCCCTTAGTTCTCAGGAAAGAAGAACAGTATTAGAGCCTGTTGTTTTAAGACATGAAAACAAAGGCTACACCTGCCGTTGTCTCAGAGATTTGGAGACTGAATGGTACAAATATATTTCAGAATTATAGCGCCATTGAACAACAACACAAGAGCTATGAGAAAAAGAAACGATGAGGTTATGCAGGAGACACCTTCTGGCAGTGGGATCTGTTCAGCCATTTAGCAGTGCCTGAAGAGAAACGATCAATACCTCATACCATTAGGTTATTTGTAATGGTGCCACCACAGTGCTAGCAGATATGCTGTACAGAACAATCTCAGCTGGGGAGAGCAATGCTGGAGGGTCCCCTTCTAGAGGATGCCCAAGTCACAACTCCTCCTCCTCGGCTGGGTGATGCCACCCGCTGGCTGCAGGCATTAACACAACACAGCACCTGGATCCCAGGCGAGGAGCTCCTCCCTCCACCACTGCGCTTCCATCTTCTTCAAAGAATAAGTGAAGTCTTTTAACCACTCTCTTTCCTACAAACCATGGCAGGGAGCACCACCACCTCCTGTTCTCCGCAGCCTTCAGAAACTGTGCCAGTCTTTCCACCGGAGAAGGGGTATTTATAGAGCCACCAAAATCCTCCTGACAGTATCAGCCCTTGCACAAATCCATTAAAATGGGTAACATTCAAAGCGAAAAATGCTGACAGTGACATCTTGACTTTAAGAATTCATAAAGGCAAACACATTCACAAACTTCTAATGAAGGGACATAGTATGCAAGGAACAAATTATAGTGAGATGTGACGTTCCTTCCTTGTTTGTCTTGGAACAAGAAATAAAGAAGGCTTTATAGCCCTGTGAAATATGAAAGGGACATTATTCAGAGGGCAGGGGTCTTCACTCTGTTAGACTGACAGACACGACCCTTCCAGGCTCAAAGCAGCTTACGACAGGACCTCTGTTAAGCCACAAAATAAAATACGTATGCATCATCATATCAACACAGAGATGAGAATGTGCAAGAATGTTGCTACATCTAATGAATTTTTGTTTTGACTAGGAAAACTAAGCATTTTGGAAAAGTGCAGAGAGCGTTTAGAAAAAGAATTATTAATTCCTGTATCAGATTTTCTTAAAATTCTAGACATTAAGTCAAAGCTAGGTAATTGTAAAAAACCAACCACCAAACAAAACCCCCAAGCCCTTGTTGAAACATACTCAGAAAAATGGTTAACCGTAAGTAGGGGAGAGGGGCTATTTTAGTCAGAGCACCTCAGAAACATCAATAAAGGGACAACACAGCAGGAAAAAATCATGTGGAAGTAAAAAAATGCAGGTATATGCAATGTCCTGGTTTTGGGTGGGATAGAGTTAGTTTTCTTCATAGTAGCTAGTGTGGGGCTGTTTTGGATTTGATTGGAGTTGATTTTTGATTGGATTGGAGTTGATAATGCACAGATGTTCTAGTTGTTGCTAAGCAGTGCTTACACAAGTCAAGGACTTTTTCAGCTCCCCACGCTCTGCCGGGTGCACGAGAATCTGGGAGGGGGCACAGCCGGGACAGCTGACCCCCACTGACCAAAGGGGTATCCCACACCATGTGACATCATGCTCAGCATATAAAGCTGGGGGAGGAAGAAGGAAGGGAGGACATTTGGAGTGATGGCATTTGTCTTCCCAAGTAACCATTACGCATGGTGGAGCCCAGCTTTCCTGGAGACGGCTGAACTCCTGCCTGCCCATGGGAAGGAGTGAATTAATTCCTTGTTTTGCTTTGCTTCTGCACATGGCTTTTGCTTTACCTGTTAAACTGTCTTTACCTCAACCCACGAGCTTTCTCACTTTTACCCTTCTGATTCTCTTCCCCATCCCACCACAGGGTGGAGTGAGCGAGAAGCTCTGTGGTGCTTGGTTACCAGCTGAGGCTAAACCATGACAGCATCCATAAGGTTAAATAAAGACACGGCTAATCCCTCTAAGCCATTTTCATATGAAAGTATATGAACAATTAAAAAATTAAGTCTTTACAGATTTGGTAGTACCTTCCCACCACTGCAGCTAACATCTTCCAGCAGTTCACTGCTGAACGCACACCTTCTGGCAGAACTCAGCTCAGCGAGACGGATGGTTTTGTCCTCTGACGCATGCAAGTGAATGCTAACTATTTAAACAAGTCCAGTTCGTACAGGCTGCTACTGGTGTAGGGAGAGCTCTCAGAAACTGCTTGGGAGGTTAGCAAAGGCGGCAGCTTTCAGGAGAGGAGCAGTAACAAACGGCTAAGCCGGTAACCACTGCCAGGTATAGCTGCAGTAGACAAAAGGCAGGTGTTAAGATACGCAGATTAATACTACTGCAACTAACGATTCTGCTGAAATGACTTCACTTTGAGAGCTGCATAGGGAATGTGGAGCTATTGCACTTGTTTCACAGTCAACTATTTTCCACCTCTCTTCAAACTTTCACTTCCACAATTTTGATGCTCCGATTGGGTAAAAGTCTTTATTTAGGAACAACTGAAAGCACATGTTTAAATAACAAAACAGTTTCGCTATGGATTTTGTCAGTTGGGTCTGTGCTCTGCTCAACAGCAGCATTAAATTCTTGTATTTCTCAACAAAAATTCTGTATTTCTGCAGAACCCAGAGGCTTTGCACACCTGCATGACAGCCAGTAGCAATTCAAGTCCCCCTCGCAACGATGCCAGTCCACATGAAACATAGGAACACTCATGAAACAAACATTAATAAAACCTGAGTTTGTACTGACTGTCGGATGACAAGCCAAAGTCGACCTATGCTCTCCTCACCAGCCCTGCAGCGCTATTCAAGTGAGAGAGGGATGCCATCATCTCTCTCCTCCCCCATCTCTCCACGGCATGCGTGAATTGTTGAAGCATTTTTCACAAAACTACTGAAACATTAGAGAACCAAAATTCAGCTACCTCAAAAATAAACCCAAATACCTTTAGGTACAAATGAACAATAAATTGCTGCTTTTAGCAGAAGCACCTTACTAGGAATGCAACAGGATTTTATATTTTGATGTGTGTGGTTTTTTTCAAGTAGCACACTAACAAAACAGAGTTCACAGGTTCATTCATTAACAATTCTCCAGTTGTCTTTCTGCAGATTTTATATCAAGAACACTGAGGCCAGAACTTCAGACAGAGAGAGGCAAGTTTTCTTTTAGTGCTGAGATTACTGATCTCATCAGATTTAAACTTGCCAAAAACATTGGACTGATCAATAGATCACGGTAAACTCTTGAGCTTGCCAGGAAACATTACTCCAAGATTTATCGTCTTTTTGGTAAGACCCATGTTGCCGCATAAAAGGCAACCTCCGGGTGTGGACTAGTCTACATACGCCAGTCAATGCATAACAACATTTTTATTGCAGATTCATTTCCTTCTCCTAATGACTCCTTAGGAGGGAAGAAGTCCACCTCTAGGATAACTACTATTTTCTGTTGCCTGCCTTCTCTTTAAAAAAGGATTCCTTCCAAAACGGAACCAGAGTTCTCTTAATCTAAAAGATCATTCCTACAAAATACCAAGAGAAACTTTGGCTGGAGAAGTATTTCATAAATCATATCTAAAATTACTTAAGAGTATCTAACAGATTACAGTCCAGAACTGCAAACAGATGTGTACATGACTCATCTCACATATACTTATGCACAAACTGATTTTTTCTGAATTACTTGCAAGAATAAATCTAAAAAAGATATATATGATTGACTGAGGTACTAATACAGATAAAGGGTGGGGGAGAAACGAGCTTTTCAGCACACAAGTCCGTAAACATCTTGTTTAAGAATATGTAGTTCATTTGCATACTTGTTTACACTTCAGCAGACAAAATGAATATGAGTTAAGACTGAAGTCTTAAGCAGTATACATCAATTTATGAAACAAACAATGCCACCAAAAAATGGAACCCCAGCCCCATAAAACACTGAAGACAAATATTTTAAAAAAGCAAGCAATAAACTTAACTGTTGCCTATAACAACTCTGAGTTTTAGAACTGAGAAACAAGAAATACATATGGTTTAAGAACTGCAAGGTTAAAGTTGGAACCAGATGATAAGCAGAACTACACAGTTTTGTTTGTTTTTACAGGAAGGATATCCAAAGTCAATTATCCTTTTAAGGAAGGCCTATAGAACATGAGAAAAGTACATTAACAAGCTATCAAAACAAACATATTTCAAAATATTGTAGCATTAACATAACTCACCAGTACTATAGTATCTTTTAAGTTCTGTGCGTCTGATGTCTTTCAGTTGATTGTATTTTTTCTTTTTCTTTTCTTTGTCTGGAACAGTTTCCTTTTCCCCAGCAACTTTACAGTTGTCTTCAGAGGAACTGATTTGCTCCAAAATAACTTTACTTTCATCATCTTTCTCAGAAGATGTTCTGGAAACGGGAGATCCAGGGGAATTGGCAGAGACGGTCTCAGTGTTTTGTTTGGCTTGCCTTTTCTTTTTCAAACTATGCATAAAGTAAAAAAAAACCAAAAAACCAACAACATTAAGATGTAGCCAACCTCTACAGACAAGTTAACTCACTTACTAACTTGATTTTTTAAAAATTAGTTTATTATCAGAATTCCTTACAACTCAGTAAAAGCCACACACTTTGTTAGTAACTTGGTAGCTAAGCTTATCCTATAGAACACTCTTCAGTCATCATATTGTGACCTCAGGGATCTCGTCTCACGAGTAACAAAAAAGGTAATAAAGTTTTTACTGTTGTTTCCAGGGAAGGAGGAATGGAGAAAAAGAAACAAGCAAACAAAAAACCACTGAAAAGTTGTTTTGTGTTTAAACCATCATACATAAAAACGCAGAAACAAGACACTGAATTGCATTTTCAAGATGAAGCTTAGAATAAAATAAAACCTTAGGTCATAATGTATTATAATGCAACAGCTAACATAACTTCACAGTCAACTGCTCCTGCTTTATAAAGCCACTTGTTTTGATGTAAACTTGTTATTTATTTCCATTTTGTCCAAGGTTATCTCCCAGCAGCCACCCATGCTACTCCACACCTGTTCTTGCACAACCCGCACCACCTGGTACTCCAAGTGTCACCCAGCAGCTCCTTCCACAGTGTGACCGATGTGGCTGCAAACTGCTTGTGAGGGAACATTTTCCAGTTGCTATAGCTCTTCCGAGAGAAATCTTAACAAGCTACCTGTAAATTTTCGAACTTATCACTATAGCAACAAGAGTATTTTCTTTTTAGAAGACTCCTTAAAGCACAGCTCAAGTGAAAAAGATGCTTCAGGAATCCTAACAGGGAATTTTCTGCTAAATCACCATTTTTAGCACTGACTTTGGTTAGCGAGAGCAAAGGCTGACTTTATGGGTTGAGGATCAGCGTCACTGAAACAGTCCTTAATTAAGAATCACTGACATACCACACAAAACAAAAAACTAATCTACCTAATGATCCTTCTCTCTAGTACATTAACTTCTTAGTTACAAGGTACCTAAGGGAGGGAGTAGTCTATTAATCATGTTGATGCTAAAACCTTTGTTACATGCACAGGAAGAATTATGCATAGAAAATAGAGACAATCAATGAGTCACCACAAATGGGGAAAGGTTACGTGATCTCACAGCAGCAGTTTATGTAAGGGAAAACTTAATGTATTAAGTTATTAATATAATGCAGGAATTTCAGAGATTTTTCCTTCCACCTTTTATATTTATATTCCATCAATATATTTTTTTCAGGCTACAACATAAAAATAAATACAGAGAGCATTTGAGAATTATAGTGAGACATTTCAGGCTACACACTTCCCCCCTCCTTAATGAAAACATTAAAACCAGTTCCCAGGTTTAGAATAACCAGCCTGAGACCTCAGAGAAGGGCGGTTTTTCAAACCACATGACCTACGCTTTCCAGTGAAACATTTCAGAAGATTGTCTTGCAAAAGCTGTGTCTATCACACACGTACGTATACATATTTCTGAAATGCTTCCCGAAGTACAGTAGCAGGAGACCCACACTCTGCAGCCAACTCAGTGAGGATGGGTCCTGCTTCTGCAGTCCTCTCCCATTCATTCAAACCCACTGATTTGTGAGACAACTAGTAGTAGTTCACACTCTGCACAGCAAGACACGTTTAGTGTGTGAAACTACAGATCAGGTCCTGACTACATATGAAAACAACCTACGGGGATTTATAAAAGATAAAAGCGAACACATCTATATAAAAGTGTTTTGTTTAGGCTAATGAAAATTTGAGTATGCAGAGAAAGCTTATTTTTGACTAATAAGCCACAGTCCTGATCAAAGGCTGCCATAGCAACCGCAAAACATTACAGTCACATTGCATACACAATGTCTGTATTTAGCCCTGGTAGAAGTCTTTGCAAAGCAGCCCTCTACACTGAAATGGCATATCTTTACCTCACGCTTGCACTTGATTCCAGACTTGTAAGTCAGACAGGGCCCTGATGTTTTACTCTATGACTCAACATCGTTCCTGCACGCGTGCATATCACAGGGTACCCCAATCATCAGCTTCAGGAGATGAGGACTGGTGGCGAGCACCCACTCGTAGCCCCATTTCTACTCATATTGCACCAGCGCCTTCTATCCTCAGATTCCTAGTTTGTTTTGATCACAAACTCTGTTAAGTAAGCTTTCTGTAGCATGTATGTAGTATCTCAAAACAGCAAAAAGAAAACTGATAATGGAAACACAGAACCTTTTTTTTTTGAGGGGGAAAAAAAAGGAATGAGAAAAACATCTCTAGAGGTCAACAGTCCTCGTGACAATACTAACAGCTTCCATCAGTACTCTCCTTAAAACATAATCACTTGACACAGAGTTTTCAAAGTTACCCTAGGCAACTTTAAGAATAAAGAGCTAAAACAGAACTGGTATATTAGTGACAGAAAAGAGGAAAGCTGAAACGACTGTCTAACTGCAACCTAACTGACTGATGTTTCTCCCTATAGTTTTAATCTTGCCTGATTCCCACGTACCACAGCCCACCAAGAGCTCATCAGACAACCTACAGCATCCCCAGCACACAGCTGCTGCTGTGATGGGCAACGCCACAGGCACCTTTCAGGTAAGAGTGATCAAGGATCTGTGTACTGCATAATTTTTGTTCTGTCCTCGTGGCAAGCATTGTATTTTCAGATAATGCCAAGCCTACCCCTCTTGCCCACTGCTCAGTTTCAAGGCAATGACCATGCAGCTCTCAAAGAGGCAACCTTGGCACTAGAAAGAAATACTGGATGTGGACTGAGTATCTTTGGCATTCATCACAGGATTCGAAGTTACTGCAACTCTGCCTGGGGTTATCATCTCTGCTCAGAAGATGCTGCTTTTAGAGGTCTCTAAAGCCTGGCCAAAATTATGCAAAGCATTCCACTTACTCTTGAAAAACCTGAACTATAATATCCCAAGGAACCAAAACAAGCCTTCAACAGCACTTAAAACTGTAACAGCTCCCTCAAATTTACTATGCTTTTTGACATTGTTCTGTGCACCCTCTTAGTATAGCAAGTACAGAGGCCTGTATACACACAGGGCAATTCATTACTAACATGCGCTGGTACAGTGCAGCAGAGATTGGGCTGTGAGGAAGACAGCCAGAGGGTATACTGCATCTTAAAACAAAACTCCATCCCCTTGAAGCACCCCCTCCAGCCTCCACCAGTCCACCTCTCACACTGACCTGCACATCCCGCAGCCCACACAAGCCGCCAGCCCCTCTCCTGCTCAGATTTCAAACCCATCACCTCCTGAAGAAGCTGGACGCTGAAGGTCTCATCTGTTCTTCTGCCAGCTCTCAGGCATTTCCCACCCTTCACGGCAAGAGCTGCCACAGAAGATGGATTTACGAACACCATTTGTCAAATTATTTCCTTTTTCCACTACTTTGGAAGATTTTGAGGGGTTTTGTTCAATTTTAAACAGGGACTTCTCTGAATAAAACTAATATTCAGTCTTGTCATAATAGTTATGAGAGCAAAAGGGAGCTGAAGGCCAAATAAATAAATAAATGCCCTCAGTCTGACCAGTGTCAGGTTTTGCAATTAAATCAGCCTTTCAGACAAAACAATATGCATCTTTTCCAGTGAGTGGATAAGGTGTTACTGTACAAGATGTCTGTTTTTCTGTATCACAGTCAATGGATATGTTGTGTATCAGTAGGGAAGTTGCTGGGGGAAGGAAGAGGGAGAGAGAAAAAAGGAAGGCAGGAGGAACAAACAGCTTACCTTACCTGCAAAAACACTCCAGTTTCTGAGGAAAGTCTTACACATCCGTAATTCCATTTAGACACCAGATAATGTTTTTTCAAGCTAATTGGTTCTGACAAGCAAAGCATTTCTTGTGATTTTATACATAGGCATCCTCTTAAAGTCCTCAAAAATGTTTTCTGAGCAACAACTGATATGCCATTTTCTAAGTCTGTCCAAATACAGAGTTTACAGTAAAAGTTTTCAGTCTGTCACTGTGCCCAATGGATGGCATGGGGGCTTTTCCACTGAGTCCCATGTGAATCAAAGAAACTGGTTCTTAATAGGCACCGAGAGCTGGCTGCAGAGATCTTTCAGGCATTCACTCTACAGAGGAAACAAGGAGCAGAAACTTTCTGCAACACAACAACTATTCTCATACCATTTAATACAGGCTAACGATCTGAAATGGACATAATTTCAGAGTAGGCAGGTAAAAATACAAGGTCAGCAGCACTCACTTAAATTAATTTGCAACTGACTGCTTAATAGCTTGGGCACTGACTTACAGGAAAAGAGCTAGGAAAGATTTCAAGAAATGGCCTACTTCATCTTCCAGACCTAAGTCTGTTTGAATGCCTACAAAAGGCAAATAAATCTGCCTTTTTAGAATAGCCTGAATTTCCCATTGCACTAAGATGGTAGTGTAAAAAGAAAATTGATCAGAGAAAAAAGGGGTGTTGTTAGCTGCACAACTTTCACTAGAAGACTACAAGCAACCAGAAAAGCTTATGCAACTCTGACACTGAGACAATAAAGAAATGGAAGTCTGTCAGTAATTTTTTTTCTAGAAATTCCATTTGGTTTTGGTTAACACTTATTCAACAGAGATGCCTAACAAACAATTGAATAGGACCTCATTTGACATCTAATAATTGATCACAGACAAAGCACTATGTCCATATCACAGGATGATCTAAAGAACTCCTAGGATAATAAGGCATGAATTTTACGATGTATTAGATTAATAAAAATCACACAGCATGGACAACTCTCGCCTTAGAAACAAAAGAATCTAACAAAGTGACCTTCCAAAAAATATTAAAAAAAAGAAGGGGGAAGGGAAAATAAATCTTCATTTTATCTTGAAGCTGACACAGTTTTCCTTTTGGGAAATCTTCCACAATGTGTATCCTCCAAAACATGCCTTGATATCTGGCTTGCAATCAGCTTAACATCCTGCACGGCACAAACAGATTGCGTTCTACAAATGCTGTGGTTTTTTTTAATCCATTTATGCATATATGCAATAAGATAAACAGAACTTGTAAAAAAAAAAAACACACAACAAACCACACAAAAAACCCACTTTCAGACACTTCAAATATCTTAATCTGTTTTGTTCCCACAAAGATTCTTGTTTATTTACTCTGCATATGAAATTATATACTGCCCACTTATTTCATTCAGAATTAACAATTTTAATTAAGTCTCTGCACACAATACAATATCTATTAATTTCTTTGTACCCTGCATGACATCCAGAACAGCTAAATAAATCAAATTAATGACATTAAAAAACCTACATACAGAAACCTTACTGTAAAAAATCCCCGTTAGGCACCCACTGGCCTGATCCTAGTAGCCACTCTATTCCAGCCAGCACAGACCACCCCTCTCTCCCTTCACCCAGCTCAGTGCCAGCACGACTAGGCCAGCTCCAGGCATGGCTGTGCTCTCATCCCATCTGATGTAACCTGACGCATAAGCAATCTTAGACAAAATAAATCATTACTGTTTGCAAAACCAAAGGAAGTCAGACTGCTTGCCAGACCTTAATGTTTTACTCCTGACCTCCTCAGTGTGGCTACTTTCACTTTATGACAGAAATGAATACAAAACCCTTCGTTCTCAGTGAGAAATCTTTCTAAAACACAACAGCATCCACCCTGCGAGAAAGCACTCTCTATGAAACACCAGTCATTTCAGGCTGGTATGTGCCCTGTTTTGGAAATGAGCAAGCCGCAAGGCTGTATGTTTACTATTAAAACAGACTATTAAGGCAAAAATAAGGGATGGAGCACTTTTTTTATGAGAGATTTAAACAATTAACTGCAAAGAAAAAAAACCAAAACCATTACTCTGAAATGGTTATCATGGACAACAGCGTGGTTGCAGTACGGTGGTTGCAAACACTGAAAAGTGTCTGTACTCTGGTCATTCCCAATGACAAAGAGCAACTACAGAAAGCTCTGATATCAGCAGCACAGGTCAAAGCCGGAAATTTTCACTTTTATTGGAACTCCTATTACTAATTTACAACAAATACCAGCACCAGGTTTCACACATGGTCAGTCATGGAAGTTGACATGCTCCAAAGAGTAAAGAGCTGTACTGACAATCAGGGTATCTCTGCCTTCTTCCTGATACTGCCACTAGCTTACAAAAAACAAGCCACACTACCTCTGTTTCATCATTTGTAACATGGAGGGAAGGATTTGTAGTAAAGCTGTCTGGAATTTTAAAGACATTGTATCTTCTGATAGAAAAAATACTAAATTATTAGATTAAATGAAAATATATTCATTTTCCCCCCAGTCTTCTGACTGATATCAGGGAATTTTAAACATCCCACTTGAGCTCTCGTTTTGTTTATTTTAAGGGGAAAAAATGATCACCATTTCCCAGGGTAAAACTCAAGAGAGTTTTGAGCTGTCAGAAAGCTTCTATTTTCTTAAATTTAAGACAACAAGGTTCCCACAAAGCTTAATAAACTTTATTTCTTTCAAAGGAAAAAAAATATCCCCATGTTTTCTGTTTACTTAGCAAAAGAAGTTACGATGTATTCAGCACTCCATTACCATGACAACAATTTAATAATAAAATCTTTTCCATAGGGCAAGGATTTGGGAAAGCTGTTTTGTTTGATTTAGACATCTATTGAATTCCTTCTCTTACAACCTCAGCTACTGCAGGCTCTCAAAGAACAGCTTTAGGCAGAAGGCAAAACGTAGAAATCCCTCCCTTCAGATGACTCCTTTAACTTTGCCTGAAGTTCATTTAACAGGCTTGTTCAATTGAGCCCGCACCACAGATCCATCTTGTCACTAATACCACTGGACCCTTTCCACACTCCCATCCTGCTCTTCCTCTTCCCTGCTAAGGGTGCCGGATACTTGTGTTTGTTAATCATCCCAAGCTGCTCCCACACATGCAATGAATTCTTCCCACCAAAGCGTCTCAGCAAGACGCTCTCCCTGCACCGAAGCCCTGGCCAGGGAGGAACGGCCTTGCCTGGTCACCTCCAGGCGGTGCTGGGCTCCAGCTGCTCTCCCACGCTCAGCGCCAGCTCCCCAAGCCCCCACTCCCCTTGACATCAGCTGGGTGACACCGTCAGAAAATGGGAACTGCAGTCACACAGCAACAGAGGGCGTTACTGGGAAGCTGTGCAGATTCTGCACCAGAGAGTCACATCATGTTAAAACTACTAAGATTATTTCACAAGGACAATAAGCACATGGTAATCAGGCTGGCTGAAACACATCTCAAGTTCTCCCCAAAACTTTGATAAACTCCTCCCACTCCCTGCCTCTATTTTTAACACTCTTCAAAGAACTCAACTTCCATGAAACAAAGAGAAAGGCCCTTTTAAATTAGTAATTGATTAACATGGGGAAATACAGTGCAAGAATTGAAAACAACCCAAAAGAAGAAAGATGACGGCAGGGTTCATAGGGAGCTGTGGGCGACGTGTGCCACTCCGTACAGTCATCGCTGCACTTTCTCATATCAGGTAAGTTCTGGACTTTCCTGATAATACAGAGCCAGCTCTAGTACTGATTAAACTGACTGGAAACAGTCAGAAGGAAATTTAGCGCTCAGTGATTCAAACAGCAATAAACATCTACAATGAAGTGATAAAACAGTAGATTAATATCAACGGTCAGTTAAAGCAAAATCCAGGGGAAATGTGCCATACATTGTGCGGTGGTAATGTAGCTCAACCCACCTCCAGGAGAAAAAACCTCAGGGAATGGTATTTTGGTATTTCTTACAGGAGGAGTACCAAGGGCACCACATTAAATTCTTTCAAGAAAGGCTTTCAGATAAGGTGAAAAGCAGCTAAAAATAAATAGCTTAGGCAGGCTGTGTTTGCCAAAGACATAAACAACAGAAAAATATTCACAGTTGTTTTTTCTATCACGGCATGGCCTACGAAGGGCTGTGGAGAGCAGTCACAGGGATACAGTTTTTTTAAATTTTTTTTTCTTCTTTTCCTTCTTCAGCAGGTACCTACACCACAAACTGCTAGAAACCTATATATGTGTGGGCACACTCGTGAAGAATCCCTGCAAGCACTCACTGGCCCCTGTCAGAGAAAGCATGGTGAGTGCAGCAGTATTGGGGCAAAAAGCAGAGCAAAACCCTAGGAGGAACATGGTACTATGTCAGGAAAACCTTGTAGCTCAAAGAAGTGTTTTAAGACCCTTCTGTCAGCAAAAGGCAGCACCTCTCTGCTCACCACTGATCCTGTCCCCAGGAGTTGTGCCCACTCTCGCACACAAGCGTGTCTTGCAGCTCCATAGGGACCAGATCTGAGAGATTATCTACGTTAAAGATAACGCAGCAGAAGTGCCAATGCATAAACTAATTTTTCAAAATCTGATGTCTCCCCATTATACCCTACTTGACTGTGCTAACGTTTGTATCAACACAAAGGAGAGGGCCAAAGGAGGAGACAAGACTGCTCCTCCCAGCAGCAGTGCCCGTTCAGAGGGACTTTGCCCAGACCAAAGGGCTTGTCAAGCTACAGCCTTACTTGTTCTCTGCAGTGTTAGACTCAGATCAGCAAAACGAGGAAGCCAGAAAGCCAAACCAGACACAGGCCATGCGATGCCCAACAGACCTCTGGACAGGAGCACTGAAGCAGTTTGTGGCAGCTTCCTTCCACTTATTCAGAAAAGGCACTTTGATGTTGGGGAATTTTCATGAAGGTTTGCGCTGCGAGGGCTGGGAAGCAGGCAGCTTCCCCTGCTGCAAAAACCAAGGAAACAGTGACTCTGTTTCTCTAACAGCAGCAGGGAAGAGGAGAAATAATTGTTTTCTTCATAAAGAGGATCTTAACATTGAATAAGTTGGCTCAACTCAGTAAGTGAAGTCACCTGGCTGACTTTGCTGACTGGCAAGGTTGGGGGGATCCAAAGTAACCGTGGTCAGGAAGTCAGTGATCAAAGTCAAGGCAAAAATTCAATTATTTCTTTATTTAAATGATCACTAAAAGGGATATCTTAGAGAGGGAGGGGACTGAGATTTAAAGCACCTGTCTGCATTAGTTTTTGCTTTTATTTAAAAAGTTAATTTGAAAATCAACATTTAAGTGTCAAGGCTCTCTGTATCATTGCATCATTCCGTATGGCGTGAAACTACTGACTTAATACACACATAAACAAGAGTATTTTAAAAAGAAAAACACAGAGAAAAACCATACAACTTCTCTTTTAATAAGACAACCAGGATGAAAAAAAGCACTAAAAAGGAAGCCAAACTAATGGTTTTAAATGCTAACTTTCATGATGATGCAATTACCCAAAAGCCACATTTCTCAGGGATTCTGTTAATCACATCTGGAGCTCAAAACGTAAGAGATGCTGCGCATGTGCTTGCAAACAGGGTGCATACTCATCTGTTCAGGAAGACACAACTGGAGAAAGCTTCTGTTTAAAATATTTCAGAGTAGTTGTTAAATCACAACCCACTGCGTGTCTCAGTTCTACGTTTGCATTCATTGTCCCCAACAACTTGTAACCTATTTTCCACGTTGAGCAGGTTAATTGGCTACCTGAATAGACTTCCCCATTAACTGACTTAGCACAGAAGAAGAAATGCCCAAGTGTACTGATGATCCTGTTATCCAGGTGGGAAAATGAAGAATCTGTGGCTTTAGTGTTTGGAATAATGAAGATTGTCTCCTCCTACAATGCATATTTCGTAAGTAAGAATGATAATCCCCCTCCACCCAGAGGTGGTGTTTGCATCAATGCTTCTGTACAAAATAATACGGCATCATCTTTTTAATACTGTGGTCAAAAGATCATTAACCATAAGTATAAAGATGATACAACAAAGTAGGGCTTGTCTACATGGGACAGTCACGTGGCATGCCTGTACCAATATAACTTCTCATGTGCATATATATACCTTATGCTAAAATGAGTATTTGGCACGGTCTGATATTTTTCAGTAGCCATACCATTATACTGAGGAAACCAGAAGGTTACAGCGCTCTTGAACTCGATCTTATAAGGCAGCTGCTCTGCCTAACACCAAGTGGCCTCGCTTCTGGAAGCAACCACATGCACCCAGGCTGCAGCACGGCTCAGAGCTTACGTGCTGCCTCCTCCCCGCAGAAGCGGAGCAGGAGGGCGGTGGTGGGAAGCAGACCAGCTAAGCTACCTTCAATCCCCTGCTGCGTTCAAGGACAAGGGCCTCCTAGCAAACCCCGCTGGCCGCAGCCAGGTAAGGCAGGTGCTCTGCAACGCCCTGTCCTGCTGCCTGCCACTGTCCCTGCCTTGCCCATTCCTTTCTGAGCTGGTAAGGAAAGCTTCTTGGCGTGCTGGGTCCTACCCCTGCTATGGCAGGTGGGGGGGAGCTGCTGGCCTCCCCCTCCTCTCCTGTGCCCTGCCATTTCACCCCGCAGCAGCAGTGCCTTGAACCCGCTCCTCCGCCCTTGCTACAGCTCTGTTCCCACAAGCAACTTCCACCCTTCTGTTAAACCTAACAGTATTTGCTCAGATGCATCAGTTCACGGGACCAGAGTCATATGCTGTAGCTCTGAGACACTCTGTGGGATTGCAAAGAAGAAAGGGGTGGTGGGGGTGGTTGGCAGCGTTGGCAAAGCAGAATGCTTCTATAATAACAAAAAACCCTTCTCAGCCTCAGGCCAGCAGAACTACATGCAGCACCCGCTGTGGTCCAGGTGGAAAGAGGAGCATCACCTTTTTAACACAGATATTGAACATACAAATAAATCTTCTGCTTAAGGAGATTTGATTTTTGAAGATCATCTGATTTAAACATGTGATTAACACCTCAAAGCCATGTATTTATGGAAGCATTACTGAAAGCAAAAATCCAGCAGCTGACAGAAATGCAATGTTATGTCAAAAAAAAAAAATTTAAACTAAGCTTATCTGTGATTGATTAGATGTTAAGTTTATGCTTACCAAAATAAAAATAACCACTCCAAAAAACAGTGGTAGAAACCTGGAGTAATTCTCTGTATACTAAGTGCTATACAAGACAAATTCTCTGTGCCAGAGACTGCTGTCTGACAGGAAAATACTCAGTGCATTAAGACACCCAGAGAGCTGATTTATGGCTCATTTACATTACAAAGGTTTTCCAGCATAAGGACAATTCTCTCCCTCCCCCCCAAATTCCTAACCAGTTCTGCTGCTCTCCTTGGGATTTTCTCCCACACAGATCAACAGGACAGATCCCAGGGACCTCAACGGAGTAGCATGAGACTAAAAGTATAGCTAACACACATCTTAAATTTCAGATGATACTAAGAAACACTCCCTGCCCAGACCAGAGTACGACAGAAAAAAACCACCAGAAGCCTACACTTACAACCCACCTCCCCATAATGAGATCGGCAGGAGTGGGGTGGGGTGGGGAGAAATCCCTTCCAAACCCAGCCTGGAAGGTAGATTAATGAATATGAGGGTTTAGCAGCCCGGCACCCCAGGGATCCTGATGCCATCAGGAATATCCACACAGCCTCTTACCCCGTCCAAAGCACCAGGGAAGCAGGGGAAATGCTTCATTTCCTGGAGCAAGCAGGAGTGCGGAGCACAATGCCCACAGGCATGCCAGCAGAAACTGCAGAACATGCAACTAAGTTTAAATGCAGTGCAATTGGACAGACAACCCATGTCCCCACACAGGATTCACAGCATTTCTTCTCTTACCAACTGAATTCTCTTAGTTAGCTATAGAATGCTGTCCAGTCCCTCAGACAGAGAGAAAGAAACTGCCTCTCTCCAAAAGGACGTTCCTGCAGGTATCATTCATATCCTTCCCTTTAAACATGCAGCACCATTACCAGAAACAGACCATCCCACCAGTCAAACCAACAATCCTATGTAGCATGGCACATGCCGGAAACAAACAGGCAGAAGTCTTGAATCACAGCAGCAGATACAAGGCAGGGAACTTCATCTGTGGGCCAGAAACACCAGCCACCTTCCCTGAAGGGACATGTCTAGCTTCATATCAACCCGGGTTTTCTTCAGTCCAGCAAACTCTTCACAACGCTGACTCTTCTCCTCAAAATACTCTACACCCCACTCCCTACTACCACGTGGCACAAAGCACAGGAAAGCTGACCAGGACTGCTGCCACAAGGTAGTAAGACAGCTGCCATTTCCCAGAGCACAAGCAAGAGATAACAGCACCACCAGAAAGTCCGTACCATCAGGCATCTCTTTAGGTGTGTGCCTACCTCTCACTTAAACAAAACCGTGGCTGCTTCTGGAAGGGGCCTTCATGCCACAGCAGCTCTGTCATCCACAAGAGACATGGCAAAACCAGAAGACTGAGTGGGACCACCTCTTTCACTTTAAAATTGACCATGGAACTGCACATCTGCCAAGTAATAATGCTAAATTTTCACCAGCATTTTAGATAGGCTTAATTTTAAAGCAGGTCACTGGGATTAAGCAGAATTTTATGCAGTAAGTCCTAAAAGCAGAAGAGAAGACACATCTGGGAGGCTGAAGGGACAAGACCATACCTGCGGACACTCCAGAAACACTGTGTAATTTAAAAAGGTAATTGTATCAGTTTCCTACAGACAACAGCAAAAAATCTCTATCTCACCTATCCAGAAAGCAATCTTTTGAAGCCCCCAAATTTTATGGCCCTTAAGATACAACGTCTTTAAATCCCTCCAAGAGCAAAAAGGTAAATGCACGGCCTGCCAGGAGCCTCCAGCACACCCCTCTTGCCCGGCATATACAGCTGCAGGGAAGGAGAGGGAGACAAAATACATTGCAACACTGTTAACAGCAACTCTTATCAAAACTGCACAGACTCCTACATCAAAAGGCCTATCATGTAACTATTTATGTTCTAAAAAGGAGGCGAAATAAGTTTCTTTTTTCGCAGTTTCTTTTTAAAGGCTGATAAGAGACACCCAAAGGTCCCCTTGGGAAAAGCAAATATAAGGTCATTGTATGCTTGCTGCCTAACAAGCCAGCCTTATACATATCTTGCAAGGTGATTAGTGAAAATTCTGAAATTGCTGGTGTGAGACAGCATGTTTGAAGATTAAATAAACAGAAACTCTCTTCTCTGTATATTCAGTGATATAGCCCTAAAAGAAATCAAGAACATCATGAAACTCTGCCTTTCTTCTCCTTCCTAAAAAAAGCCTCTCTATACAGAGCCCACACTGTTACCCAGTCTCACTTCACATGCAGAGGGAAGTGAATGGGTGAGGAGATGAACCATGCTTCCTGTCTTATGCAAGTTTTGTGCCTCCTTAAATAGCATTTCTGGTACTGGAAAATTTTGAAAAAGACTCTGAAGAAAGCCTCACAGCCCCATTAGATACTTTCACTAACTCTGTTATCCAATAACAACATTCTTCAATCCTAAATGACTCCACTACTCTTGAGGATGAAAGCACTGGAAAGAACCAAGGCTGCAGAAACCACTGCATTGTTTATGCTTCCCAGAGGAAGCACTCACGTTGGGAATAATTCTGTGATTCACAGGCAAAGTAAAGGACAGTAATTCATGCTCTTCTGCTGACTCTCATTCTGCACCACAGAATTACAAGACTGCTAATATAAAAACCTCAGAGTCCAGAAAGCAACAGCAACACGAGATGAGCGAACAGTTCCCAAGATGAGCAGCTGTTCAATGCAACTTTTCCTCTGCAGTGCAATACTCTTCAAAAAAAGCAGGTTCAATTTTCCCCCCAGTTCTCATTCTTCAGGTTTACACCCATGATAAGAAGAAAACTTTTTTTTATATATATACACACAAGTAATTTTACGAGCAATGAACAGCAAGTGTCTCTCAAGCATCTGAAGGACTTGACCAACCTCCCAAAGCTCTACTCAAAAGCTCCTGATGCTGCTGCCTGTGAAATTCTACACATTCTTTTATGCCTGAAAACTACAACGCCTGCAAAGGACAGCTGAAATACTAACCTAAACAGCCAGGCAGAAAGTCTGCTAAAAACATCGAGATCCCTCCAAGTTAAGTTACTGGAACGGCAAATAACAATACTGTATGTTTCAAAAAATATCTTACAGCTTCTCTCAGCAACCAACAGAGCAAATCAACTGCCCTGCACATACACCCCTAAATACCAGAGCAAATAATATCCACTGCACCCCATAAATCTGAAGTAGCAATATCTTCATCCTTCTCTTAGAAAATAAAATGCCTCAGGCATACATGTTATTGGCAAAACAATACGAGTAGAACACAATACTGGTTTTAGTTTCAATAGCAGGATTATGAAGTAATGTTTATACATCTGGAAGCAGAGCTAAGAAATTTCCATTATACAGATGAGCTGTAATGATGTATTATTTCCTAGAGTCATTTAAAAAAATTTAAGCATCTCCAGGATCTTGGCTTGGCTATTCTTCACACCCAAGATAAACCTCCACAGTGGTTTGTTTTAAAAACAATGTGTGGAAACTTTTCCTTCTAAAAGCAAAAAATAAATTATGGGTGCTACAGGAAACCTGAATAAACATCAACACTTTGGCTCAGCAATTGCAGGGAGAAAACTGCTGGAGAAACAGTGCTCTGAGGAGCACCCAACATTTGAAGCCTGCTGCATGGATATAACAAGCCTGGCCAACAAGAAAAGCACCTAACAAAAAAAGACGACTGTGACAAAGTATCGCATATAGGAGATACCCTCAAGAAAGTATGTTTGCGCATATATACACCTTATCTGGGTCTCCCTCCTTCCTACCCACCACTGATATCCTCCCTTTCCACACATGCCCTCTGTGCTCACTGCAGTTTCCTCATTTTATCATATTCCAATATGAACTGTACAAACAATGAACACAGGAACAAACCAGTACAAAGCCAGAAAAATTCCAGATGAGATGCTTATAAACCTATTAGTTTGAATATGGAAAAGACTGACCAAAGGAGTGACCATAGTGTGTCACACTGAGAGTCCCTGCAAGCTAACATCCGGCCTCCAACAGCTGCCAAGAGGGAAAGGAGGATCAGGGAAAGACCATAACAGTGTGACAAGTATATACAACTCCTTCTCCAGCTAAGCTTTCCAGACTCTAACTGTTTACAAATCAGCGACTATTCCTACTGTCATGGGTTGTGCATGTTTAAAAGGAAAGCTAAGGTTAGGTCATAAACAACTAATGTGATTGGAATGCTGTATATCATTTGTTGTATGGTTTGTTTTACTTATTTTTAGGTATTAAAAAATAATTACGAGAAGAAAAAAAGCTGCAAATTCAAGCCTGGTAACAAGTAAATAATAACTGTACTAAACACATTATCCTTCTAAAATCTTGGTTTTAATGTACAAATCTTAATCTGTATGAATGTAAATTTAGGTATCTAAGCCACGAATCTAAATTAATTTAAAACATGCTATGAATTCCTTTATTTCCCTTAAATATTCACGTTATAAGGCAACACGAGGTGAACATTGGGTTGTACAACGGGCTTCATGTTCTGACAGAGTATTAGCAATCTGGAGCTAAAGGGAGTCTCTGCCTACTCAAATGGGCTTTGGACCATGTCCCAGACATTCATGTAGTTATTTCAAAAGAATGACGGTAACAAGACCAATGTAAATTCAACACACACAAAAGCACCCAAATCCCGGTGCGAATATTGTCCCTAAAACAAGCACTTCATCTTTGACTTCAGAAACCTGGCTCTCAGTGGTCACCAAAGGAAAAAGACTGAGAACTAACATTTGTAATTCCCCTGGAAACTATTAAAAAATCATTCAAGTAAGCATCAGTTTTAAGGTTCATCTCTATACAGCAATCTTCAGATTAGGGTCACCACAAGTTGGAGACATAACTATTAATAAAAGTAATGTAAGCATCTCAGTTGACTTGTTGAAAAGGAACATGTTTTCAAATAAAGCACTATTTATTTGTTGTTCTCTGCTAGGAAAGTAGTAGAGAGCTACTTGACATAGATCACAGATCATATAAAGCATGGAAAATGCTGAGTAACTTACAGTGAGGAAGGTTAAGAGACAGAAAACTTGAAACTAAAGGAGCCCCTTTTGTCATCCTTTCAGAAAACTACCCAAACTCTTCCCTTACGTTTTCTCATCTCCTAGAGCTTCCTGTCCAAATACATCCAGTATCACACAATAGTACATGCAAAGCAATTCCAGTTTCATGCTGTGCAATCAGCTTTCCAGTTGCCAATTTATATCCAAGGGAATTCTCTCCATGTGACACACATCACTCATTTTGAGAATTTCTTTTCAAATTCTTAAAATTTTAATAGCTATTCCTTTCACAAGGTGAAGTAACTCTGACCTTGGCCCTACGCAATGGGCAGGAGAAAACCAAGAAGTTCTCCATTCTGTAAGGAGAGAGGAAAGATAAAGGAAGCACATGCAGAGGGAAATGGGGTTGTATTACGCGTGCTCATGGGCACATAATAACAATAAAAAGCACCAAATGTCATAGTAGAGTCAGGGACCCGATACACACAGATGTGCCACTGTACACCAGTATTACACTGTTTGATTTATTTTTGGACTTGCTGGATACTAGGACAGACTTCTCAAGAGGAGACAGAGTTCTTTGCAAGAGCTAGAGTAATATTGCTCCATGTGGGAGCTGATGACACAGAAGGCAACAGAACAGCCTAAGAACAAGGTTTGGAGAATTAGGCAAGAGAACCTAACTACACAGAATAGTCTTTAAGTAGGAGTAGCAGTCTTAAATAAGGACCTATTGCATAAGAGAAATTTATGCTTGCATGTTACTCTTATACTTTCACTTCTTGCCTGTTAAACTCCCACGAGCTGTAACACCTTATCTGCATAAGGAATCTAAATCGGTCTTTAAAAAGTTTTGTAGAGATTTCTATTTTGTTTGGAAAGTTACATGTTTCATTTCTTGCCAACCAAAGCAAAAAATAAGCCCTTTACCACAAAACACAGTATGTAACGGAGCATTTGGTAAGAAGCAAAAATGGATGGTGAGGGTTTTATTTCAGCTTCACTTGCCATAGGGAGGTTGGAAGAGACACGGGAAAACTGAGGCACTCAGACCATGAAGATCTGTAGTGGAAATATACTATGGCTGGGTGGCTCTCTTCTGTAGAGAAATTTTAAGTATTTATCCTTTAAAATGTTTAAACCCGGTTATGTACAACACTAACTTTGGGGGACAGAGATACAGTTACTTCATGTTAATCTTTTTTCCTCTCAGCAGTACAGGAGCTGGTCTGTCAGCACGTAACTACCACCACGCTAACCACTTCAAATATTTTGGGGTTCTCAAGCTAACCTTTCCAACAATCGCTAACGTAACCAGTCAGACACTGAGCACCACCCCTACCTAAAGCTGTCCAGGAGGGACCAAGATTACACTAGCCTGAAAGCCAAAAGCTGCCTTCTGATGGGAAGTCAGGCCCTTTGGGATGCTGGCAGGGCAGCAAGGCTGCTACTCGTCCCGCTGTTCATGCCCACATGCTCCCTTGCTCTGCCAACAGAGAGCTTGGGTTTCTGTTAGCAGGAGCTTAAGGGAAAGAGCTATCATCTCCCATTTTTCAGTTAATGCCTTTGTCCTTGTTGATACCACAGTAACCCTTCCCCTCACATTAAAAAGTGACATTTTCTATTAAAATTTGTGTATTTTCATTAATGTAGTCCATAAGGTAGCTATAAAACATTTTACTTCATCAGCATTAAATACATACATTTCCTCCTGTCTAACCAGGATATAAGCAGGATCCTTCTTCTCAACCCTGGGCATAGCAAAGCCCTTTCCCCCACCCTCCTGACACGGAGCACAGTTTTCCCTCCTGCTGGAAAAAAGGCTAACCTGTTTCCCATTCTCTTCTTTGGCAAGCAGTAGAGTCTTCCTCCCATGAACACCTGATCACAGGCAAAAAACCCCAAGATTCAGATAAGGAGGGGGGATGGTGCTTGTCTCATAAGAATGTTTACTATACATAAATGTATATTTTGTAAATACTGTTATCATCTTAGGCTCACAAAATGTAACAGTAATAAGAAGCATAGGGGGAAAAAACAATAATGTTAGTAGGGGGGTGCATGTGTTGGGGAATGATCTGAGGTTGCCCTTGGCTTAATAAATATGAGCCCAAGCTGGCAGGAAAAGCAGGGTGTTTGAAGTAGCACACAAAAGATGAGGGCCAAAACTTATTAAACTTGGGTGCTTAAATTCAAGCATCCAACAGCTGTCCACAAAACAACCAAAATGACAGAAACATCAAAGTATGGAGCTGATTAAGTTATCTCGGTGTCCCAATATTGGGCACCTAAACAGGGAACTTCCGTCTACATCAAGTCAAAAGCTAAAATTTAAAAAGTTTTAAAAAAAACCCAAACAGGTAGGGACATTGTTAGAACTGCCTTTGTACTAAAGGCAATATAGGCTGCCTATTTTTTTCAGGTACTCATATGACATTTACATGGGTCATCATGTAAAGCATTCAAACCCTTCATCTGCAAGATGCTGGGACACCTGTTTACTAAAGGAAGAACACTAGACTAAAATCGGGGACATGTAAATTCAGTTCTGCTCTGTCCCTGATGGCACACGCAGACAATGTAGGTGAAGGTAAGCCAGGCATACCATCTTCTGACCTACTTTAGCTTCTATTAAAACATGACTCGAGGGTCTGCAAGAACATTCTTGTAGAAATCATACATGAGTTTGCTTAGAGTGGGAACTTAATTTACAGGCCTGCAACTTACATAAAGGAAAAAGAGGCGAGCCAGGAGGGAAAGAAACAGGTGACCTCCCCAAAGTTACACAACACCAAAGTGCTAGAACTAAGAACTGATTTCAGGTCTTTTTGACCCTTGCCTAACATCCACTGCCCATACAAGACACACTGCCCCTGTGAATTTTTGAAAGAGAATAGCCACAGATGATACAGGGAAGCTGCAAAGCATATTAAGTAAAACATCAAGGACTTTGCTGAAAGCCTCTTGTGGCTTTCCATTTTGTTTAGCAGGCAGCATTTAGAATGGTCTCAAAACATTCTCTTCAGTACTAAAGCATCTTACTCAGACATCTCTCCCAAAGCCCAAGTCTTCCTTAACAAGAAACTACTTGTTGCTTAGTACATCTTCAGCTACTTCTGCTTTATCCTACTTGATACCTCCTCTGCCATAGGTGCCATTGTTTATTTCCCCTTCTCAAACTCCAAAACTGAGACATTCCTTTCAATCAACATCAACATAATTGCATTTATCCAAATGGAAAACAAGTTACCTGGCATTAACAAATGTCCTTCACCACAAAACTTCAAGTCTTTAGCCACCGCTACATACCACCTGAACAACAGTAAAGAAGTGCTGCAACTTTTCCCCGTGCTACTACTTCTAAGTGGTGCGACAGGCACGGCTCTAGACGTCTGTAACAGACTAAGGCTAGTGGTTTAGTGCAGTTTCAATAACACTTATTTAGCACAGACTGGAGGAAGTATACACTTTTCCTCTTCAATGGGGCAGAAAGTATCTTTGACTGAAAGATGTTTTTTACGCTGATTTCGTCCCCCTCTTATGCTCCCCAAGAATAAGTGAGCTTCAGTTATTCTTGTACATCAAAGCTCAGAGATGATTACAGACTTGCTAAATTAAATATGAAAAGTTATTAGGAAATAATAATAAATAAAATTTATTTATTTTTAATATTTTATATAAAATATAGTTTATATTTATTAAAAATAAATAAATAACACCATTTATTTCTATTTCTTAAAAATCGCCAATCATGAATTCAAAATTACAAAAATGATTGGCTAAAAAAAGATTGCTTGTATTTATAAAGATGATACAGTCTAGGCATCTTAACCTATCAGCATGTAACTACCCTTTCTTAGCTGACCTTGTCCTATGAGATAATACTACTTAGTCTGTGCTTTATTTGAAATCAGATAAAACTTTAGGTTTAGACACATCTATGTTTTAGATGTGCTTGTTTTTATAAACACTCTCAGGAACTGGATGCTGGAAGCTCAAATGCAGTGGAATTTGCAACTGAGTACCCAAGAACAGTTTAATGCTACAAATAACAATTATAATTCAGGTTTACCTCCACTACCCAAAAAGGAAAATATTACCACTCCAACATTAGGGACACAGCAAGGAAAGCACTTTCTGGATACATACTGCAGCATGGGTTCGATTTTTATACATACTTGAAGAATCGTAAAGCCTTGTGAAAAAAGCAGAATGAGGAATTCCACACTTTAATCAACATCGAAATAAACCCTGTACCTTACCGTGCAAAATAGCCTTGTCTTCGTTCCTTCTTCTCCTCCTTGGTCTCCATTATGTACAGTCAAATGGGCAAGGTGAGCAGCCAAGCGTGATGGTCTTTTTCCCCTCAGCACCTCATATCCAGGCAGAGTCCCCTGTATATAACATTTTAAAACAGGAAGTTTATAAATCAACATGTCAGCAACACCTACAAAAACCAACAGGGTTGTGGAAATGCAATTAACTCAGTGACAAAGCGAAGTAAAACTTTAACCAGTCAATGCTTGCCATGTGACATCCATTTAGTATACAACGAGACAAAAAACAATAAATGCACTGAGGCCAGTTTCTCCAGCAGAGGAAGAGAGATTCTGCAAAGCAGGTAACCCAAAAAGCAGTACCAAGCTTTAAAACCCTGGAAGGATTAAAATATTTTACAAGCTGTTGAAATAGTTTATACCAAAACATCTTCCTGGTTTCATGTGTTTTATAGACAGGAAGATCAAGAGAAGCTTTGGAAATACCCAGTACAAACAGTATAACCGGAAAGACAAATTCTGTAAAACAGTGAGAAATAAGAAAATTTTAAAACAACATAAAGAAAAAAGTGTGATCTACATCCTTTACACAGGTTTGACTGTTGTGAACAATACGCAAGTCCAAACAAGTACATGGAGAGGAACACAGTGGGTCTCCTGCTCTCCGGATGAATCTCAGTCACCTTGAGACAGACAGGACTAGGCAAGGTTTCTGAGAAGTTTTTGTTGTGTTTTTTTTTTTTTTTTTAAAAAAAAAAGACCAGTAACACTGGCTTTTGACACAGAGATCACCCCCTCTTTGCAGAATGCCATACTGAGACACTTGGAAACCGGGAGCTGGGAATTTCAGAACTGCTTGGTAATCACTGCAATTAACAATATGCCACATCAATTGCTGTCCAAGATCTCTGCCAAGACGTTTTATCCTCTTCACCTCTCCGACATACATTCAACTTACCCCAATGGCTTGTGCACATGCACAAAATAAGTTAACATCTTAAGAGTTCTTTATTGTATTACAGTTCAAACTAAAAGTTACTACTGAACATTTTACCTAATGGGCTGTATAATAAAGAAATAGAAGCCACACAAATTATGATTTGTAGCAAAAGATGAAAAATTCCCCCAGCACCTAATCAGTTCCCATTATTTTTGCCTGCATTAAAAGATCATAAGCTACTAACTGCCATATGTCAACAAAAGAGATAATGTAGCAAAAATAGACTAATCTACTTGAAAAGCCCATGAACATATCATGCTGGATTCTATCAGAAATACTTGCCATAATTGTCTCTCCATATCTATGGAGCACCAGTACACAGCAATTGAAGTCCACTGCTTCAAAATGCACTTTTTCTTACTCATTCATTTTCAATACATCCAGTGCATCAAAAAGAATCTAGTCTCTCTGATCTCTATACACCAAGTAGAGTCTTAGAGTAACGGCCTTTGCTCTCTTCAAATGGCAAATTTGCCTAAGACATCTTTGGCTTTATAAGGAGAATGCTTTTTTATCTCTGCAAGTTAATGTGCGTTGCAGCCTTCAGCCAGACACAGAAACCTACATGACAGTAGCCTAAGAATAGCATCAAAACAAACTGTCCTGCTCACATGTCCAGTCTGCATGAAGATATCACATACTTCCTGATAATTCAGTGCATCCTTATCTTCCCTGTTGGGACAGGTCCTAGAGCTTCAGAGGAGAAGATCCTCTGCATTTAGAGTTACAATAAATCTTTCAAAGCATACAACTACAACCTCCATAGCAAACTACAAAGAGTTCAGGGAAAGAGGAACCACTCCTTCCCCTTTGCCTGCATTGCGTTCACTACACTCTTGAGGTGTGTGCTCAAGGACACTGACGGGTCAGAGCTGAGTCTCACATTGACACCAAGAACTATCAAATAACCACAGGGCACTAAGATAATATTAATCCCATAACCATGAGGACAGTGGGACCTATGGGAACAAGATGAGGGAAGTGAGGAGAGCCCCTCTCATCTAACTGAAAAAAGATCAGCTGGGATGGAGGGGAGCAAGAGCTGTCCTCAGGGCCTCACCCCACGCAAGGGTCGGCAGCACACTCCTTCCATAAATTCCCATCCTCTGCCATGACCTACCGACTCCACCCAGGGGAATACCAGCCCTGCTCCGACATGGTGCTGGCAGATGAAGGGAGCGCTACAGCCCAGCGAGCGAGCCAGGAGGAGAAAACCCCACTTGCCCCCAGCCCTGTCTTGCCCAGTGCTGGAGCAGCCGCCCCCTGCTTTGGCGAAGAGCGGCACGGAGAGAGAGGAGGCAGAGCTTAAGCCTCATCCCAACCACAGGTGCTGCAGGAGGTGCCAGCGCCAAACCCGCGTGGCATTCCTCGGCTCGCCAAGTGCAAGGTTTGCCGTTTGCTTTCATCAACACTAAACAAAGCTCGCAATGACAGCACGGGTATGGAGCCTGTTCCTCCCACATCAGCTAAATGCAACTCCGAGTCCTTTCCCACACTGAGGGGGAATAAATCAAGAACTTTAACAAAAAGAAAAGTTATGTTCAGAACAGATGGGCACTCAGAAAATTGGAGTGTTACCCATAGACTGTAACAAAGGCGTATCGGGTGAATTTTGTTTTTTCTTTTGCTGATGAAAATACACAGGGATCTCATATTCAGTCACCAATTAATGAAAATTTTCACAATAAAATAATTTAACATCCAGTTCTACTCTGTTGACTTAAAACTTACTTAGCTCACCTTAAAAGAAACAAAAGGTGGTGTTCTAGGAAGACATATTTAAGGCTGAAAATTATACTTTGGAAATGTAGTACTAGGAAAAGCAAATTGATTAGGAGCGCAAACTTCATAACCACTGAGTTCAGTTTTGTAGTTGGGGAATTTTTCATGTACTAGTTGGCTGCAAGGGATAAAAAAAAGCCTGAAAGCTAGGAGGACCACAGTGTAACTTGCAGTAATTGCTACTGAAAACTAGTATTTCTGAAAGGCCCTTTTCAGTTTTTAGTTCTTTAAGCAGTAACCGTACAAAAGCCATATTTATTTTATAGGTTGTCACTGATGGTTTAAAGTTACATGAAAAAAAGTGAACCTGCTCCACACTCCCCCCTTACTTGTCCTTTGGTATCTCCCAAGAAAGAAATCCTGCTTAATTAACTGCTTAAAATGTTATTAAGAATATATGATTAAAATGAATCTGGATTTCCTGGTAGCGACGAAGACTGAATCAGGCAGACTATTGAAAATGTACGTATTTGGGGGATATTTATATACTGGGAGACAGACATCTTACTCGTCTATCATGAGTACAGTCCAAACTCAAATGATGACAAAGCTGATTTTATAGAAATTTCAGGCTCAGTTTAACCCTTTCTACACTGAAACTGAAATAGACAGTGAAAAGCTTATATTACATGTCTACAGCAATGCTAATTCTTTTATTAGGTAATTTCAAGAGGAAAGATATTCCTGATGCACAAGCAATGCATTTAAATAAGGATCCTGTTAAAAATTTGCCACTCTGCAAATTTAGCACCTGATAATTATATGAAGAAAAGAACAAAATACAGCAAAAAGTACAGTATATTTTTATGTTAGTAAGTTAGTCCTATTGCTCTGGATTTTTTCATTTATATTAGCATATTTTTGGATACTTGCTTTGTTTATTTAGGCTTGCTGCCAGGGAGTTTCAGGGATGCTGCTGGGAGTTTGTAATGATCCACCAAGGCCACAAAATAAACAAAAAAGAAAAGAAAAAGTTTTTAAAAAAATCAGAGGAACACACTAAACTCCTGTCTGTGCAACTGCTGCCACTGTCCCAAGACCTCCAGAAATGCCACTTCCAGCTCCTACTCCCACTCTGCCACCTGGCACTGCAGGACAGCAGCCTCTTGTCATGGTACATTCAAAACAGCGGCAGCAGAAGATGCTCTAAGTGTGAGGATGAACAAAGAGGAAGGGAACTGTATTTTTGAGGGGAACACTTATTTTTAATTTAATTTTAATTTTTAATTAACAACTACGTGAATAGAGCATTCTAAGTCTTTCAAAGACTTTGACAATTTTTTCTACTTTCTTTAATTATTTGTCTTCTCTTTTCCCTCCCTTCTCAGGACTGAAGGCTAATATACCTTATATTACCTGCGGCATAAGCAGTTTGCATTTTCATGAGACAACAAAAGGACCTGCTCGCTGCACTCAGAGGTAAGCACCCAGAGATCCTGTTCACTGGCTCTAAAGCATCAACGATCAATCCTCCAACTGTGAGCACTACTTTCCAAAACCACGTACGTGAACAACTGCACATCCAAAGCACTAGCAAAGCAGAAGCCAATGAACTGAATATTTTTAGAATACTCAATGGACTTGATAGCTTGTCTCTGGCCATCTGTGCCCACTGCAAGTCCTGGAAAGACATACAGATTTAAAAAAAAAAAAAGTTCAAGATCGTGCAATTCTCCCTATATATTTTCACAATTCTGTAGAGTCAATAATGCTCAACCAATGAGGTAGGAAAACGCTGTAAATCCCTACTTTGCAAATGGGGAACTTAACTGCAGGAAGTACCTCCACACGCTCAGATGAGAGCGGAAGAGCAGCATGTAAAAGTATCCTCCCACCAGCTTTAATCCAATCAGCCCCAATAACCAGCAGCAATGAGAACAAGGAAGGAGACTAATTTGACAAGGAGCTAGTTATTATTTTCTGTGTAAAATTTAAACTGACAAACTTTGAAGACCCATAGCACAGTCTCACCCTTATTTGGCTCTGTGGGCTTACGTGTAGAAATGAAAGCTCAGATGCACAACAGCAAATAAAAAGCCTAACTCCTCTGAGGATCTAGGATTAAATGGCACTGTCAGCTCCTTCAGGAAATATGTTAAAAAGTTATGAAAATAATTTAGGGAAACCAAGTCAAGGGTAGTGCCCTGTACCTTAGCAGAGGACCCAGGAGGCAAGCAATAGTGGCAGCAACCATACTACGAGAAACAAGCAGGGGAGGTGAGAGGCCTAAGCGCAAATTTTCCACAGTTAGGAGGACAGAGCAGATTAAGGCAGAAGACTCCCAGTGAGACAGCCAAGAGGATATGGCCACGCCAAGGATCTAACAGGGAGACCCCACTGTGCCGAGGGAACAGGATGCTGCCCAGACACACCACGTAGCCCGCACCTGCTCTCTAGTGCGGCATCCCATACAACATTAGGTTTTTTATTTTTGCTTCTCTATTTTACCTCTGCCCCTGAGACCACAGACAAACATCGCACACATCTGTTCATATTGCTACACGCTTCCTTACTATCATCTGCTGCAATACAAACATCCAAATGTCACCACCGGCCACTTTTGGGCATGAAGCATTACTAATGATTCTGCTTAGATTTGCAACTCTGCAGCAGTGACTTCTTACAAATAACAAGTCTTCTGAGTTCATGTGCCAGTTCTGACCCCTAAAAAACACACCAGGAGAGATAACACAGATTATACCAACAAGTCAATATTAAGACTAAAAAAAGGAAAGATATGTATGTAGTACTTCAAGAGCAATATTAAAAACGTCTATCAAGCTGACAGAATAAGAAATTGTAGAACAAATCACAGATAGAGGGGAAGCATTTTCTGTGTATTAGATCTGTAACTGAACCCTTGGGGCTGCTATCTGTGCCTCCGGTGAGCTCAAAGCAGTTTCCAGGGCACTGTGCAGACACAAAGAGACACGAACACACCAACAAGGTTGCAGCATAGGGTCACACAGAACACCTTTATGCATAAGGCAACAGAAACAGGTTAACACAGAAGGAGATGTATTTTAAGTTGCTACTGGGTCATATAAATGTATACGATTAAGCTTCACAAGCCAAAGCACTAATATAAATTCTAGCATTTATTTCAACAGACATTTCATTTCTAAAAACAGGAAGGTGAAAGTACATTAGCACCTTATGAGAAATGCTAAATTTTGCAGAATTTCATTAATGCCTCACTGGCTAGCCTAACCAGGCTGAGTCTTACTGCTTTTATATCATGCTAGTGTATTTCATTTAGTGTAATAGTGAAGATAGAAGTTTTAGAATAAAGACTACAGCATCTCAAGGTGAAAGGGTAACAAATGCACAGCCAGCAGTGAGTAGAGTAAGCCAGAAGTTTTTTAGTCTTTTCTTCAGGCAGAATGACCTAGCTAAAAGTGAGACTGGAAGCTTTCAGTAAAGCACTAGCACAAACCAATAAAACACAGCATAGACTAATTACATTAAGTTAGATTCAGCAGAATGGACAAAAATATAGTTTACTCGAAAGCTATCTTAAGATAGATATGGAATTGTTTCAATACAATTACATAGTTACATTACATTTACCATGTAAAGTGTAACGCTATTTCAAAAACATTAACAAGCTCTATAAAGAAGTTCCAGTCTAATGTACATAACTGAAGAGTGCTAAAGCAACCTAGGAGAGCTTCTCCCCCTTGGTGAAGTTGAGGCTGATGACTCAACTCTTACTTAGGTGAATAACCCCTATTTATGCACACAACTCCACCGACCTTTAACGGGCTAAGCCGGTCATGTTTCTTGTTACAAGGGTGGACTCTTGAAATCCCCAAATAATTAAAATGCAAAAATTAAGAGACTGGAAATAAAGTTGTATGCAGAAGCAATTTCTGGATTTCTTCTTCAGATTAAACACAGACAAGTATCACAACTTCTCTATCTCCAAATGGAGAGAGATTCCACATGGCTTTTGCACCTTGTGGACTCTCAAGCACAGTGAAGATAAAAAGATGGAGATAAGACAAGCAAAGGAAACAAACACCCTTGTTTTTGAGGAACCAGCTGCAATGTTTAGGAGGTTATTAGCTTACTACACTCTGTAGTGGGGATAACAGTCCAAGCATTTTCATTCCCTACTAATGCAGTAAGAACATGCTAACAAATCCCCTTCAACTCGTCAGCTGGATCTCCAATAGCCTGTCCACATGAGCAGAGTTCAAATAAACTAAATGAGAATCAATGAAACAGAAACACTTCTGATTCAGAAACAGAACAATAACAAAACTTGATTCAGCTCCAATGGGCTCCCCCACCAAATTATTTCTACCTTGCCTGGGAGGAGACTTTTACCCACTAACTCAGGCTGTCATGTTTCACACAGAACACAGGGAAGCAAAAGAGCTACCAGAAATTCAACATCACCAGCGGCGGTTGTCAAGAGAAAAAAACATCCAGGTTTAATCTTTCGTCATTGGCAGCTGAACACCACCAGATGCATTCTCCATAAGGAACAATGTATTTTACAGTGCAATTCAGCTGCAGTTGCTAGACAGAAACCGGTTACAAAACACAGTGTAAACTATTAACAGGTAGAGTGCTATGCCATACCAAATGTAAAAGTGCAGTCCTGTTTGAAACTGGGCCACTTGGGAAGATTTTCACTTTTAAGACAAGAAGAACATTGCTGCAGAAGCTTTAAAAAAAAAAAAAAAATGAACACCATTTTCTTGTATCGCCTGTTTTAACCCACCCTAGTTCAAATAAGTGGTAAGCCCAAGCCTTCTGAACCCTGCAGCCTTTCATGCTCACTTTGTACAGGTACAGGCACATATGCAGAGTCTGAATGGCAAATGCTGCATCTTTATGGATCGTTGACAGAAAACACTGGTCTCTTCCTACAAATACTTTAACAACAGGTACAAGGCAGCAGAAAAACATTAGCATTTGGATAAACAGAATGAATTCTGTAGCCACTAAAATACAGAAAACCTCATACATGTAAACAACAGAAACACCCAAGAATTTGCAGGGTGCTGGTTCCAGTTAATTGATATTCCAATAAATTTTAGCTACTTTTATTTAAAAAGCTAAGCCTTTCAAACATTCCTCATCAAGAGCATTGCTTTCATTTTACAGGTGAGAGACTGAGATCCGGAAGGATCTTGTGGTTATTACAAAACCACAGATCTTGTCTTGCAGTTACAAATGGCTTACCCTTTGTGCCTTTCTTTCCTGGGACACCTGCTGAATTAAATCAAGTATGTGCTTATGCCACATACTAAGGCACTTCCATCACAATTTATGCTGCATTTTTGAGTCAGATCCTAAACTGATGTACAGCATGATAGCTCCACCACCACAGAACTAAAACAGGATGCAGTGTACCATTTCCAGAGAGGGTAAGAGAGATGCCGCTGTTCTCTTACCTCTCCCTGGAGCACACAGGCACACACACAGAGGACTTTTATGTATGTGCTTAGCAGCATTCAACTAAAACACTACGTACTTGCAGTTTTCTAAAAAATAAAAATTTATGGACGTTCTTAGACACATCAGCTGGCATTTAGACAATCCCCTTAGGACTACCTTGCTGATTTGGCAGTTGGTGCCAGCATGTTCCTTGCTCTTTACAACTGCTAGTTTTATGATCTGTTTAGAAACATTTCTAAGAAAGCCCGCACATCTGTTTTCACAAGGTCAAAACATGCACACAGATAACCAAGTCACTCCCAGAGCCAATGACTTATGGGTTCTCTACCAGGTTTTTAAGGGACATGACTGAGTCCTCCTTAGATTCCCCTCCCTGAACCAAGCAAAGGGACAGAAGCAGCAAACAAAGTCAGCCCATCCTCACCACTCCTACACAGCAGTGTGCTGTAAGAGCAAGTCAAGTAGCAAACAAAATTGGGTGAATGGCTGGTGCCACATCCATGCCAGGTGAGCAACCAGAACTGTCCTACATCCCACCCATTGGATCCACAGTGTCACATATCACAGGCCCAGCCATATATCAGAATTGCTTCTGTGAATTAGCGTACACAAGGCTCAAGCAGGATTTGAACTGGCCAAACAGCAGCACCACCGTAGATAGATGCGCAGCAATGTCCTTTGGTGATCAAGGGGACCTTGGCCAGCCGAAGTGCCAAGCCAAAGAAACTGGGCTTTCACCCATCTCTCTCAGGCTGTTAAAATACATCCACGCAGTAAGCAGCTGCCAGTTTGAAGTATTACTGTCCTTCACCTTCCTCCCTTTCACCTCCTTCAGCTGTTTGCTACCACTCCTCCACCCAACATTACCACAGAAATGACCCGCAGCAGAGTCAGCAGAAGCGGTTCTGTGCCTGCCGTTCAGTTTATATCCTGCCATGCCAGCTCACACCCCCTTCCAGCGGGCTTTGCTACACACAGCTGAACTGCAAGCACAGCCTTACTTCTGCCGCAGAAGGCAGACTTACAGCAGAAAGCTTGGGCAGATAACCATCGGCGTAGCTCCTTGAGCAGCCACTTCGTTCGGTGGGCCTCAGCAGCTGCATGCTTTGAAAGATGGGTGCTGCAGATACCTACAGCCAGCATGCATGCCATGAGAAAGAGACTACAAAAGACAAATGCATGTTCTCAGCTTCACAGCAAATTCGCTCTCTCATGTCTCAGCTCTTTTCTCATCAACCCAATAAAGGCATTTATACCAAGGGTAAGTAAAGTAGAGGTAGAGCAGAAAGACACAGGTGTTTGAAGAGTCACACAAACCACAAAGATGCGGCTTGATGCCTGGCACAAATACCTGTACTGTAAATCACGGGTACCATAAATCACCTTCTGCTTACAATTAGCTTAGGTCCCAAAATGCTTAAGCATGAAGTTAGGTTTATATTTGTAAATATTTCCATTAGACTCAATGAGACTTGGTTAACATATTCTCAGTGCTTTATAGAATAAGGCCAGGCAACAAGAAAGTGCTAAAATACAAATAAACCCATCAATCTAACAGAAAGTATTAGAATTGGTCACTGTTTTTTAGGTCAAGTACATTTCTAACAATATTCATAATCATGCTGTGAAAGTTTCAGAAGAAAAGTTTCCAGAAAGTCCCCACAATTTTCAAGTTTTTAGAAAAAAGACCCTCAAATTAACAGCCCACTGACACTACACTGTGAAAGATTAACATTTAAATACTTTCTCAGTTTAAAAAGCAACAAGACACAAGAGCTACTTAAAGGGAAACAATAATTTTTAGGTTTCGACTCAACATCCCTTTTTTCAGTTGACGCTGACTCATGCAAATCCCAGGTCATGGCATTTTTGCTGTCACCCACCCCCCAACTGAGAAGCAACGGAGCTGAGGAGGGGGATGGAAAGGAGCCTCACAGTAATCCAATGCAAACATTTTCCTATCTGAAACACCATTAACAGAACCAAAATACCAGGTTTCCATAGCAACCTTAACTGTGCCACACTGCATACACTGTACATTAAGTAACATATTGAACAGTTTAATTGTAACAGAAAATCCTGTGCATTTGTAATGTGCAAAATTAACACTGGAAACCTTCATTGTTTATTTTTCCAACTCCTTAACCTGCAACATTTACTGCATTAGTCTGTTGAGTCTGACCTTTACACCAGCTCACGCAGCTTCACAGGTGCTCAGATATTGGCAGCGTAATTTTAATTAAAATTACAACGATAGACAGTAAACTGTACCCTCTACTCACTGCATAGTCTGCAGCCTGTTTTAAGAGCAGCAATGTTTCTAATTATTTCCTTCCTCCTTGCAAAATTCCTTTAGGTATTGTGTAACTAAGAATTATTTAGTTCTCTTGCTCTTCTGAAACATCCTTAAAACCTTTATCTTTTTTCCTTCCTCCATCACTGGATTCCTGTACAACACTGCACAGTGTTTCTAGTCTTGTACCAAGAGTCACCTTGCACTACATACAAAGCAAAAACTCCCCTTTCAAACCAAATTCCCCATGCTATATACCATAGCAGTTACATTTACTTACCTAATTAAAGAGTCTCTCTGAAGAGCTGTTCGCTTCTTTCCAAAACCAGAAAAATCAGTTTTCTCTACTTTTCTGTGTTCTAACCATCCGTGCACAGCTAAGAGTCTGCTCAAAATTATTCAGGTAAATAAAGTCAGAAAACTACGTCTATGTATGCAAAGAATGCAGAACAATGGAACGGTTCATACAAAACAGCTATATGCTATCCTTTTTTCAGCATATCTAATCTGGACTTTATTTGCTCAACTCTGGATGTGTTCAGTCAGGGAGATGGTTCAGGGCTTAGTAAAAAAATGTTAAAAATACACTTGAATTAAGGTTGAGTACTGTTGCATAAAAAAACAGAAGTATAGAAATTTTCTGGTAAAACAATAGCAGTATATATTTTATTTTTGTATTACACAAGTGTTTTAAACATTGTTTTAGAACTGAGGTGCTCTTGTTGAGCAAAACAGGCTGATCTTGAAACTAAAATTCAAACGTCTTACACTGACTGTAATGACAGAGTAACTCAGCATTTCTGAAGCTAGGTATTTCTTTTTGCAGGGCGGGGAGGAACCCTTCACAAAATTTGACCTAATGTTACAAATAGCTTCAGTTCCTCCAGTGCTGCATTTTTATGGAAGCCATCTCAGCCACATCATCAGGTACTGCAATGTTGCTGAGCTCTCTACCCACATACCAAGTGGATTCAGAGGGACTACTCATTCACACGAGTTATGCTTCTAATACCTAAGCACACATTTGCAGAATTGGGGCCCAAAGATGAAAACTTCTAACTTTCCGTTCACCACAAGTTATGCCTGACATAGCTGGTAACAGCAAGTGTTTCAGATTACCCGACATGTTTCAAACAAAACCTTGCCTTCACTTGTTTAAAGCTACATCAAAGTAATTGCTTGCCCTTCCTCAAGTTGAAGCCAGCCAAAACAGTAGATATATTAATGAGTTTTGGGGCTTTTTGGTCCATGTTAAAGCCTCTTTTTTTGAGGGGCTGTAGCACTTCCAGTTTTGGCATTAGAACTTAAAATTTGGCAGAGAGCAATTCAGACCTTTTCACAGCTGCTCTGAAAATCTGTCCAAACTTGGTAGAGACCTACACCTACACCTGGGTGCATTAATGATTTGCAGTTAAAAGGACTGACACATTACCTGTGGGAAGTGTGTTACCCCAGTGCTACACTCATGTTCTTATCAATAACTATTACAAGACCTAGGATTAAAATGCACACTTCCAATCTTGAACACATGGCTGGGCTAACCTAATGAACAGGTATAACTGGCACTAGCTTCCACAGGTCAAAATCACTTTTCTGAGCTATCTGCTTGGTAGACTCGGTGAAGTAAAAAGAGTGAAGAGAAGCAGGAAGATATGTTTCAAGGCCAGACAAAGTAAATTCCAACTTATAACACAGTATGCTACCATCCTAGAGCCTTTCAGTGAGAAAATAACCATCCACAGCTTCTTCATCACAGAATTCACAAGAAGCAGTATGTGGGATGAGGAAGAAATCAGAATTTAAACAACAGTTATAAAACACAGTACCAGGTAAAACTTTTATTTTAAATGCAGCATAATGCTGACTGCAAAGCAGTTAAGAGTTGAAAACTGTACTCAGTATTGAAGGTGAAGTCCTGATTTCAGTGACATCCATGGAAGTTTGATTGTTTACAAAGTTTCTAGATACTAAAATAAAAACAAAAAAAACCCCAACAACAAAAAACCAATGCAGCCAGAAGAAAGGCTTTTAAAGGCCTGTTACCATTTACTGAGGGATGACAATAATTTTGCCCAAGAAACACATTTTCTGACTTCAAGCCCTTACATCCCAAACCCTACACAGGTCCACATGACAAAATGAACACATCACGGTTACAAAATACAAAGAAATACACATTTCCTCTGAAGCACCTTAAAATCAGGTTTGGTGCTACAGGTGGCCCCTTCAGCTCTGCCAGCTTTCCTTTTGCAGACCTCCTCGGCTTTCCGCTGGCATTTGCACAGACTGCCCACGGCACACTTCAATCGTGGCTCGCTCCTAGCACAGCGTGTCCCTGCTCTGCTGGGTCTGGGTCTGCATTTCCCTCCCAGGAGGAAAACAAGGAAGGGAACACACCTTCCTTGCTCTTCTCATAAGCTTGATCTGAAGCACACTTAGACTTGACCTGAAGGGCTAAGAACTGCTCTTCTGCATGCAGTGGTTTTATTCCACAGCTCGCTGTCTGTGGAGGCCAGGAGAACTCACCAACATGTGCCACTCCAGAAGGTCTGGTTGTTTCCTGAGCTTCATGTTCCCTGCTCTTCCCACCCTCCCTGTAGAAGATTCTGGATTTCTTGTACTTGCTGTACCATTTTGGTCTCAAGATCAGTCCCTAGTCCCCTTCCCGCAAAACCTGCCTGTTACTTACCAGGCTCAGCCTGGGACTGGGAACTGCCAGAGTAGGGCTGAGGAGAGGACACAACTAGTTGACAAAACACTGAAACTTACTACTTGCACAATAGCATCAAGTGCACAGTGTCAACAGAGCAGGAGAAAAGAAAACTAATCTCCAACTCCTTAATGTCTTTTCATAACAATCGGTCTGTTACATGTACTAACAGAAATCATGCATTACAAAAGGAAGCACAATTTTCAAAACAAATAACCCACTTAAAAATGTATCCACCAAGTCATCAGTTAGCAGCAGGGCTCAATTTTAAAGAATCCAGAATTCCTGTATATAAGGAAATAAATGCACCCCAATGAGCAACCACATCAGCACTAGTCTAAGACAGGAGATTCTGCTTTCCATCCTGTCAGCATGACTGTAGCAGGACACAAATGTAGTTGTCACCACACACTCCTGCCTAGCCTCTGTACAGTGATGTGATGATGCCTGCCACCTCCCACCATCTACTCGCCCCGTACAAGGCAGCATACCTAACCAACACAGCTCAGCATCATACACTTAAAAAAAACCCCCAAAACCAAAAAAACCCAACCAACAAAAAAAACACCCCAAACAATTACTTGTAAATCAAATAAAATTTCTTCAGCTGATACCTAAGAACAAGGCCTGGAGAACAACTCACCACACTGGCAGAAAACCACCCTTGTCATTCCTTTGTGGTTCTCAAGTCATCTCCTAACTGCTCTGATGACCTCTCAGACTGCTCACTACTTGACCCAGCATATCTGGGTGGCAAGGGGGCTTTCACGTTCATCAACTGTTGTGTAGCTGTCAGTCGTTTGGCCCGTATCTACACAAGTGACCGGCTTCCAGCAGGCAAAGCCAATCCTTTACCACATACCTGGACACGTTTCAGCACACTGTTCTGTAACAAAGTCAAAGTTTTTATCTCCTTGTTTCTCCACCCGTTGTCACCAGGACATCACCACTCACACCACGCATCTACTGGACAACATCTGCATTTCAGAAGCCTTTGGAGCTGGCACAAATCGAACCTTCTGGGTTTTATGTCATGGGTTATCAAAGCTGCTATCTTTAGCCACCTGTCTTCAGCAGCTTCACTGCAAGAGGTTTGATTGGCAACCAGGATAGAAAAAAAGGGAGTACAAAAAGTCAAACATTACTTACATATTACAAGCAAGTAATTTCTTTTTAATGTATATTCTAAATATCATATAAATAATCTTAATGTATAAAATTACTTTTTTATACTCTTCAATGCTTCTCTGACTTATCTGAACATTTGTGAGATAGTAAGAAGGAAAAATTCAAGGACTCTATGGCCTACAAAGCTTTGCCACACTTGTCACAGATACCAAAGCCTACATACAGTATGATACCCAGCTTTATCAGAAGTGCCCAGGTTTTTGGCATCCTATAGCTACTTAAAAAGAATTATAGAAATGCTACTTCTTAAGCTGATGGTAAAATAAAGCCCTTGCCACCACACTGGGGCATTACTTGACCACGAGACAATTAACTACAACAACAGAGTAGTGCTACCTACTACGCTATTTGTGCACAGTGACTAGTGACACAGCATGCAAGCTCTGCTGAGCCACTGACAATGCTGAGTTGTTCCCTGTAGCATCTCCTTCAAGTAACCACCTAGGCAGATCCCCATCAGTTTCTGCAATCACAGCATCACCTGACCTGGCAGGATGCCATCCACATCTCTCCGCCTCAGAACGAAGGTGGTATAGTGAGGCTTCATGAATACCCATACTTCTTTTCTATCTGCTGCATTAGCTTAGAGTATTTAAAAAGAAAACAAACCCGAAAGTAAGACAGATGGCATGTGGGACAGGAAGAAAAAAAAAACAGACAGGAGTAGCAGCAGATAGAGAGAAGACTGTTAGAAAAGGTTACATTTACTTGAAAAATGAGCCAGGGAATAAATTACTTTTTCTTAAGATAAGGCTGAGTTCAAGTAAGCAGCAGCTCTCACTGTGACCTTCTGTAGAGGAAATCACAGCTTTGTTTTAACTGGTGCACTGGGACAGCTCTTTGTCTGCCTGGGGAGTCTTAGATTTTGGGGAAACAGCTCTCAGATATCCATGGGAACACCCTGGGAAGATCCCAAAAATCAGCCACCAATGGGTGAGACTACTGTAAGAAAATTTCCTTTCTAGAACTTGGTAGCTATTAACAAAAGGCTTTTAAAATCCTGTTAAGTGAACACAGAATGAAGCATAAACAATCCTAATTTGACACTGTAATGAAAAGGTAAACTCAAATCTTACTGGTATAAACAGGAACAACTTCCCTGCTCAGTTTGGTTGTTTTCTGTTCCTGTAAACCAGGCTGATATTTTCCATTACTTAAATATGACAGGTAGTCATAGGCTTTGCCTTTCAAAAAGGCTGTTGAAAAAACAACCCTGTAAAACATACATAGTAGCCATAACAAAGGCAACAAAAGAAAAAAAAAGTGGTACTTCAGTTGGATCAAGATGTAGCATATCAAAGAGGAGGCCTAACGCTTAATCACAACACATAAATACTACAGGGGACAGAGTAACTGAGAGCATGGAACAGCTTCATCTAGCCAAAAAGGCCACACAACACATGGAATTTCAGGCAAGCAGCTGAAAGCACAGCTCACCTCTTAAAAGCAAGATAAATAACAATCAGAAAGGCTTATTAAGATTATAATGAGAACTCTATCCATTGAGAGCTCCAAGTCTTCCTAAAGGATAAACTGTGGTTCCATGACAAGTCATTAAGTCTCATGTAAATACAGGCACGTCACTAGGATGCTACACACTACCCAAGCTGACATACTGGACTGTCTCTCCGACCTTGGTCGGAGACTGGGAGCAGCACGGGTCCATGAGCAAACCATTGCACCTGGAGTAACTCACCCTTCTCTGCACTTATGACTACCTTCTGCACTGCAACGCATTGGGAGTACCGCCGGACCCCACAAAGCCTGCCTGCAACCTGCCCTTGCAGGCAAGTGGAGGAGAGACTGAAGATACACAACCACAGCCCCCTGCCCCACTGCAGCGCACTGCCCACCCCAAAACAGAGCAAACAGTTCTTAAGAGACACCTTCCAGCAGCAGTGCAGCCATTCACGCCCACCTGACATTTTGATTAAGAACAAAGTATAGCTTTCCAACTACAATCAGAAGGGTTTGCAAAGAAAAGGGGGAAAATCTGATACATTAAACATATACACAGGAGTATTCTATCTGAAACATCATGTTTGTAGGGGGAATATAATCCCTCTAGCTTGCTGTGAGTTTTGTTACTACCTCAATCTTCCATGAATCTGGCTGGGGAAAATGGCACAGAAATAAGGAAAACTGTCAGGTTTGAAAAAAAAAAAAATTATCTGAAAACTCATTTCTCCTACCCTGCTTTTCTTCCTGGCTAAAGGACGGCACCTAAGCGACTGCTCGTAATGCTGACTTCTCTCCTCAGCTGTAGCATTATGTTTCTTCTTTTTGGGAAGGCAATCTTAATGCCCAAGACAAACTCACAGCAGCAGCATGACTCACGCATTTCCTCCACGAGGGCACAGATCCCAGGGCCCAGCTCCCTCGCAGCAGGGAGCAAGAAACCACCAGCTCCGTGGCAGGCAGCCATCCCTGCTGTCAATAACTACACCAGCAAGCAGGTACCTCACTAAAGGAAGAGTTGCGCCCATAAAGCCTTACACTTTTTTTGCTTATTGATGAGGAGGAAGAGATTTGTCAGTCTGCCACTTCTTGGGTGACAACACTAGATTTACCCCGCCAGGAGAGCTGAGGACCACGACTGCCTGCTGCTGCACCAGGCACCTGCTGAGACACAGAGGGCACAAGCCAGGTGCCAGACAGGGAGTTTTACCATTTTTCTCCACACTGGTTATGTTCCAGCTTTCCCTCAACGCCTACTGGAAAGCAAAGGGAAATTGAGCCCCTTCATCCCTCACTTCCATCATAATTATCATTTGTGAACATCTCCAGCTACCTGAAGCAGCGGTTTCTTGTGTCAGATCACACTGCAGAGGCTCACACTGATTTCCTACCTTTGAAACACTCACCCAGATGGGTAACTGCAGAGAGCCACTCTGGCTGCAGTATCCGTATCTATAGGATTCTCACAACTTTGTTAATAACCTTTTTTGAGAAACGTTATTCTCCAACCCAAATCACCCTCCAATGAATTCACCTCTACTCTGAAGAGAGGGACTTATTCCTTAACACTGCAAGTGACTTGCAAACTGTCCACTGAAGTCACAACCATAAGCTAGCCAAATATTCACTGGAGCCAATCCCCAGCCAATTTTACTCTTCTCTTTCAAAATCCGGGATACACAAAGCAACAAAGCTGCATTCCTGTACAAGACAAGGACTGTTCTGATCTATTCTAAGTCACTTGAACTCCAAATGGAATCACTTATGATTTCAGCAGTAGACCTGACGAATCCAAATGGGAGTGTGGCCACTTGGTGCAGTGAGAACAGGATGCTGGACACAGGCAAGGAGTGAGACTCAGAGACTGTGCCTCACAAATTGGCACATTGGGCAAATCAGGTTCTCTAGAAGTGTTTCTCTTTCTAACATAATACACAACAAGGAAAAAAGGGACTGAATTTAACTGAAGTACAGAATTTCCTTCCAAGCCCAACATTTTGATCCATTATTTAAACAAAAACAAAAAAAGGAAAAGATTAAACAAACAAAAAAGGAAAGCCCTCACACAGCATTTTATCTACAAGCAGTCCCATCAGCTTCAATATAACTCTTCACAGGACCAACATTACTTGCCTGTTTAGATCCTTAAAATATTTTGCATATATTTTTGAACATTTTCCAGGCAAAAGGATGAAAGAGAAAGCAGCCTAAAATGCACTAGGACTTAGATACTTTTAACCATGACTTATGTTTAAAGACGTATACTCCTGATAAAGTAGTTTTCATTCAGAAAGTATATACGCATGCATACTTCTCCTGGCATTTTCTATTGCCTTCTCTGATAATTTTCTGAAGTCGCGTGTGTATACATACGCATCCAAAAGAACAATAATAGCAAAAATATTATTTCCACACTATCTAAACACTCGCTGATACAATATGCTGGGAGGGTTCATCAATATGCATTTTAAGCACCATCCAAGCACAGGCCCTTAGTCTGGGTCACAGCATTTGAGGCAAACCATAATCGATTAATGCGCACCTATGCATCTTAAGAGTCCATCAATATGCATTAATACAAGAAACGTATGACTACTTAATGGGAGAAGACTAATTGTGGCGCGTAAAGTAAACACATGGTAAAAGCCTGTTATTGAGTCTAAGTGTTCATCATCTTATTTCATCACCTAGAGGACAAGCTGTTACTGCATCCTTTAGCACCATAATATTGCAAACGCATCACCAGCACGCAGGTTACCCCCTCCAGCCAAAAAAAAAAACCAACTCCGAAGTAGGCGCGCAGGACGAGATACGGATTAAGAGACAAAAATCACTTACTAACGCGCCTCTGGCACCCGGCAGCACTTCTTAATCATGACAACCCGAGACTATAAATTACTGTATGGAGCGCCTGGAACATTCCAGTAAATCACCCCAGAGCTGCGGAGGGAGGAAATCAACGGGGTTTGAAGCGGCGAAAGCCACCCGAGCAGGGCGCTCAGCGGCAGCGGCCGGCTGAAGGCGGCGGCAGAGGCGCAGCCGGGGCTCGCAGGAAGGGGCCGCCGGCCCTGCCCAGCCCGCCCCGCACCGCCGCCGCCCCCGCCCCCGCCTCCCTCCCGCCGCACACGCACCGGGAGGAACGCGCCGCCGCCGCCGCGGGGCCGCCCCTCGCCTCCCGCCCCGCGACGCCGGGCCGGCTCCGCAAAGGAGCGAGCAGGCAAACAGCTCCCCCGGCACCGCAACAGCGGGCGCCGCCGGCCCCCTGCGCCCCGCAGGGCTCCGCTCCCGGCCAGGCCGGGCCCCGCCGCCCCCCGCCCGGGCACAAGGCCGTGGGCTGAGCGGACCCACCCTCCCTCGGCGCGGCGTAAACAGGAAAACACCGCGCCCTCCCCCGCGGCGCGCACCTGCAGGGCGGGCGGGCGGGCGGCATGCCGGCCCCGCGGCGCCCGGGACCCGCTGCCGGGAGGCGGGAGGTGGCGGCGGGAGCGCCGGCCGCAGCGCTCCCCGCTCGGCCCGAGCGGCGCCTCCCCCGCCGCTCCCCCTTGCTCCGGCCCGGCCCGGCCCGCGGCTCCGCCCCACCCGGCGATCCCGCCTCCCGCCCGGCCCCCGCCGGTGGCGGTCGCCCCGGGGCTGGCGGGCAGCCGGTGGGCTCATCGTCGCGGGAGCCGGCCCGCACCCGTACCCGTACCCGTACCCGCACCCGCGGACGGGGCGGGGAGCGAAGGGCGCGCTTCGCCAGAGCCGCCTGAGGGGGCCCCGGCCCCGGCCCCGTCCGGGGGGGGCATGGTCTGGCGTGGGGGCTACAAAAAAAGCCGAGTGCGGCGTAGTTGTTCACGAAGCCCGAGCGCCGGGCGCTGCCTCGGGAAGGGAGTTTTCTCAAGGGCAGTGCAAAACCAAAACAACCCGTTTTGGAAACTGAGGTTAACCAAAGCCTGGGAAATTGAATAGCCTGCAAACTTCATCTGCTGCTTCCATGCTGCCAGCGTGCAGACTTCTTCACACAACCCCCAAAACCCACTGTAGTTGCCACAAACTCCATCCCCTTACCTGAGGTAACTCCTGGTGACTCTTCTAGATGTTTGTGGCTAGCCTAAAGGAGATGTAGTCCCCGCTCCCTCCTTCGGTCAGTAACCAACTCAGAAAGACTGGACAGCTTAGGGAAAGGCCTACAGTACTGTATTGTCGTTAAATCCCAGATTCTGCAAGATAAAAGCCTGGAGGTAGGCAAATACCCGCAAAAATAAAGATTTAAATTAACACAACGTGTATATGTACACACACAGGTACACATATACATAGAGATGCTAAGAGAGTGTGCCAAAATAAAACAGCAAGTGGTGTGCAGGTGCCTCAAGAATTTTTTTTTTTTTTGTAGTTATAACATGACAAATCCAACAAGTTTTAATTTCAAGTAAGGGAGGTATTTGTCAGAGGCCTATTTTTTAACCTAAGAGCTGCTTGAACATCCATTTCAAAATCATGTGTGTCAGTTTCAGGACCGAACACAACTCCCCGTACGGGCACGGAGCCATCTCCCACCACCATTACCCTGCTTATAGCATACACTTTCTACCGCCCAGTGTCAGTACTGGGACAGTAACTGTCTCAACTCCTCCACTAAATGTGCTGCTGTAGTTCCAGCTACAATTGAAGTCTGCATCTGATTTTTTTTTTTTCCAAACCAGTTTATTTTGCAAGACACAAGATTTTCTTTAAAACATAGTCCCCTGCTTAGAGGTTATGTTTTCACAGCACACTGCAGTTACACCTTACATCGCAAAAGATGGGCAAACACAAAGTCAGATTGGTGCAAATCTCAAAGACCTTGCCGGTACAAGGGTTCTCAGCACAGCGCAGAAGAATGGGGCCCTGCTCTCAGTTACTCCTCCCACGCTGCTTAGCGAACAAAACTGGGAAAAAAAGAGGAAGAAAACCGCAGACCTAAAATAGTGCCCTTTACCTGACTTCTTTTGCCAAATGCAGAAGATACGCAGCCCGATCAGAAACCCTACTTAGCTGAACTTAGCTGAACTTGCACAACAATGGCAGTGACTAACACTTATTTTAGCTCCAGGAAAAGTTGCCTCTGTCCTAAGGTACCAGTTCACTGTCCATCAGCATTCCGAGCAGGGCCGCCTCTATTGTATTGTGTAGAAAGCTCTATGAGGACAATGCATAGGTTCCATATAGCAGACAAAGAATGCCCCAAGCATTTCAAATACATATCCTAGCTTACTGGCATGGGGAAGAAATCACTCAAACTCCTGTTAAAGCAGCAGAATAAGCAAGGCTAGGGCTGGAACAGAAGCACCATACAAGTTCTGGTTACGGCACTGTGGGTTATTGCCTGGAGCTCAACCCACAGAGCTCATGTCGCTGGAGGAAACTGCGTGAGTGGGATGTAACATACGGTTTTATTTTACTGAGTCTGGAAGTAAGAAGTAATGCCTGACTCTGTTACAACGATGAACATGATAGGTAGATAGATCAATCGATAGATCACCTTTGAAATAAAACCTTTGAAATTAAATTTAGTTTTGGCCTCTGTACAGCATAGAGGACATAAGACAGTCTGAATGGTTTGCTCTTTCCTGTGGCAGTATGTTCCATGGCTATTCATTTGAATATAAACAATCTAACATTGTTTAATTCATTGTCTTTGTGATACCAATGCTCAGAACATCTTTACCTGAGAAAATCTTAAATTGTTGTCACTCATATGGTTCAGTATTGGGCAAATTTGTTTTATCACTGATGGCACTATCTTGGTGGAGATAAAATGCAAGTGTCCTATTTTAATCACTTCCAAATTGTGAATTTTTACTTTAGAGAAAGATTTCTGACACAAACTCGTATGCATAATAACACACAAAGGACGGAACAGACTTGGGATACTTAAGTATAATGTCTGAATGGGTTTTGATCTTCCACAATACACACTTCAGTGTATATTAATAGAGCTGCATACATTACAGAGAAAAAACCTGTCACAGGTACAGTATGTTTATGGCCTGCACTCAGATCAGTTTACTCTAATATCAGAAAAAAATACTGTATTGCTTATGTGTGGTTCATGTAATTTTTTTTTTTTAACACTTGCAACTGTTAGCTTGTGGCTCGTTCATTTAAGAAAGACAACCTGCCATAAAGAATTACGCTGATGAGCTTGAATACCGTTACCAGTCCAGCTTTGAAAAGGTATAAAAATAAAGGTGACACCAATCTTTTCTCGTTAGCAGTCATCCTGTTTTTCCCAATTACTCTTACTATTATTCACCATGAAGTAGTCACAAAACAGGTTCCATACAGGCAGACGCATAATTGAGGCTCTGCTTGATCCTACCATGCATCGGGGGGTTGACTTCTGTTTCAGCCTGGTTTCTTTGGTTTATGTAATGATGAATTTTCTGAGTGTCCCCAGCTAACCCCGTAACTTCTAATTGATTGTCTAGATATAACTCAATTTGACAGAGGTATTGAAAATTTCTACAAGTTTCACAAATATGAAAGAGACCAGAGCTTGAAACTTTCATAAGAAGCTCTCCCCTAATAACTGACGCTGTGCGCCCGTTTCTACTGTCTAGTAGAGTAAGACAGAAGTTGCTTCCAAAATGCTTTGCAGAAGACAGGCTGTAAAAGAAAAGGAATTTGCTGAGACATGTGAGGAGATGATAAAAAAGTGTATTTGTTTCAACTAAGGTATTTTGTTGAACTCAGTGGACACTGGATGAAGCACGCCACCGCCATACCTTATCCTGAAGCCCAGAATCACATGCATTTTAACACAGTCTAAGAGAAAAAAAGCTGACACAGGTTTTACTGGATCAAATACAGGAAATATGGGGAAGAATGGAAGATTGAGGAAAACAATACAAGAACTTGTAAAAGTATTTCTAAAAATATTGCTACTGAGTTACTACCCCACTTTTCTTCAGGATCTTGAAAATATTTTCTGTAAACAGTAAATGACGAGTCTGCAAAGTATTAAGACGTGACGCTGCAAATTCTCACAGGCTGCCCCCTAGCCCTGTTTAAGTTAAACTACAAGAAGATGGAGCGAGTCACTGTACAGCTTGAAAGATGATCTTGGTGCTAGGAGTGTCAGAACTGCTGTAACATTTGGACAACGCCTTTTGAGATTTTCTTTAGATTATTTCCGTAAAGACATTGTTATGGTGAAAACCGATATAAGTAATATAAACTACAACAGTATTTTTTCGCCCAGAAAATCATTATAATCTAACAGTTAAGTAACCATTCTGACCATACATGGACATTAAACATTATATAGCAAGAGACTGTGCGTCATCTTTTCCTTCCATCTCCTTTCTACCTCTCTGAAACTGGGATGATGTACATTTTAAATCAAGCTACCTTAAAGAAGAAAAGCAGATATCAAGACTTTCCAGGTCAAATACACAGTTGAGGAAAGAGAGGAGTGAAAAATGTGCACATTACACATAGTTATAGAAATCATTTACAGCCTCTGTGCAAATCACGGATTTTCACTACTGCTGAAGTGTGTACCCCAGGTACTAGAGACAATTTGTACTTCTCATTATGTCATGGAAACACACCCAAATAACATACTTCCAGTAAATTAGCACATTACTTTGATGTTATTCTTACTCGTTTTTACATAGTAAGCCTACTATCACACATTAATTAACATGGCAAATTAAAGTAATAATAATATGTAATACATTCATATGGAACAAACAAGTTAACTGCACGCTGCTTTACAGCTTGCGTTTAAAGTAATCGCTCTGATTTTTCGGGTTCCAAGGTTCAGCTTTGCATACCAAACTCTGAAAGCTGGAGTAGAGTACTTCTAACATTGAATGCTACTCACTCGGTTTTACTGACACACCGCTGTTCCCTTAAGTGAAAAGAAACATCAGCTTCTGACATTCCTTCCCTGGCGATTTTGGGAAGATCATTCCTCTCCCCCTAGCACCGCAGGGACGCAGGCACAGGCACTGGCTGCTTCTGCGCTGGCAGGAGGCTGAATCGCTGACAGTTTCACTGATGCGTTTCTCTATCGGATATAGGAAGCCAGAGAAAAGGCACAATCTTTTGTCAGTGCACATGACTTGTACAGAAAAAAAAAAGCTATTTCTAAAAATAACTAGACAGCATATGACTCTCAGTGCTACTTTCCTGGTGGTCTAGTGGTCAGCCCCTGCCCCCCACAACCTGGGTTCACATCCAGGAAAAGATTTCATATTTCAGCAAAATTTCTGTAGTACGTAGATTAGAGTTTTCACTACTCTTATGGCTGTAATCAACAACCCTTCTGCTGCTCAACAGAAATTTAGTAGGATGTATTACACAGCTTGAAAATAACTTGCTAATTGTCAAGCATAACAGAGCAAGAATTACTCGTTTCTACATCAGTTTCCTAAAGCATAGACAAAACACGTTCACCAGTCCTGCCATCGGCCATGAGATCCCATCTTTCATAGGCTCAGCTACTTTTCTGAAGTTGTCAGGGGAGAATACTTTGTTTCTATCACTCCTGCAGCTTAAGAAGCAGGGGGCTTACCCCTGCCTTCCCCAGGTGTTGTACAACAGAGGCATTCTAAGAACAAACAGTAGCAACAACCCTTCTGTAACATTGACTTCAACACTGCAAATGCAACAACATGGGCCTACCCTGGTTTTAACCCAGCTGTCCCAAGTGCTGCTAGCACCACAGCCACAGAAGCACAGAAATCAGTACCCCTCCAAAACCCACCTGAGAAGCACCCAGGGTGGGGAAGCCTATGCTTTTAACCATGACACTGTGGACCTAGTGAAGCAAACAAACTCCTTTAAAGCTAGCTCAGTTTCTGCAGTATAGGACCACCTTAATATTTGGTTGGTGTTTGTTGCAGGTTCTGAGTTGCAGAAAACCAGGTCCCACTTTGCCGTTCTCTTCAACAACGAGCACAGATTACCTGCTGGGACCAGATAATCTCTCTCACCTAACCGTATCCCCCTCTTTGCAGTGGCCTCAGGCCATGGTGGTGCCTCAGTCTGAGCTGCCTCACTCTGCCTCTAGTGCTCCACAGCTTTGACTCCTCAAGGCCTTAAATGCCTTAGCCTTACCAAAGAAGCCACTACCTATATGCATATGTGAAATGCAATTCTTGCAGTATATGACATCAGACTGTATCTAATACGGACTGATTTGTAACCTCCCATTTTATAAGTTATTTTCCTCATTGCACAGTAAAATTGCTCAATTTGGACAAAAGAAAGCTCCATCACAATCAAGACACACATTTTGTTCAAGCCTGCTACTGTGAAAGGTTTGAGATGAAATGAACCATTGGCTGAATAAGGACTTCGGTGAGACAGAAACCAAACACCAAAACCTCCTAAGTATACCCCCGAGGAAAAGTGGTCTCCATAAGTTTGTTTTCAGACTCTAAAGCTTTCAAAGATAAGCTAATGTGTATTTGCAGAGTCCACAAGCATATGGTCTGAGGCTTATCTATCTTAACATGGAAAAGGTTTCTTATATAATGCATTTCAGAGGCAGAGGGTTTGAGAACTAGAGAAATTTGCTTGTGTAGAGCAAACCCTCTTATATTATGGACACTGCTTAAATATGCAAAATTACTTTTGCTAGTACTGTTGCCTCAAACATATACATATATTCTTCTGTTAGCAGTGCTGAGAGCAAGGATTACACCCAGATCCAGAGAAAAGGTCAGCCCTTTTGAAATGCTATATGGAGACCTTATCAAAGTATAAATCATGAACCAGGATCTATAGAATTAATAGGGAAACAGTATCTTAAAGAATATGTGGTTTCTCTAGGGAAGGTTTTGTCTTCTCTTAACAGGTATCTACAACTGAGAACACCTTTAGGCCTGGTTAGTGCAGTCCATGAATTTTAGCCAGGAGATCGGGTCTACCTAAGAACTTGGAACAAGGAACCTCTTAAAGAATGTTGGAAAGGACCCTTTCAAGTCCTCCTGACTACATATACTGCAGTCAAGCTGGATGGAGTAGGGCCGTGGACTCATCACACACGGATTAAGAGAGGGTTCCCACCAGATAAGTGGACTGTGGAGAAACAGAATGAAAGCCCTTTACAACTGAGATTTAAAGGGGACAATTCATTAATAGTACTTGGGGTCAGGGCATTGCTTATGTGGATTTAGATTGTACACAAGGCATATTCCTATTTGAAGTTATTGTAATTCTGTTTATGATTTTGATAAAGGTATGGAGGCCAAATTTCTAATTATTGTAATGATAATTGGCTGCATGAAACAGGTGGTGCTGAGGAGTGTCTTTGTCAGAAACAAAATACTAGCCAAAGATCATAGAAGTCTCAAATATTTGAAACTTCCAAAGGGGGGAACTGTTGCCTTAAACGTATACATATGTTCCTCTTGGATGAAATGGAATAGTGCAGGAAATAGTAGTAGTTAAGGGGTGATCACAGTTCAAGGTAGTAAATAATGCTTAGGCCAGATAGGAGAGTATAGGCAATGAATGCCTCGTTAACAAGCACCTCCTAAAAGAATACAAATCAGTAGAACTTCAAGGAGTGACAATGGAAACATCCTGCTGCAAAGAAGGGTGTGAAGATAAGGGTAGGCCCGGTGTGGAATCACCACTGATAAAAGGGAACATTCCCACAGCATTCTGCTAGAGAAGCTGGCAGTTCATGGCTTAGACAGGTGTACTTTTTGCTGGGTAAAAAAACTGGCTGGATGGCTGAGCCCAGAGGGTTGTGGTGAATGGAGCTAAATCCAGTTGGTGGCCAGTCACGAGAGGGGTTCCCCAGGGCTCAGTGTTGGGGCCAGTTTTATTATCTTTATCAATGACCTGGACAAGGGGATCAAGTGCACCCTCAGTAAGTTTGCAGATGACACCAAGTTGGGCAGAGGGTCGATCTCCTCGAGGGTAGGAAGGCTCTGCAGAGGGACCTGGACAGGCTGGATCGATGGGCTGGGGCCAATTGTATGAGGTTTAGCAAGGCCAAGTGCCGGGTTCTGCACTTTGGTCACAACAACCCCATGCAACCCTACAGGCTTGAGGAAGAGTGGCTGGAGAGCTGCCCGGTGGGGAAGGAACTGGGGGTGCTGGTTGACAGTCAGCTGAACATTAGCCGGCAGTGTGCCCAGGTGGCGAAGAAGGCCAATGGCATCCTGGCTTGTATCAGGAATAGTGGGGCCAGCAGGAGTATGGAAGCGATTGTGCCCCTGTACTTGGCACTGGTGAGGCCACACCTTGAATACTGTGTTCAGTTTTGGGCTCCTCAGTACAAGGACATTGAGGTGTTGGAGCGTGTCCAGAGAAGGGCAATGAAGCTGGTGAAGGGTCAGGAGAACAAGTTTAATGAGGAGTGGCTGGGATTGCTTAGCCTGGAGAAGACGAGGCTGAGGGGAGACCTTATCGCTCTCTACAACTGCCTGAAAGGAGGTTGTAGTGAGGTGGGTGTCAGTCTCTTCTCCAGAGAAAACAGAGGAAATGGCCTCAAGTTGCATCAGGGGAGGTTTAGATTGGATATTGGGAAAAGTTTCTTTACTGAAAGAGTGGTCAGGGATTGGAACAGGCTGCCCAGAGAGGTGGTAGAGTCACCATCGCTGGAGGTGTTCAAAAAACATGTAGATGTGGTGCTTAGGGACATGGTTTAGTGGTGGACTTGGCAATGCTAAGTTTACGGTTGGACTTGATGATCTTAAGGGTCTTTTCCAACCTTTATGATTCTCTGATCTTGCACCAGAAGGTGCTGAAGCACAGTAACTGGGGGAAAGGTAATTCCAGCAGGGGGAGATTGCGACCCCCGACTCAACTGAGGGACGAAAGGTCTACCCCTCCACCCCCCCCCCCACACCTTTTGAGCATGCGCAGGGAATGAAAATGACACTAGCTTTAAAACTAAGTGGAAGAAGAGGATGCTCAGTCAGGGCAATGATTATGTATTAGATAGGCGTGGTGTGTTAACTGTCATGCATAAATGTCAAAATGAGCTCCAGTAGGTGTGCTTCATTTGTGGAAACATTCCACCTTGCACCCTGCACAGAATAAAGCAGTGTCTCCTCTCTAAACGTACTTCGTGTGTTTTGGGAGTTATTTTAAATTATAGGTAACAGTACAGCTCGTGGATCTACCTTGCTCATGCAATCAACACGCCAGAGGAAAAAGCGCTTATGCAGATGTCACGTGCACCGATGGCAGAGCTTTCACTCCTCTCGTAGAAACCTTACCAAAAAAAAAAAAAAAGCAAAGAAACACGTCTGTATCTATCGTGTAAGGCGGCCCCGGCAGCTCAAGGGGAACGAGCTGCCAAGCCAGCCTCCCTCCGTGGAGCCAGGGGCTCCCACCCGAGCTGGGCCTTTTGACCGGCTCTCCCCTGCCGAACAAACACCCAAAACCGGAGAAGCTGTCATCTTTTTGTTACCACGGCCGGCCCGAGCAGCACCCCGGGAGCTGCAGTGCAGGGCGCTTGCCTGACAAGGCCCTGCCCTCTGCCGTTACCGCAACACCCCGCAGGGAGACGATCCTGTGAGGCGCGGCGGGAACAGGCAACACGAACTGCGGCTAAATGAGCCCGCCCAGCCGCGCTCCCGCCCCGCTCTTGCCTGCCGCGCCGTGCGGGGCACGCCTGGCCCGCTCCTGCACCGCCGGGCTGGCGGCAGGGCCTGAGGCTCCGTCCCGCCGGGCCTCCCACCGCCATCCCGCCTCCCGCCCGCGGCGAGGCCCCCTCACCCGCCTCGCCTGAGGCGCCCCCTCTTCTCCTTCCCCCCTTCCGTGGGGTGGAATGGAACGTCCCTCCCTACTCACAGCTGCCTCCGGGACTTGGTACTGCGCGGAAGGGGGGAGCACAAACAAATGACACCAGCAGGGCTGTGAGGGCGGGGCTGTGGGTATGTGAGTTACCTCTTAAGGAACGAGTGGCAAACGTGAGGTGTGGATCCCTGGTGGTCTAGTGGTTAGGATTCGGCGCTCTCACCGCCGCGGCCCGGGTTCGATTCCCGGTCAGGGAACATTGCCTTTTTCCCCCACCCACCTATCATTCTCTTATTCTTTACCTTCTCTCAGACTCTCCTTTTACAATTCAGACAGCATGTGGCCGGCTACTGTGCAAGCCCGAGAAGTCGGCTTTGCTGCTCAGCAACGAGTTTTAAGACGCTCTTGGCAGTTTGGAGGAGTCGTGCACAAAGGGAGCGTGCAAATTCTCCATACCCTGTGCAGATGCGGGCGGGCAGGCTGCCCAGGTGTAGTATCTCTCTGGAAGTCTTCCCTTCACAAAACTGCCCATGGACACCCCATACTCACCCACACGGTTTGCAGGAGTCAGCAGAGGGCTGCCAAGCAATGTCTGCCTAGAGGGGCACAGACCAGGCTGTTGGCCAGCCCTTAGAAATACCATATTTCCCTTTTGGTTTTTTGGCTGCTCTGACAGCTAATGGTGTTCCGACAGCTAACGGTGTTCCCACACCTTTCCCCCCACAGGCAAGGGGTCACTCTGTGCTGTCATAAGTCTCTGAACAATGGCATCAGGGACCTCCTTAGCTGCCTCTCTGACCGAGTGTTGTTTCCCCCAGAGGTGGTGGGAAGGGTTTGTGCCCTGCATCTCTGTCCTGGCAGGAGGGGGCTGCAATTCTACATGGTGTTTGCTCACCTGAGGAACAGAAAGACTGTCCCTTTTTGCAGGGTATTTGGACAGCCCCCACCATGTAGGGCTGTTGGGTAGATCGTTAGGGGGGCAGGAGAGATCCCAGATATTCTTCGGGAGGTAGAAAGGAATAAACTGAGAGGTCAGAGGGAGTTTTAATATCACCCTGTCATTACCATCTGTCTTGCTCCCTCACCACACCTTCTCAGTTCCTAAAGATGGTGTGGGTGCTCTGGCAGGTGGAGAGGAGAAAGGCGATGAGAACAGGGTAAAGCCTTTTCCAGTCCTGCGGCAGCGGGGTGCCTCCCCGCCTCCTCCCAGAGCTCCCAGCTCTGTCCTGTCGCAATGCATATCAGCTGCGTGTCCAAACCCACATCTAGAGCTCCAGGAAGAGCTGCTTTTCTTCACCTGTAGCCCCCCACCTCCCACCCCTGCCCATGATTTTGGGGTGAGAGAGTGGGCAGTGGGAGGACCTCTTCTTTCACGCTGGAGCGGTGCCTGCCTGTGGTGGGCTGCCCTTGGCTGGCCACCAGTTGACAACTCAGCCACTCTCTCACCCCACCCCCCCCACCCCCAGCAGGACAGGGGGAGAAAATAAGATTAAAAAATCGTGGGTTGTGATTAAGGCAGAGAGGGGAGTGTTGGGGAGAGAGCATTGATGCTGTGGGAGCACTGCTCAGCAGTAGCCAAAACATTGGCGTGTTACCAAAACCATTCTAGCTTCAAATACAAAGTGCAGCACTGTGAGGGCTGTTCTGGGGAAAATTAACTCCATCCCAGCCAAATCCAATACACTGCCACAGTTAAACCAAGAAATACTGGTAATAAATTAGTATAATAGAGTTATCTTAGGCTGCAAAACAAAGGCCAGCATACCTTGCAGGTTACGCTTTATCAGGGACCCTCCGTGCTACCAGGAGCAAGCCATGGCCCTCGCATCACCCATAAAACTACTTAATATGGGCAGGCCATGCTTTACGTTGGAGTACTTTGCCCTGATGTGAAAGCATGACTGGAAATAATGGCTTTGGCTGCCTTTCCCAGGGTGTGCCAGAGGCGTACTGCAGTCTGGGCTGCCCTCCAATGCAGACAGGAGCGCCTCATGAGAAATCCCAAGGTCCTTCGCTATATTTTTTTATGACAAGAAAGCTTCAAGATGGTGCAAAAGGATGGGATCACCTTTGCTTTAAGGCAGAAAGCAAACAGTCAAAAGGGCTGTTGTTAGCCTTTAGCTATTAAGAAAAGCTGCCCAATAGTGGCTAAGCACCGGGATCAAAGGATGTAACCTAAGGACTTACTGCTTTCCTGTGGCTGGAGGTTGTTAATGCGGGCTGGGCAAGCATCTTGTCAAGGGTCTCAGACTGGGCCGGGGGCATAGCTCAGTGGGTCTCCTAACATCCTGGAAGTCCTAATTTTACTATTTCTCCTTGGAATTTCACTTACAATTACCAGTTTACATGTGCTGCACTGAGATAGTTGCGTGGGGCTCTTAGATTCCCCTGACTCTCTTTGGACTCAGTGAAATGCCTTAGCAAGCTGGTGGAAGAAGTTGCTGTTTTCTACCTCAGAAAATGGTAGGTCATTTTAGAAGCAGCTAAAGTGAATTTCAGGTGTTGGCTAATCTCCCATGAAAGGTATAGGTATGGTAGCAAAAGAAGCATTTCCTTCGCTTTTAACTCATTTTTTTTTATAGTAGTATGTTTGCATGCTCTTAGCACCGAGTCCAGCTTTACAGTCATCTGATAAAGGATAATCGTATGTAAGAGTTTAGAAACCCACAAAAAGTCACCAGAATAGCTCTTGCACACAAAGAAAGAGTACAGTTTTCAGTATTTTGCTAGGAATGGAAGCACAGTCTCGAAGCAGGCTATCTAATGGCCTCCCTTTCCAGTCCAATGCCAGACCTGAAAATTGCCCTTGTGCAGAGGACAAATATCCACCCAGCAAGGAGAGGGAACCAGTCCTTTTGCTGGTGTCCTACCGCTTCAGGTCCCACTGTAATTAAAGGTGTCCTGGTTTGAGTTGGAGACTCCAGGATAAGTGTTCATCTTCAGCGTCGGTTGAACAGTTATGGCAGTTTCTGACTCGCTGTTCCTGAGCCTTAGACTAACATTATGGAGGGAAGGAACAGGGTAACTTTTTTTAACAGATAAAAGAAGCATCTTTCCTAGAGTCTTTGTTGATATTTTTGTTTACATAATAAGTAACTCATGAAACTGGCATGCTGAAGCCCCAGAAAAGGTGGGCTATTTTGCAGAGGACTGGCAGTACAATCAAAGACACATTACAAAACCAATCTGGCACATGGCTGCACAGGCTAGACTAGAGGTATTTCAAACAAATATAAGAGAGAAATATGGTGGCTATCATTGTTGTTATTATTATTATTATCGCTATTACTATTATTATCATCACATTCTCAAAGCATAGCTGAATTTGCTTATAACCGTGATAGATTCTGAGACACTGATTCACCAGTCATTTTACTTTAATTTCTGTTCCTCCCCAAAAGCTTGACCAATTGCCTTCCGTCTCACAGTGAGGGCTGATGGGAATTCACTGCAGCAGAAATAAAGAAGATAAGGAAGACAATCTGTAGCTATATGTCGATTTAAATCAACAGAGTTTCTGGATAAGACTATTAACTCTTAGTTTTTACAATTTATTGGAAAATTTGGGAGCAGGAGCTTTCACATCCAAACTTGATCTTTAATCTTTGACATTAACTTTTCTTTCTGGCTACCTCCTTGAAGTTATAGCCTTACGTTAATTCTGCTTCTTAAGTTTTTCCAATCTTATATGAAATATCTTGCCTGTGGCTGAACATAAAATTTTTCATGACTTTTACAACCAATAGATGCTTTAGAAAATGAAAGCTCCCAGTTTTTTTCTAAAGGCACGTTTTCCACTCATACTTCACTTCTATCTGTAGGACATACAGTCATGCAATCATTGGATTTATTCTGTTCGCAGGATGTTCCGGCGGTTGCTTATCCCCTTATTTTTTGTTTTATTGTGGGCATAGATAAGTACAACTCATGCTGTCCTCTACAGGGCAAGGAGCCTCTACTTACGATAAAAATATCGTTTGAACATGCCACGAGGTGGCACCCTGGCCCCGTGTCTGACACCACCCACCCGTGCCTCCCAGCATGGTCCCTGCTCTGAAGGTTTCAGATTTAATACCATAGGTTAACATTGTGCCCATTTAATTCCAATGAGCTATAGAGTAATGAAGGCTTTTGTATTTGCTGATAAAGCCAACTTCATATACAGATGAAGCTGTTAAGCCAAATCATCCACAACAAATTTCCTTGAGTCTAAGGCTGTACGTGGAAGCTGTACAAGCTGTCTTTTAAACAGTAGCATTTAAAAAAGAGAAGTTACAAAGGATTATCAGGAGTATGATTCAGATTCTTTAACACCTTATTGTATCTGTGGCATTTTTACATTGATGATATACGCTGTTATCAGAGCGATGAAGAACCACGTGGCCCTGGGCACATTCGTCCTCACAGCTGCCCCGTCAGGGGCCAGCAGCATCTCTGCTTTCCACCTCTAGATTTTGAACAGAAAACCATGCAGAAGGTCTGTGTCAAGGCAAAAGAGATGACCAGAATTTCTGCATCCCAGGTCAGGGCCCCAGGGCGGCATGATCAGCTGGCCAGGGAGTCAAGAAGGGTCTGGCTTCGCTCCCTTCTGCACTGATTCACAAGGCTGGTGGACCATGGGAGCTGTCTGTGCTATGACATTAGTGCTGTTGTCCCCATGGCAGTCAAAGGACGCAAAAAAGGCAAAGGGTTTATTAAACTGCTGGAGATGGAGGGAAAAAAAAATGCTTTCAGGCACACAATCCCTTCTCCAGAATTTTTTTTTCCTTCCTCCTATTATCTCTCCCCAAGATCCTTTCTGTAAAATACTGCTGTCTTAAAACATAATTGTAAATCTCTTTCCTAGGTCAGTAAGATAAACTAAAAACCCATAACAGCCTCATTTCAAATCCTGCTAGGACTGTCCCTTCAGAACTACAGCTGGAAAACTTACTCTGAATCGTGTTTTAAGAGAAATTATTTTATCCGAACCAAGGCATTTTATTGAAGGTGGTGGCAACAAAAGTCCAATGCAGGCTTATTATCACACACAGCTCTAGATAATACTATCCAAGGACCATTTTCCAAAAAGTCCTTTTACAAGAACAGTTGCCATGTCCTATTAAGAAGTGCTCTGATCATGAAATTATGAAAGGTCTGATCCTTTTAAATGCCTGAACTTTTTCACTTACGCGCTGAAAAATGTGCTTTCTAGACCCCTTTTATTACTGCCTTGTGGCTACAGTCAATCATTACCTTCTGCTTTTCCATGCTTTGTTTCCCATGTGCTCTTTTGATTAATCACATTTTAGTAAACTATATTGACAACGTTATTATGCTGTGCCTAATCTTTGTCTTGCTGGCAGGAAAATGGAGCTGGGAGGTGCCAGCTTCCCCTAAAAGCAGGAAAATAATAACAGGCTATAAATTGATATTACAACACATGCTCTGGCTGGTGGTGCTGCCCGCTGCGTGTAACAGGGAATAGCAGTGACCCAGGCGAGGCCAAGGCGGCTGGTGGAGCGTGGCCACGGCAGGGTGCCTTCTGCAGCTCTGCTGCCAAGCCACTATGCACTCAAACTGGCCCCGCATCCTTTGCAAGGGTTTTTTTTTTTTTTACATAAATGACAACTCTGTATTCCATAAATGGTATAACTGGTATTGTGTGAGCTGCAGTTCTGCACAAGAGATCCAGCAAACTAAATGAAAGAAACAGGAATGATCTTCCCCTCTGTTCAGATAAGAGACTGTATAATTCTCAAAGGATGCAGTTTTGTAGTATATAGCCTTCAGTTTGTTCCTGTGCTACCCAAAGCTGGGTAGAAACTCCCAGCTTCTTATTTGTTTGGAGAATGGCCTCGGGTCAGTCGAAATGGAGCATCTTGCTGTAGCCTGCCGGGTAGTTTTCGTCCCTCCAGCCATACCGCACTCATCTCCCCTTAAGCAATCAGGCTGAAGCTAGGTGTGAAGCACGTGTGATGACGAGCAAGAGCTCCTATCACCATGACTCCCCTGCCTGCTGCAAGGCTTGCAGGGAGCCCTTGTGTGCACGCCAAACCCAGCTCTGAAGTGCTCGCCTTTGGGCCTCCCACCATGACCTCCTGAAGTCTGTGTTTGGTGAGAAAGGAGTGATGGGAGCTGCCGGCAGCTCTGGTGGTAAAGGCAGGCAATACGCAACAGCTCACTGAGATATGCTGTACTGCCACACTTCTTCAGAAAGGCAAAAGTTTAGAAGAGGCGTCCGTCACCCCCCTGCCTGTCTGCTTTCTTGGTGACTGCACTCCCTTGCTGGGCTGCTTGGAGAGGGTAACTCACAGCAGCACGAGATAAACACGCCGCAGGCAGCGGGAGCAGGCAGCTCTCTGCCTAGAGGCAGCAAGAGTCACTTCACCTCAAGCACGGCAGCAATTCCCTTGTGGCAGCCCAGCACAGCAGTACCCAGAAGTAGGGTCCTCTGCTTATTCATTCCCATCATGTTGGTGTACTTACAGGTACTTCAGCCCTTTTGAAAATCAGGTATCTTAAAATCTTTTTTACTTACTCTCTATTACAGTTTGCTGATCCTGCTTTAACAGTTAAAAAAATGAATGCTTAAAAGTAATGTAATAAATCCCACTTCTCCTCTGGTCATACAATTTGAAGAGGGTTTTTATTCCGTGTCATCCCTTATGCCATCAGAAATTTGCCTCCCTCGCTAGCATGTGAGCTCCAGGGCAGCTACTGCCTTCTATTAACTGGAGGCTCATGGTAAGGGCCAGAAACTCTAGCTGAGGGTGCTCACAAGATGAACATGAGTGTGGAGATAATCTTTCCCCTGAAGTCTGAGGTCTAATTAGGGAAGATCAAGGACAAGAAACTAAATAACACTATTCCCACTTTACAGCTCAGGACCCAAGAAGCAGACTAACAAAGAGTTGGATTTTGGATGTATTTAAACAATCAAAAAGAGCTTGACACCTAAATATTTTTAGAAATCAGACAAATGAGAATGCATCCTCTAAAGTTTTGGTCCTGCAGGGGCTTAAAAGCATGAGTAACTTTACACGAATAGTCCCACTGAAGAGCAATAGTTCCTCTGTGCCCCTCAGAGGGACATCTGTAGTCTCTCTGCAGGATCAGTCCTTAAGTGCATATTGGTGCCGAAGTATCAGACTGACTTTGAAAAGCAACAGGGACCCCCCTCCCCCCGCTTAGCTGAAAAACTCATGCACATCAATGACAGCTAAAAAATCTCTCTCTAACATGCCCAGCTTTTCTTCCCTTAAAAGGTTATACACAGAAAAAAATGACATTATTTCTCTTTTTTGTCTCCAATTTCAACCACAGGCACAGAAATACCCCTCTGCAAAAGCTGGGTATATGGGCAAGCAGGTTTTACATATTTATATTGAATTATTACTTCTCTATTGTTTTGTTGGTGGCTACTGCTATTGGGCATCCTTGGGTTTTGACGGTCACATCAAAGGAGCTGCTCTGGCATGAGAACCGGCCAAAGTGAGCCAGATAATTCATGGATTTATTACTGAGGTCGGTTCCCATGATTGTCAGTGGGCAGCAGCCACTGCTCTGTCGTAATCCTCATTCTCTTGGTAAGGCACACACTGCCTTAAAAAGGTTTAATGATCCAATAGTGATTTACTAATGGGAATCTTTCTTGTGGGTGTCGCAGGCCTTGAAGGAGGACAGGGCGGCGCTTGAAGGTCAGTTTTCAGCAGCATCGAGAAACATTTTTATTTGTTTCGTTTCATTTTGTTTTGCAATTCCTGTTTGTAGCGTTTTTATCCGCTACCTGCAATAATAAACAGAAGGGACGAAGCCATTGTAGCTGGGCAGGTATCAGACCTGTGGTAACGGGGAGGGAAGGAAGCAGATACTGGTCACGCGATGGCAGATCGCAACTGAAGACCTGAGGTAATCATCAAAAAACACTTCTTTGGTCTTTGTGATAGACGAAATGAAAAGAGCATGGCGAGAGAGACTACTGGGACAGCTTGGTGAAACCGCTGTCTTTTGCTGTGGTTGCAACCCGTTTGCCTCTCCTTTCTGTCGGGAAAGCAGGGAGGGGGCTGCCTGGTGGGATGGCTGCCCAAAAAGAGGGCAGGGGAGGGAAAAGGCAAGGAAGCGGCTTTGCCCACCCGGAGGAAAGGAGATGCTCCTCCTGCCCGAGGAGCCAGCGTGCCCCGCCACCGCTCCCCCTTGCCACCCCGGTGCCTCTTCAGAAAAATAAACCCAAGAAAACCCAAACAAAATAAACTCTCTTTTCCTCCACCAAAATACATTCAGAAAGCAACAGAGGGAGAGGGGGTGGGAAGAGAAACAATGTTATTTTATTTTAAGGCTTGTATATTAAACCCAAGTGTTCTGCTGGGAAGTGTCACTAAAAACTATTTGAGCTGTCCAGGCACAACAGACCTCGTCCTGTTAATCTCGTTGCAAAAGCGTACCTTAAATGCATAGCATTTTGTTTTAAACTCCCCGAGGGAGAGTCCTTCTTCTGAAGAAAAATAAAGTTACTTGGCTTTCTGATATATGATTTTTTCATATGATATATGAAAAAACCCCATGGCATTCAGAGTTAAATCAAAATTAAGGGGGGAAAAGTGCAGGCCTTTAAGTAATCCTAACTTTGGCTCCTTAGGTTTATGGATTGCCTTGTAGTCATTTATTAGATTTTCATCTGCCACACAGTAATACAGCTTTGCCCTGCCACCATGAATGCAGAAAAATATCCTTTTAACATGAAATTATATTGACATCATCTTATAATGACCGCCACTGCTGCAGCCAGAGCATTAAGAGAAATTCTCTTAATTAAAAAAGCAGTCAGTGTTAAATGAGCCCATTGCACGTGTTGACTGGTCTTAGTTTTACAAGATGGATAGATGATGACAACACATTATCATCAAATAATTTTGATACTGTTCTGTTGTTTCTTTGGGTGAGAAGGAGGCTGATTCTTTGAAAAAAATTAGATCACATGTGAAGATATTATTAAGCTTCAAATCCTACGTCTTCACAGACAATGCAAGATAGAGAAACAGAAATTCAGTTGCCTGGCCATATGCATATAATGCCACTTAAGCAGCCTTGGGTTTCCCAACCACCTGCACGGGGCTGGTAGAGGCGACACGGGACACAAGGGAGACCTGCACCTTCCAGAGTGATAGTTGGAGCCCAGCTTAGACTATGGGAAATATTTAGGCAACTGAATCCCCACTAAGTGATTGTATTTACACATTAATAGCACTTTGCAACTTCCAGTAGCAGCAACTACCACAGGCAAAAAAAACCAAAACCAAAACAAACCAAAACCTAAACCAAAACACCTCTTTTCAGATAATTATCTGTCAAAATTTTCTTTAATTTGTAAATCCGGAAAGCTTGGGTTTACCCTCAGGTTGAGATCCCAGCATTTCTGCCTCTGCTTATCATTTCTGGTCATGGTCAGATGTGTTGCTGCAGTCATCTCTTTTGAGACCTTCACACATTAGCTTCCAAAACACAAGTCTTTGCTGTGTAAAATGGTGAAGCAGAGGAACAGCGCACAAGTAAAAGTTTCAGCGTTACAAGTAAGATTACACTCTGGTTCAGGCAGCAGCCTCGCACAAATGAGACTCGGCACAGGAAGTTTGCAAACAAAGCAAGATCAGTTTTATCATCTTTTCTTGAGGTTGGACAAAACTACCTGTGACACTTAAATCACTCAAGTCCTCATTTGTGTGACCTCAGGCTATCTGTGCCTATAGAAGCAGCTGACTAATGAGATTGGTGACTACAGAGCTGGTAACTCTCCACTTCACACTTCAGTAGTATTTTCTGATGTAGTATCTTCTGATGAAAAGACGCTTGTGACCTTTTTCTGTTATGAAGAAGAATCTTGTCGTTTATGATAGCCCTAAGCATTTGCCAATACCCATGTCCCAGGCTGCAGTAAATCCCCTCTACTTATCTCATGACATCCTGATTGAAGCATCATCTTTCAGAATAGCTGCAAACAAACATTTTGAAGGCTCACACTACGGAGGCAGAAGCATGCACTGGCACCTCCTGGCAGTTGTTCAGGCAGATGTAGTCACAGCCAGGATATGATTATTCTGCTTTGAATATACGCATTCAGCCCTCAGCCACAGTAGCCTGTTTTTTCTTCTGGGGCAATACCTAATGCCGGATTTCCTCCACTTGAAACCAGAGCAAAGGGAGGACAGGCAGCACCGCCTCTCACTTGCCCATCTCCTCTCTACAGTAATAATCCTCTTTCGGTGCTGTGTGACACAGTTAGCATGGCAGCTACAGCAGCCTAAGTGCTTTTTATTTGCACTGCTGAGGGCTAAGGTTTCGAGCCCGCTAATGCTGAGTGACAGAATTGGTTTTTAGCTTTTTCCTCTTAAGAAAAACATTCTAGGAAATTGCATAACCTCCTTTGATCCTCTTGATAACTGGAATTTAAGGTTGCAAAGCCACCCCTTGAAAAGTTAGTCAAAGCCAACTGCTTACTGTTGAGCAAGCAGCCTGATTTGCTTTCTTGTGCTATGTGCTATGATCTAGCCCTGAATTATATAAATTACAAATGTTCTTCTTCCTCCAGGTCCATTCATCCTTTAATGCAGAATAAAGATAGAAAAGGGCCAAAGTAAGGTTGTGCATGCACTGCCACATGTCCTACCTTTTGGATCTTGGTTATGCCAAGGAAACAGTTTTCCCTTGTTCTGTTTTGAAAATTGCATAGAATCCTTCAGCTCTGACCTGTTAGCACAGCTACAACCAAAGCCATCAGAAGGCATTACCCTCTGATGTCCTTTCAACAGCGTATGTAAAATATGCTTCCTCTCCATTAATTTCATACGTGGGAAATCTTCATCTGCTGTCACAGAGGTAGCATTCTTCACAGAAGCTCAGGACCAGAGAGGTATGAAGGCTGAGCTCCTGCCTCATGTACTGGTCCCTTCAGGTGATTCAGATTAAAAAACAAAAGACAACAAAACAAAACAAGAAATAGAGGAGACATCAGCAACTCAGCATACATGAATTTGGCCTGTTTCGCAAGAGTGAAAATGGGATAAGCCCAAACACACAGGCTGCGCAAATCCATCCCTAATGCGTTGTTGCAAGGTGCTGAAGTAACTGCTTTCATCTAATCAGTTTCAGAATTTTTTTTTTTTCCAAATTTCTTTTAGAATGAGGCAGATGTTGTATTTGGGGCAACAAATCATAATGACATGCAGCACATCAATTAAATTGAAGCCCTTAGGTGGAACCAAGTCGGTGGCTGCCCATTTTTAATGTGCTATGATGCATGGGAGACCTCCTACTAGGCTCTTAGAGGGCAGGTTAATACTTACCAGCTTGAAGTCAAGTAGGGTTGCAACCTGCTCTTTTTCATGTAAATAAAGCCCACTTTTTATCTACTTGCCAGTTACTAATGTCGTCTTTGTTCTTGAAACTCCTCATATGGAAAGTGAATGGTACCTGAACTGGATGCTGCTAAACATGCCAGTACAGCACTTGTGCCCCGAATGAAGAAAATGTCAAATTCCCCTCCAAACAACAAAACTCCAAAGAGTATCAAGAATGATTTACAGTTCAGGGGTAGCAAGCCTTCTTGTCGATTTTTCGTCCATTTTCTCCATGGGACAGCATGCTGTTCAGGCAAATCACGATTCCTGCTCGCCTGGGTGCAGGAGCCCAGCTGATGCAGGCAGGGATGGGTTACATGCTTAGCATGCGGGAGAAAGGGATGAAGGGGAGCGAGTCACTGAGATGAGGCTGGATTTTGGCAAAGGATGAAGTCTCTCTCTGGCTGAAGGGTGGTCACCCCACTTCTGTGTTTCAGTCTTCTCAACTGTTATGTGGGCATAATAATCTTTCAGTGTCTTTTGGACACACAAGGCTTCATGCTTATCCTTATGGACAGAGCTTTACATGCCTTCCACAGACGGGGTTTGCAGGTCTAAGGTGAAACAATAATAAGCCCTTGAGAACTGGTAAATTAGAAGACCAGAACTGGGGGGAAAAGCCACCCTCTCTCAATACAGATATTTAATGATGTCATTGGGTTGAAATTTTCCCATTCGAAACACAGGCCCTTAGTGAGGATCTCCAGGAAAGCTGAACCTAGAAAGCCCAACAATTCCGGGGTCTCTCTGGGATGGACAGACGGGTTTGTATCATCAAGCGTATGGTCAATGCAGAACCAGTTTAGGAGCCTGAAAACCAATGCTGCTTTACTGCTTTTCGCTGCCTATTGCAGAGCATGCTGTATGAGGCGCGCTCCCTGGCTGAGCAAGGGGAGCAGAAGCGGGCACAGCAGCCGATAGCCTTGTTATCAGTGGCAGAAATTAACTTCGAGTCTATGAGTATTCCTCAAGAGGAAACAAAAACTGCAACAAATCATCCATAAAATGCAGTCAAAAAGGACTTCGTTTAATTAGTGATATGTAAAGACTTTTGCATAGAAAAAAGGTTAACAAAGTAATGCATAAAAGACCGACTAGGTACAGTATTTTTAAAACAAATATTTTAAAGTATATTTTGCATAATGTTTAACATTCTCAATGCTTATTGCTTTCTCCACACAGCAGAGAAATCAAGTGCATAATAATACATGCTGTGTTTTATTTTTATTTTTTTTTACATAAAATCTCTAGTTCTTGAATGGATGTATTAAAATACTTAGGTTATTTTAAGTCACTGTAATAAAAAATGAAAGCAAACCATTTTATGCAGCACTAGTTGTCTGGGTATTGACAAAATAATTTACTGACATACCCTTTAATACATTCATTTTGGTTTGGAATCAAACCCACATTACAATGTTGGCGTGCTAATAGCCAATTTAAAAACTGTCCCTACCGTAACTTCATTCATACCCAGAGTGATCGTTCTCCCTGTAGTTGATAGCGAAAAGAAGAGGGATCTTGCACAGAATTGGCTAAAAGTAGATGTCCAAGTACAACTAAATAAGTTAATTTGAACTCTTGCAATACCGAGTCTCTTGTATTGGCATGAATCAACCGTAGCCAAGTGTGCACACTTTCAATAGGTGGTTACTTCTGGGTGCATGACAAATTCACCGTTTGTGCAGATATGAGCTAGCACCATATTTAAGTCATAAAAAAGGGTGCCTCAAGGCTCACAGGCAGTGCTGAAACGTTCATTAATCCCAGCACTGATAAGATAATTGCTTTTACCAATGCTATGCTAGATGTCACAATTTGGCAAGTCTGTACAAAGAAAGTGAACTAAGGAAGCGAGAACTAGGCCTGTCAAACTGAACATTCTTCCTCGGCAATCTTTTGGCTAAAAAACCCCTCTCCCCTTCAAGAGCATGCTCTTCCCTGGAAAGATATCCAAGTCCTGAAGTTGAATGCAGGATCTCCCCTCTTTCTCATACCATTTCCATATCTGTGCAATGTTATTTGTTTTAGCAGAACACACATATATATAGGTTTTTTTATTATTACTTTTTTCAATGTCAGGCACTTATGAAACTCAAACTCTTTTTCTAGCCTGGGGAGACCTGGTAGGTGCGATCCCTCACCTCTCTGCCAAACAAGGATGCATAGCTGGAGAATTATTAGTTCTAGTGTCTACGTATTTCCCAGGAAACCTCTACATGCAGGTATGGTCTCGCTGCTTCTGAAAGCCATTGCTGCTCCCTCAAGGTGCCTCCAGTGAAACAAACCAAGAAGAAGAAGATACCATCCCATGTCCTGTCCGACGCCTGAAACGAGGATAGCTGTGCTGTTCCTCAGTGGGCTTACTGGCACCTCTCAGGCCCTTTGGGTGAAGGCGGCCCCTCGGCTGGGCTGAGCAGGAAGGACACGCTGGAGTCCCAGAGGCTCGTGTGCGGGTGTGGGTGTGCACGTGGGGGTGTGTGGATGTGCACGTATGTGTGTGCTGAGGGAGAGGAGGGATCCAAACCGGGAAGGGACGGGGGGCCTTAAAAGGCTCCAACTTCAGTCCCCCAGGGTCGGTAGGGTTTAGTGCTGCCCCCGCTGCCAGCCTGCTGAGGGCCGGCGGTGGCTGATACGGCCAATGGAGGGGTGATGGCTGTCGCTGCTGCCACGGCGGCGGCGGCCGCGCTGGGGGGAAGCATGGGGAAGGCGCTGGTGAAGGAGAGGGGGAAGCTCTGGGCAGCGGCCGTGGCTGCCGCTGCCGCAGCGTGAACGGTAGCCGAGAGAGACAAGAGGGAGGTAGAGAGAGGGGGGACGCAGGGAGCGACGCTGCCAGCGGAGGGGACTCTGAGGGCGGCATCGGCATGGGCGAAGGTGGCCGTGAGCAGGGCAGAGCCGTGGGGGGGCACGTCCGAGGAGAGTCTGCATGGGGTGGCGTCGGAGCCGTGGAGTCCGTTTGGCTGCAGCAAAGCAGCAGGGAGGTGGTGAAAAGCGGCTGCCCAGTGGTGAGGGTGCAAGGGGTGGTGGTGGTGGGCCATGGAGGAGGTCATGGCAGCAGCTTCCCTCTGAGAGGCACAGGTGCTCAGGTGAGACACGAGTCTAACACGCAGGGGGTCAGAGGTGTCGAGACCTTCCACTGAAGTCAGGTACCTCGCGACTTCTGTCAAGCATTCCCGGAAGCCAATGCTTATGAAATCCATGGCCAGGGAATGAGCGTCAAAATAACCTGCAAGGAGAGGGCAAAAGAGGCGCTGAGTGTTGAGCAGCTTCCCAGCGACGTTAGGTGACACGGCTAACCCAGTCCTCGCTCGGCCGCCAGACCTCCCATTTACAGGTTAAGATTTGCAACGTGAAAAGTTTGTTCTCTGACCTGTAAATTATTTGTGTGACCGTCCCTGTAATGCAATAGGCTGCATTTGTTTTCACAGACAATATACAAATGAAAAGAATTAAGTCCGTAAGTACTCGTGATACTTAAAAAGATATATGATGCCTCTCCTGAAATTCCTCAGCAAGCTGCTGCAGTGCAGTATTGACCCTGCGCGTGCGTGTGTGTGAACCAGACGTTTATCCACACAAAGAAACAGGCTAGAGATCAGAGAGTTTGCATGTACTACCCTGCCTTTTCTTCCCTACGCTGGAATTCCTAGTAACGCCCTCCAACTATTTCTCGACACTGTGAGATAGTTGTTGTAACTGCTGCCGAGGTCCCATCTACTTCACAGAGTCATTAAGACAATATGACATACGGTGTTATTTAACTACAAACTAAAAACATCTTGTCATGACTCTGCACACACACAATAAAAAGCTTTACTGAGAAAACGTTTTATGTAATGCCATTGCTAATTTGGAGATGGAAGACTGACAGTCATATGGCCCATGAGGTATTTCAACAAACAGCAACTGGAGCTCCACAGGATTGGGATAAAAAAGCATTTGAAAAAAATAATTGTCTTATTAAATGCACATGAAAAGATATTCCCTTTCTAAAAGGGTCTAGCATCAAATCTAGTGCTTAAGTTGCAGCTTGTCACCTACAAAAACCTATTCCAGTTTTTGGAATTTTCCTATTTTAGTTTAAAAGCAGCCTCTTTGGGGGAATAATGTCCTGTCCACTCCCAGGCTGGCACAGTGTTTTTTTTCTCTTGGTTTCAGTGAAAATTTTTAGGTATTTGTGACTATGATGTGTGTTTACTGTATTAAGATCAAGTACCCTTATTTGGAGGAATGTGGCAGCAATATCTGCATTAGGCCTTACACTCTCTGGCATGAAATAGTCTCAGGCTTTCTGAAAAATGCTGGCACCTCAGATAGTTGTTTTCACTTTTATCAACTTTCAAGCAAGGAAAGAGCCTTTCTGTTGCTGCATGCCCGTATTATAGAATTAACTTGGGCACATTTATAGACGTCGCCCCAAATCCCCTGCCTGCTATATACCCCTTCTTGCCAGATTACGACAGCGATTTTGACGCAGGCTGCCTTGCTCATCTGAGGCTGTACGAAACCTGAGAGAAACGCTGGCTTGGCCAGCAGATCAGCGAGCACAAGGGGTCAAGGACTTGTCTCAGCAAGCACTGACTCCTCGCAGCTTTTTTCTTGCCAGGTCCACTGCGACCAAGCAATCTGTGGAAATGCCACGGTTTGAGTGAACTCCTGAGAAACAAACGGCAGGCAGGCCAGCGGTGGCAAGCTGGCAGGGTACCTGCTCGGGTGCCAGCCAGCCTGGCACGGGGGCCGCCTCCGCGCCGGAGGCTCCAGGACCTCCGCCGGCTTCAGAGGGGCTGACGCACAGCCAAAGCTGCCTCCCGGCTCTGGCCATGAGTCAGCCTGCCTGGGAGTCCTGAGCGCACATGGCTCAAGCCAGGGCTTCCCGGCCTCCTTCCCTCCGGACCGGAGGAGACGTGGGGGATGTGGTTGTCACCAGCTTCCCCTCAGTCTGAGGTGCTGGCTCTGTGACGAGCCGTCCCAAAGCCCTGGTGATCCTGGCTCCCTCTCAGTCTCCTATGGTGGCCAGGACATGAAAACAGGGGGGAGATGAGAGCTGGGGCTCCCAGGCTCCATTATGTTTTGATTTTGATGGTTATCTTTTCCAGGTTTCCCCTTTGCTGCCTTCCCCCTTCTGAGAGAGACTTAAACACGTTGTTTCTTGTTTCTTTCCAAAACCCAAGAACATCCTACACCACCACCCACATGCATACATGCTGGTGTTTTGTAGCGAATGGGAAGTCTCATTTTTCCTTCAGCTATGCTGGTAACCCACCTGCTCTGCACACAGGACACTGGCTAAGTCATCTGAGCTATATTAACCCATGTTGCTGTCCCAGGTGTCAGTCACCCAAGCTAAATTTGCAGTGAAGCTGCAATAAAACAACACCGAGGCCCCACTGTTGCCAGATTGCTCTTCCCCTGTGCCTGCATGCACGGTCAGCGAAAAGCCCTGGCCCCAGGCCAAAATAATAACTCAACTTGAACAGGAGACCATTGCCCGCACCTGCATCAGGGCAGCGGAAACACGGAGCCCGCGCAGGACCTCAGAGGGGGCAGCCTGCCTGCGCGGGCAGCTCTGAAAAACAGAGAAGGGACGGCAGCCACATCGGGTTTTCTTCTGCCATGCCCACCGCGCACGCAGAGCAGCGGACACAGAGCAGCAGCTGACTCCACCCTGGCTTTCCTAGCCCCGGGCATTCCCCATCGTGGGTGTCCTCCGTTTCTGCGTGACAAGGAAGAGGACGAGCTCTCCCCAGCGCTCAACGCAGGGGAGCATAAGGATATCAGGACCCATTCCTCCCTGCTGCTTTTTGTCCGTAGGAAAAATGATGGAACTCATTTTATTGCTGATCAAAAAAAGTTTCTGGCTCAGAAGATGAGTTACAAAGTGGGAATAACGACACTTGCAAATAAAACAAACGTCTGCCTTAAAAACACCCTAAGAAATTTTATTTAAAGCTCTTTCTTAGGTTGCAAAGTAAAACATTAAGCAAGCAGGAAACGCAGGCTTAAACTTTGCCCAGTACTAACTCACAAACCTCTTTTCCTTAAAGTTTCTTAATCCGTGTAGTGAGATTACTCTTATCTCTGGGTCAGAAGGAGAAGATAAAGTCATAGTATTCGTGAAGCAGTTGGGTATTATATTGATGTGCCACCTGCTATGGATGGTGAGTAACCAAGGGGCCTGTGTATGGCGTGTGGCGGCTGTGGTTGCCTACCCAGCGGCAGTGGGCTCACACGGGTGTAAGTTGGCATTGCCTCTCCTTGCACCTCAACGCTTCATCCTTCCCTGCATTGGCCTCGGGCAGCCACAGGCACGCCAGTGTCAGCCGGGGCACAGAGAGGCATGGCAGCAGACTGAGGAAGAGACCGCAGAACCTGGGACTGCTGACAAAACCCAGCTTGTCCAGCTGCAGCCGGAGGCCAGGGCTCTGCTGACGCCTCCCTCTGCCCGGCAGCTCCCATCCCAGGCACTCTGTCCCCTGCCCCACTATCTGGGCCACCCAACCTGACCCAGTTATAAGACATCTCCCACATACCCTTTTTGGGCAGGGAGGCAGGGGAAGGAGGGTTGACCTCCTGGCCCTCCCTCTGTCGGTGCAGACATTAGAGGGGTGGGAGCTGCTGCAGTTTTTAAGAGGAACGATGTGCAGCATGAAGTAAGGGTCAGGTTGGGATAGCCAAGCTGCACGTCGCGTGTGGAGGATGAAGCAAAACAATCACTGCTTCCCTCAGCAGCTGAGCGCTGATCGCTCCGTGCACCATGTGAGACAGAGCTTGTGGAAAGCCAGCACGCAACCACGCAATTAAAGATGGCACCATTACGCACACACGCAGAGGATGTGAATTCAAATTGCACAAGCACGATCAGTTCTGGTGTTTTGTAACTTTCAGGAGCGTAGCTTTACCAACTATAATAGTGCTTTTAAAAGGTCATTTTTAGATATAAAAACTAACAGGTTTTTTTAGATTTCATTTTGCACATTTTCCAAGGAATCAAAAGGTGTATCTGTTATATGAGGGGCAATAAAATCCCTTTCACCTCTTACAGAACATGCTACCCATAAATTTTAAGTTTAAATGGACTCCTAGCAAAGGCCTGTTAACACCTAGAAAATACATAGGTCAGCTCAGCGTTAATTCTCAGAAATAACACCGGCTTTCGACATGCTTTCCTATAACCATCTGTTGTTAAGCATGCACTGATTATCAGCTGAATTCTGTAATCGCTGCAAGGTACAGAGAGGAGCAGTAATTCAGGCATGGGCTAAAAACTTTTGAGTTTAATCAAAAAAGGAAGAGAGAGAGCAGCAGCCGCCTCTTTCCTAGCCTTTACCTATGTGGCAGAACAGGTCAATGAAAAACCGGCTGGTTTCCATTGCAACAATTTGAACCATAATCACAGTCGATGGCAAGGGATGTGGGACCGTGCTTACAGGAGGCCAGCAAGTTTTTCACTCCAAATAAGTTCCAAAATCATGACTATACAGAATACCTCGTGGGTGGCTGAATCATTTGGCCTCCAGCCTCAGGACTGTCAGCTTGCACAAGTGAGGTACGCTCGCCTCCCGGCAGCCGGCTGATCTAGTGGGTCAGCCAGTGCAGCCCCTGCGTCACGCCAGCACCCACTAACAGGGAGCTACCCACATGTCTGGCACACAAATATAGCATATAAATACGAGTGCAGAGAGCACTCCTAGCCCTCCACCTGTCTGCTTTATCAGATACTTGGAGCTCCACAGAGCAAGACTAGGTTTTGTTCTGGTAAATGAGATGGTCTAACCTGGCATTTAGAAGTCTTTCCAGAACAAAGAAAATACATAAACAATAATGAAAGTTCCCCTCCATCCACTTCCTTCAGTATAGCTGCTGGATAATGAGGTTTAGCTTCGGTTTTGTGCTACACAATTGTTGCCACAAACCTCCTGTTTATGTTTGCTGTTTGTGTATTTGTTTTGTCTCCCTGTGCAGATTTCAGTCCTCTTTGGAAACCCCAAACAAATCTCTGACTGGGCTGCCTGTGAATGAAGCCTTTACTCCCACAGTGTTATGAAAGCAAACACAAGCCCAGGGTCAAGTGCTTCTTTTGTCCCACTAGTTCTTTCCCACGAGTTCAATCCTGCCATTAGCATTGATTTCCACTCCTTTAATCTGGAAACGCCTATTGCAGCTCCTTAAAGAACTTTTTTTTGCTGAGATATCCCCAAATATTAGAAAAGAAACCGTCATCTCCTTACCTTTACCTCCCGTCGCCTGCAGCATCTTCAGATGATCCACTGTCATTTGCAGTATTTCCGCTTTTTCTAATTTGGCAGATCCCTTTGAGATAAGAAACTCATATAAATACAGGCTTACAACTACGAGAAACTTTAATTCGATATACTTTCCACTGAGCTCAGCCTTATGGTTTCAATTTCCCCTATCATCAGAACATTCTCGGCTTAATTCTTTTGTGAGCATCTGCCTCCCAGACTTTGTCTAAGGACTAATGCTGTCCGTCTCCTGTCTAGCAGGACAAGCAGCAGCAGCAGCAGAATTTTGCTTTATTAGGGGTATAGGTCAGCATAGCCCTGGTCTTGAAGAGAGCATAGAGGTGACATCTTCACGAAATGAGAGAAATACGTAACTTTCTGGACTTTCTTTTTGACAACAAACAGAAATGGAGAGCTGGCAGGACAGGTCTGGACAGTTGCCGACGAAGACCCTGCTGCAACATTTTTTTTCTGCTTTTACCAGTAGGTGTCCCTGTGGACGCACACCGAGGAGTATCCCTCTGTCTTAATCGTCTATTGATTTTCCACATGTCATTTGGCTGCCGAAATTTCTTTTATCATTCTCAACAGAAAAAACAACCGTGCAGTCTACTGTATTTTAAGTCAGCAAGAGGCCTAGTCTGCAGGCACTGTGAAAAAGGGTTTAGCTTCTTTGTCAGTAAAAATCTTTTCTATTACTGAGGGTGGCTCACACAGCTACAACAGATGCTGGAAAAGTATAAAATACAACTTGAAAGGTAGTAGTAAAATATTAATCTATAAATTAAACTATTTTGCATGGTAGCATTCCCTTGAATACCTGGAGCACGCCCAGATGACTGAGCTTACCACGCAAACATTATTCCAGTGCAAGAGATCATCCCTTGCATCAGTTAAAACCAGGGCCACACAAGCTTTGGCCACCGGTGGATTGCACCCTGCAAGCCAAATTTTTCTCTTACTTATCATCCGGGCCGCCTCACTGCCGTCGGCTGTCCTGCAGCCTCAGCCGGCTTCGCCCAGGTTGCACGTGTGCAAGTTAGGTAAGGCTTACGGCCTCCTCTGTGGCCCCGCAAGGCCAGCGCTAATCTCTGCGAGGGATTCTGGAGAGCAGAGCTGCGATTCGGGGAGTGAGAAGAGGGAGGAGGGAAGGAGGAGGAAGCGAAACTAAACCTCCAACTTGGAAACTTTGGTGAGCTGAATGTCAAGGAGCTGGAAAAGGACTGATGACTTCGTCCTTGGCATATTGCAGAAAAATGGTAGGGCTTCCTGAACAAAATACAGTGCGCGCTCATTTTTACACCAATACATTTTTTTCAATCCACTTATTGCTTTCGGCGCTTTCCTCGTACAAAGGTTGGTGCGTGTGTGCATTTTTGGTCAGAATTCCCCATTTTACATGCGACTACATCCTGTACTTTTCTCAGACTTCATCTTTTCCATAGACACAGTACAAGCCGTCTCAGCGAGAGTGACTAATAGCTAAAAACTGCATGGCGCTGGGTAATTTCCAAAGGCTCTGTAGGACTTGTTTTATAATGTTTGTGGTTTTCAAGAAGTAAACAATAAAACGGGACAAACAAATTTTGCCTCTTGCTCCTGTTTATCTCGCTGAAAATACCTCTGTCACTCCATTTTGCCAGAGCCTGCGGAAGGGCACAGTTACAACTACTGGTTATTAAAAGCGTAGTGCAGGTGACACAAGTGATGCTCTCACCACGATTACAATATGTAAATTTTCTTTTTATTTTTTGTTCAGGTCAGGCATGTAACAGGCCTAATACGGTGCGATGCTTGCCACGCAGTTACCTCTGACATGCAGCACATCGCAATCCTGCTCTCGAATTTTACTTTCTGTTTATTTTACTACTACAAGGAAGTCGGGTTCTTTATTTTCAGTTAGTTCCTTTTTATTGAAATGTAGTGTCAATTGCACCTATCCATAGATCTTCAGATACCCCTAGTAAAACAGGAACAAGGCTAAATATTGAATCAACACCCTCCCCCCAAAAATAGAAATCAGGATATGGGGAAAATAAATAAATAATTTAATTTGAATGGCATAAACAAAATGCCCTTTTTTACAGGACAGATTACATTCTAAGCTTTTGGTCTGTAATTTCATGCCCAAGGAGCTGACCCACAGTTAGCTGCATCCCTCCAGCCTTCCCACTGAATACTCTCTCACTGAAAGCCTTTGAACATACCACTGACTTCACTAGCTCACATGACATGGGCCTATTCCTTCTCTTAATGCCCTGGTTCTACAGCGTCATTTTAAAATGTGAATAATCCAGACTGTCTGTTTCCTTTTCAGGAAGCTGGACTGATTAGTTTGCAACTGAAATTATACATCAAAAAATAAAGGTTTCTTAAAGTAATGGCAAAGGAGATTAAATCTTTAGAGAGAAGGCTAACTGACATACAGGTTTGTGGGAGTTGTGTTGAGTTTGGTTTTTTTTTTTTAAATATGGAGTAAAGCGCATTTTTAACAAAACCACTACTGGAATTCATAGAAAGAACAGAGGCAACATGAACACAGTTACCCTTAAGGGGAAAAACAAGCCAAAGAATGGAAATGTTTTTCAGCCTTATAATGAATTATGTTTCTAGTAGTTTCGCCACAAGAAAGCATTTTATTGAAATGCCTGCCTTGTGCCAGATCAGGACACATACAATATTATTTTAATGAGTTTTACAAGAGAACGAACATTGCCAGATGAGATACAGAATTAAGAAAAAAAAAAAGAGCTTACTTGTTTTTCGAAAGCAGTTGGCACAAGCCGCCTCAGCTCTGATAAACTGTTATTTATACGATCACGGCGCCTTTTCTCTATAATCTATTCCCAAAAAAACCAAAACACATGAAGTTGATAAAAAACATTGAAGGGCAAAATCACAGCACACATGCAAATTGTCATATGGGAAAAGAATTAATCACAACATACCCCTCTTCTTTTCTTTCTGGCCATAATCTGAGATGTTGTTGTTGGGGAATTTGATCGAATGACAGAACTATGACTTTGCCTGTGAAACAATAAAAGTATGTCAGGTGTTGCACAACTTAACACCGCTCTTTGAAGACACCAGGTCACCACATTAAGTATGCATAGTCTCTTTCAGTGCATAGAAGACGTTGCACTGCACAGTATTTTTAGAGAGAGAGAGATTTCATGTTTGATCGCCCCAGCATATGTTTCGAATTGACAGAACACTGTTGGAAGTAAAGTCCCCTTCTGAAGACAGCTCGCCACCCAGCTCAGCTGATTTTTTCATTGCATATAAAGCCCTGTCTACCAAATACATGCTGATAATCCTAGTCCAAAACCAGGTGAACTATATATGCTACCAGCATTGCAAAGTACCTGTATCTGATGCCACAACGTCTGCCTGGCCTCTAGGTTTTGCCATTCCTGCCCATTGGTACACAAGTGAATAGATGCTCAAGTACAAAGCCAGTTTGTCCAGCCCCGGTCTGTTGCGCTGTTCCGCATCAGGAACAGAATTGGAAATCCACTTTTAAAACTATACTACCAGCAAGTACAAAAAGGCTTTATTTCATCACGAGAGAGCAAAAAAAAACCACTAGCTGCTGATACTCGTTTAGCCACTGGTGTGGACGAGACGGGGCTTCGGTGCACGTGCCTCTAAATTGGGAAGACCAGCTCTGAAGAGCAGCGCGGGCCCGGCAGGGGTCTGTCCCTGCGGGGCTCACAGTCCGGCCATCCTTGGGCGACCACCCCAGCTCGCCTGGGGCTGGCACGCAGGGCTCGCTGAAGTGACCATTCAACCACAGCGGATCCCTGCTTACATTCCACAGCTTGTTTCCCACTGGCGCGGATTCCCTTCGGTTGCCCGGCCTGCTCAGGAGCTATTTTGGAAAAGACCTAACTGAAGATGGCAAATTAAGCGGAGCTAATGAACCGCAGCCCGGTGGCTCTCAAGCCACCACTTGAGCGCTCCGCTGAATTTCGAGGCTCGGGCAGCTAGTCCGTGGGCCACATTCGCGGGGGGGCTCTCCACAAGCTGCTACCTGACCTGGAGGGGGGACAAAATCGCCCCCCGCTTTGCCCTCGGGGTGCCGCCGCGCCCCCTCCCCCCCCGAGGGGGCGGCCGGGCTCCCCCTCGCTCTGCCCCATACCGGGGCGCACCCCCGGGGGGGGCCCCCACTTACCCCGAGTAGTTGTTCTCACTCCCCACGTCTATAGTCTCGTCCATGTCGCTGTCTGAGGTAGTTTCCTCGCAAGGCCGCTTCATCGTGGGCACAGGACGCGGCGCAGCTTATAGCCGGCGTGGGGGGCAGAGATAAATAAATCCGGGGTGGGGGGTGGGGGGTGTGCTCCGGCAGGGCTGGGCTCGGCTGGGCTCAGCTCCGCACCGCCAGCAGAGCTCAGCCTCTCTGAGGCGCGTTCCCACGCCGCGGCACGGCCTCAAGCCCGACGGCCCGCCCCCGGCACGGCGCGGCGCGGCGCGGCACGGCACGGCCCGCCCCGCGGGGGGGCCCGGCCCGCAGGCGCGGCGCGGAGGGGCGGGCGGGGGCACGGCACGGCAGCCCCTGGCCCCCGGGGAGCGCAGCGGGGCGGATGGCCCCGGAACGGGGCTGGGGGGGTGGGGGTGATGGATGCGTGTGCCGGGCTCCGGGGCAGCCCCCGGGCTCGCCCCCCGGAGGGAAGAAGTGGGATCTGCCTGCCAGTCCTCCCATGCCGTTGGGGGGGCGGGTGCTGGTGGGTGGCGGGGGGCGGCCCCGCTATCCCACCCGGCATTTTGGGGTGGCCATGCTGCCCCCCCGGCCCCTCAGCCCCGAGCCGGATCAGCACCCCCCGCTCCGCCCCGTCCCGCAAAGCCCCCGGCGGTGCCGGGCAGCCCTGGGCGCCGCTACCGGGGTGCCGCGGGGTGTCTTGTAGGAAACAGGAGCGCGGGCTCAGGGGTGGTGTAAATCCCGGGAAAGGTACAAATAACCCCGGGAAGGGTGTGAAGCCCGGCCCGGCCCGGCCCGCAGGTCTCTCACGGGCGCGCCGAGGAGCGGCGGGCACTCGCGGGGACGGGAGCCAAGCACGGCGATAATCCCGGCTGGAAAGGACTCGGGGGAAGTTTAGCGGCTCGGTTACTGGCGGATCTGTAACAGGCGGGTTTATTTTGCTTTTGTTTGGGATTTTTTTTTTTTCCCTCCCTCTGTTTGATTTGTGTTTTCTAATTCCTGATTCCTGACAAAATACATTCGGGGCGGTATGTTCCCCGCTATACACTCCGCAGAAATTTAATCCTTCGCCTTCGGTGACTATCCCCCTCAGCCCGGCCCCCCTCCCTCCCCTGTGCCACCTTCCTGGGGACGTTTTTCTCCCTCCCCAGCCGCAGGGACGCCGGCCGAGAGGGGACCGGGGAGGGTCGGCGCGTTGCGGCTCCGGCAGCAGCCCGGGCACCGCCGTGTAATCGTGACTCTCGTGGGGTGACGTACGGAGCTGCGGGTCGCTCGGCAGCCCCGGAGGACTTGCGGGCAGGCGGGGAGGCGATGGGGCTTGTCCCCGCCGAGCGGTACCGGGCAAGCCCCATCGCCTCCCCGCCCGGTGCAGCGGGTGCCCGGGCTCCGGGGAAGGCGGAGGGAGCACCTGCCGGAGAGAGAAGCACGGAGAGCGATCAGCGGGATGGCCGCAAAACGGTGGAGCGGCGAGGAGTCTCCCCGTCGGGGCGGGTTGGCCCAGCGACCCTCACCGAGGCGCCGGGGCCGCCGTGCCCTCTCCTCTCGGGGTTTGCCGGGAGGCACGATGCGGCGGCGGTCGGAGGGAAGGGGGGACACCGGCGGGTCGGGAAGGGAGGAAAGAGGAACCGGAGGGAGGGGGATGGCTCCGGTTTGCCTTTCGGGGCGAGCGGGGAGCGGGCACCTTCCCGGCGCGGCTCCGCTCCCGGCCGCGGGTGGAGTTTGCCCCGGCTGCCTTGTATTTAGCAGCCGGTGGTGCCAACGACTCAGTTTTCCACTCGGTTAAACCCTGCAGAAGGTGCAGGTGGTTTGGTTTGTTTGCGGGTGTGCGTGCGAGAAAGGGCCCCGATGAAAGAGGAATCGGCGCCAGCTCTTTTTTTCCCGCTAATACCCTCCATCTCCACAATTATATTTGGTGGCACGTTGGGTGTTTGCTCTTTCATGTGGATGTTGCCGCTATGTAAAGGAACAGCGGGATTTCATGCCTCATTGCCCTACCGGGACATCCTTTTCATGCCCCTGTTTGCACAGTTACTAAAAGCTCCCTGGCTGCTTAGACACAACAGAAGCCGGCGCCCGCGGGAAAGGCAGAGGCAGCTCCCCGGGTCTTGGGACGTGTTCCCCACAACAGCCCCTTTGATGGGATCTGACCGGAAAAAAAAAAACCCCAACAAACCCCCAAAACAAAACAAAACCACCACCCCCCCCCAAAAAAAACCCAAACAAACCCTCCCCCCCCAAAATATCGGGACCTTTCGGGAGAAGTGGAATAGCAGGGGCAGCTTGCGGCGCCCGACTTCAACTTGAAGCACAAACGCTTTAGAAATCTGGGAGCAGACTCAGCAGTTTTAGCGCTCGGCGTGAGGTTTTCAAGATTAAAAACAAATAAAGAAAAATAATAAAAAAAAAATCCCAGCCCTTCCCTGCGTCGCCTGTGCCGTGAGGAGCCGGGGCCGGGCCGGGCCCGCTCCCGCCGCCGCCGCCGCCCGGGAGCCCCGGGCCGGGGAGCCACGTCCCGCCGCAGGAACGGCCTTTGGGAAGGAGCGGGGCGAGGTTCGGTAGGTCCGGGCTGAAGCCCGGGTTACCTCGCCCGGGCTGCGGCTGCTCCAGATGCGCCTGGAAACCCTCCCGAAACGGGGCAACAGGCTGGGGCGCGGGATTTGGCATCCCCGCTAAAATATTTTCATCACCCGGGGATATCGGAGCGTTTCCGAGCCGTCTCGGGGTTTTGCACAGAAATCTTTAATGTTACGCCTCGGTGCCGCTGGATTTCCGTAATTCCTGCCTGCTCTGGAAATAGCTCCTGCTGCCTTACGATATTCCCCCCCTCCCCTGGGGCACGGGTCTCCCGTGCTTTTCTCCTACAGAAACCCGAGCTGTCCGATGTTGACTTCCCCGAGCTTGTGTCAGCGTTGTTTGTCGTGGACCCGGCTACTAAATCCTCCTGACAGCCTTGCTGAAGTCCCTCCTCTGGGAAGCTCCTCGTGTTAGCAGGCAACTGCTGTTTTCGGTGGACTCATATTAATTTTTCCTTCCTTTTTTTTTTTTTTTTTAATTATGTTTTAGACCTACCTGCTCCTTGGCGGGGTGGGGGGGGGATTTGCGGGCGTCCCCGGGAGGCAGCCCGGAAGGCAGCCCCTTGCACCCCGCCCGGGCCCGGGCACGCCGGCCGCGGCAGGTGCGCTGCGGCGGCCGGGGGCTCTGTAGGGGCTCCGTGGGTTCTCCGTGGAAGCTCCACGGCCCCCCCCCCCCCCCCCCCCCGCGGGCAAGGGCATCACTGCGACCCTCGGGGCAGGCGGCGGCTCGGCGGGCAGCTTCCTCTCCTTCCCTCCCTCCGGCCTGGGTTTGGTTTGGGGGGTTGGGGGGGTGGTTTTTTTTTTTATTCTTCTCTTGAAAAACGTGGTGTGGCTCCGGGGCCTGGAGGCGGCGGTGGGGCGCGACCCCGTGGGTCACTCGGTGGGGCCGGTGTGGGGCCGGTGCCTCCGCGAGTGGCAGAAGGTTTCGAGAGTGGGCTTGCGAAATAAGGAAAGCAGGACATTTGTCGCTCCATCTCTCGAGCCGGCTCCCGGAGAGAAGCGACGCTCCTCTGCTCCCCCCCTCGTCTCCCCCGCCCCCGAAAACCCATCCGCCGTTTCCCCGAGATTTCAGGATCGCCCCTTCTATGTAGCTGTGAGACGTTTCGGATTCAATAGTTCGCAGTATTAAAGAACATTTTTTAAATGAGCATGGCCTCCTGAAGGAGCTGCAGTTTTCCCAGCAGCTCTGTCCAAGGGGACTCAGGATCATCCCGAGTTTCTTCACTGGGCACAGAAGACATTCAAAGTTGTAGTCTCAGAGCTGTTTTTTATACTTTACCCTCTCCCTCTTAAACCTTTGCATCCCATTTCCTCCACCCAGTAAGCAGCTTCTTAGGGATAGCTGTTCTATTACTTTTAAGTTACTTTCTCTGAAAACAGTAGAGAAAGACAATCGCATTCATGGACTACGGACGATGATGCTGTACATTTTTTTCTTGATGGACTCGTTGTTAACTGCCAGGAAAAGCTGAAAAATGAGCGGAAAACTCCTCTTGATTTTTTTTTTTTCTCTGATGCAATTGTAACTAAAAGATTAAGATGATTTCTGGCTAAATGTGTACCAAGGAGGGGTTGACACGAAGCTGAAGGAAATAAGACTCAAAAAAGGTGGAAAGACCTTAAATAACACGTGGCTTTGCCTAGAAGAGTGGCTGCGCACGGGTGGAAGTGGATGCACTGCATTCCACGCATTTTTGCATCGTGGAAGGGTATTTGACTATTAGCCGGGCTGTAGGAGCCTTGCCAATGGGTCAAAGTTGGGGCTGATCCATCGGTGGTTGCTGTGGTCCTGCAATAACGGGACGGATACCGATAGGATTGCGCTGCCCTGAGGGGGATGTGGTCGCACCAGCAGATCACCTCAGCGTACTTCAGTTTGGGGAAGTATAAAAACTGTACAGAGACTTGCTGTGAGAAACTACAATTTCAAGCTGAATATAATTTAAAAAAATAAAGTAGGAAGGAAGGAAGGAAGGAAGGAAGATGCAGTGGGTATTTATAGATCTTTCTCAGTGACATCTTTGAATGTTTATCACTGAGTGACATCTCCACAAATCTGATCTTGGCAGAGTAGTGAAGCTGACTGTGGGGTTTTTAGGCTGACCATGAAAACATGACTCCACGTCCCCCTGTGATGTGTCACGCTACTTCCCTGCTTTCAGCGCCTACAGAGGTCAATGAATGCAGCCTCCTGGGTCGAGTGCTTCCTCCTGGCCCCTGGTCAGTAGGTGCTGCGTGTTTGTCCGGTCCTCCCATTAAATGCATGAAATGCTCTCCCTGAGAGCTGTCACTGCTTCATAGGTGACGGGGAAAGACAGGAACACCTCCTCTGGCCCCCACAGAATGAAGGGCCCAGGGCTGCGCCTTCTGCTGATAAGGAGGATGGTTGAGCATCGCTCCAAGGAGATCTCCATCGCTGCTGGAGAGGACAAACCCTGCAGTTGAAGAGCCTCGTCCTTAACTCTTTGCACCTTGGCACACTTCCTGTGTGAGCTCAGGCACTCAGGACAATTAATTAAATTAACAAAAGGTGTAAATGAAAAGTGCCCGTGAACTGTGTTGAACCTCAGTTTGCATGCTCTTATTCACAACAGAACTGGCTGCAATTTGCTTTAAATTAATTCACTTTCAGAATAAAATAACATTGACTAGAATAAAAGCAGCTTTACTTTTGAATGGGCGTCTACATAGAATTTTTTCTGGTTTAACTAATCCACTTTAAAAATTAACTCTATTAATTTTCCTGGGCATTTCCATCTAGCCTAGCTTGCTTTGTCTCTATTTTAGTCCCCTATCAGTAAAATGGAAGTAGTAATTGCTGGCTAATATTTTAAAGTAATTGTGTCGAAGGGTGTCGGTAACTGCAGCATTTTGACAGATAATTAGCGTATATGTTCTGCAAAAGCCAGGTCTTGGTTTTCTATACACATGCAACATTCTTGCCTGGTAGTATTTTATGGGGGGCTGTACCCAGCTGTACATTACCGCAGGAGATATGCAGCAGTGGAGAATTAGGGCCTCATTGTGCATTTTAAACTTTCCCTGAACATCTCCTTGGCTTTGGCTCTGTGTTTTCTTCAAAGACTATGGGCCAAGATTTAACAACTCTCTAACTTCAGTCATCTTAATGAACGGCTTCAATGGTGTTAACGGGAACTAGGGCACTTTCTTTATTAGTGGAAATCAGGCCACTTAATTTCCTCACAAAAATATACACAACCTAGTCTCATGATTTTCTGCACAACATGAATTATGAACTTTAACCTATTTTAGAGGTAGCTCTACTAAAATCCGTAGTACTGTAGCAAGAATAAAATTATCTTTTTATAAAGGAAATAGAGTACTTGTAAGAATGAGGGCATAAGCACAGCTTTCTCATTGAAACTCATCCCTGTTTAGATAAATTTTCACAGTGGTGAAGTATGGTTTGACTAGCTCACGTAACTGTGTTACTAGCTCAAGTAACTGTGGCAAGGCTAGATAAACACATCCGGTGTTGAAAATGGGGACCTTCTTGAATTTTTTTTATCAAAACTTGGTGGGTTTTGGACTAAAGGAATTCTTTCTTTTTCAGTTCCTTCTTCCTAGTCGGCTTTCTTCAGCATTTTCCTGTCTTTCTTGAATATTTTCACTCCAAATGGGACTTCTTTTGTGCTCTTTGGTTGCCAAAAACTGGAGAATTGACATTATTTGAGATCTGTTGTTGGTTCTTCTTTTAAAATAAAAACCAAGATGCTTTCCAGAGTCTTAGGAAAGAACCAGTTTTCAGGGAGTGCTAAGGAAACAGCGGTGGCATTAGCTGAGTTTTCTTTATGAGACAAAATAGTGTATTATCTTCAGGCTTCAAACCTAGCTGTTAATAATAAAGCACATCACCCACCTAATGCTCTAAAAGTGCTCTGTATATAGACTATGAATATAATAAAAGTAAGCAACCCCAGATATTCTGGCTAGATCCATGGCATTTTAATGAACTTCCTCAGCAACAGTAGTTGTCATTGGCACCTGCAAGAGACCATGAAACTACAGATCCCGCAAAGCTTGGTAAGTAAAAGGACACACTAAACATCCACTTGTCAGTAGAAAAAAACTATGACCTCTGGAAAAAGAAAATTATTAATGAAAACATCTTCTAAATCTCTGCAATAAAACACTTAAGGTCAAAATGAATACTCAATTGGTAAAATTTGTACTCAAATTAAGCAGGCATAAATCCAATCAAGAGCCAGTCTTCCACCACTGAAGAGTTTGGATCAGGATCTTAAGCCAAAGGGGTCAACTGGTTTTCCCCAAACTGAAAGTTTTAAATACTACCATGAGCGTGTTCATGAGGAGGACAGTTATTCTAAACTTCAGAAAGTTCCTTTTGTGAACCACTCTCATTTTCCAAGGGAGAGAAGTTGCCTCCCTCTTGGTTGTGTCTTACGGCTGTCCGTGCTTAAACAAGTGCTTTTGTGATTCTTTAGTTGATATCGCATTAGATCCTGCTGAGCTTAATCAGGAAAACCTGTGTTGGCTGAATATGACTTTTGCTTCAATAAAGAAATTGAAGAGCTCTCTGGAAGAGCTGGGCCTAATTCCAATTTTCTTCTGACTTCTAAAAGAAAAGGATACTGTCAAGGTATTTTTGATTCATGGTGATAAACATTTTTCTCTCCTTCAAAATATTATAGTACTTTGATAGTATTTTAGTTTAACGTGCTTGTGATTAATTTTATTCTGTGTATCTTTTTTGTTTATATGTGGTTGAAAAGAAATATGTCACAGGAAAAAAAGATAAGACTTTCTCTTTGAGAGGAAAGCTCTGAAGCTCTAGGACATGTCAGACTAATTGTCAGTGCCTTAAAAAGTGTTTGCTATTCTTTGTGGTGCAAGAGGTGAAAAAATCTGCGCAGGCTGAAGGCTTTCCAAAATACTAAATGCTTTCTTTTGCTTGGTAAGTTGTTTTCTTGTGTTTAATTTTTTTTTTTATTGGAGATGTTAAACAAAGAACATTTACAATTACTGTGAGAGAGCACTTTGCTTTTGGTGCTTGCCGGTTCTGCGTGGGTGCTGGTGCTTACCTTTGTGAGGAGCAGAGGTTTAGTTTTCAGACTCACGCTATTCCTGTTTTTGGCTCCGTCTCAGGACCTGAGGCAGCCGGCAGCGCTTCCTTGGGCCTGCGACCCTTCTGGGGCCACAGCAAACAGACACTCCCACTGCTGAAACACCACGAGGCCCCTGGGTGCTTTTCTCCTGGTGTTAAGGATAAAACAGACATTGTTATTTCATGTTTCTTCCCTCCAGCCGCCACCCTCGTCGCTGTTGTGTTGCTTTTGACCACAGAATGCTTTTTTAACTGAAGATTTTAATCTTCCTTTTCTGAGCCAAATCTCAGGACTCAGAAACTTTCTCTTCTTTGAGGCCATCACTCCTGCTTGGAAAGCTGCCCTCCCCAGCCCTCTGCAAGCCCTGCTCCTGAGCTTCTTTCCTTGCTTTGATTGTCCCTTTATTTTCTACTGCTTTTTATGAGGCATGCTCAGGTCTCCACCTTTGCTCCCTTCCTTCCTTTTCCCACCTCCATCTCTGGGAACAGCCTGAGGCAATCTTAGGGACCACAGCTCACAGAGCTTGATTTCTGGCAGTAATTTCTCCCCAGCCACAGAGGTGGCTCTTACAATGCATCTTTTTCTGATATGCTCTCCCTCTTCCTGTGTCCCTCTCCCATCTTTGGCATTCACACAGCCAGTGCCGAACTTCCTTTCTTCCTTCCTAAAGCCCTTGTCTCCTCTCCTTCCTCAGACATGGCCAAGGGCATCAGTTCTTCCAGTCTTGGTGAGAAGTGCTGGTGCCTTCTCTGCCCTCTTGTTTGCTGGGATGTGAAGGCTGTCTCCAAGTGCAGCTATCAGGTCTTCCTACATACGCAGAGGATAATCTGGCTTTTCTGCTAGATAGACTAAACTTTGTTCAGGCTTCTGCCTGGCTTCCCAAACACATCTCTCTGCTTCTGGACTGCTAGAAAAGCTGTTCAGTTTGTCTTTCTGGTTAATAGCTCTGTCCACATGACTCCTGTCACTCCCTCTGGCACATGCATTCCTACCCTGCCTTCACCATCTTGTCCCTTCCCCAACCTTCCCGAACCCCTGCCTTTTCTCTTACCATATTCTTTCCTCCCTTCTTCCCATAGTTTGGTCAAGCCAGGCTTATCTGCCTTCCCCATTCCTGTGCATGTGAAGGGTCTCTGAAGCCTTTTGATAGATTTTCCAGACACGCTCCGGGTTAACAGTGGTTGTGCGGGGCTCCCAAACTCAAGGGCTGTGACAGTCATCTGTGTTGTCTGCTCGGACTCCCCATACTGATTTTCCAGGCTCAGCAGCTGCTCCCCAGAGCAGACTAGCTCCGGTATTGTCCAGGTTATATTACAGTAGCACTGCTAGTATATCTCCTCTATTACCTTTATATTGTTTCTGGGCCTAAGCATAGGCGCTGTAAAACCCGGGTACCCCCGGGGCTACTAGGTATGTCCCTAAGCTGCCAAAATGTTGCCCTCAGCCTTGGAGCTTCTGCTGGCTGGGACCATGATTTTTTGTGTGAGGTGACATGTCAGAGCAGTGACACTTGGTCTCCATCACCCGTCCACCTCTGTGGGTGATTTGGGTGTCCGCAATCAGAGGGGATTTTTCTTTCCTGATAGGGGAATTCCAAGCTGGAACTGCAGCCCACTGGCTCTGTCAGGGAGGGAGGCGAGAGGGACGAGCTCCAGAAACCTCCCTGCCACTGCCCTTCCTCAGCTGACTGTGGGGAGGGGGGCCCGGGTGGGCACGTGGGGTTGGGGAGGGCAAAGGGAGGTAGGACATTTCCTTCGAGGGGTCAGAGTCTGTGCTGAGGAAATGTGCCGGGCAAACCTTCCTGCTCTGAAAGAGAGTCTGACAGCAAGGAGAATAAAGAAAGAGCACCTTGCCGGTATTGATTAAGGAGAGGGGATTGTCAGGCAGAGCAAGTGCCCTGCTCGAGGCAGCTGCCAAGTACCTGCTTATCTGAAAGAGGTTAGTGCCCACACAATGGGTACATGTCACTTGTATGCCCTGCTGCCACAGCCAGTTACCTTGCAGGGCTCAGGGGCTCAGGGCACAGTTTCATCTAGAATGAGGCTTTTGCCATGGTTTCAACAAGGCCAGAGTCCTTGTGCTCTACAAGTCCATGGGCTTGCCTGAGTAGTCCATCTGCAGTCTATCATCACGTGCTTTATTATTGAGCCCCAGTATTTCATTTATTCCATACAGCAAATCATAAAATAGCATAAGGAATATGTATTTAGATTTTCAGGACCACTCTTCCAAGTACGGTTTCTCCAGGAATCTTAACCTTCTGCTAATTAAAATTATCTCAGGTAAAACCACTGCTATAAAGAGAGGAAGACAGCTAACGGACCAGATGCAGAGGAGCTGCCAGCAACGCGTTACAGTCTAGAGAGAAGTGCCTGAGGGAACTGGTGTTTGGGCCATTGATTTCTTCTGTATTGATCTTAAATGGGAAGTAAGCAGACTACTGGAGAGGTACTAAAGAGAGTGTGTAAGAATATTTAAAATTTGGACACCTGCCAATAGCAGTGAGGACTTGAGCAAGGCAGAAAGTAACCTGAAGAGCTCAGGAGCAAGGAGCTCAGCCCAAGGAGCAAGGCCAATCATGAGAAACAGGGTGGGTTCCAGCAGACAGAGGGGCACAGAATATTTCTAACATAGCAAGTCTACAAAGTGGCCAATGTAGCTCAGTTGGTCAAATGGCTGTGCACCTGTGAGGCAGGCCTGCACAGGTACCAGGGGAGTAAATCCTCATGGTACAGCCATTCGCTGTCATCTCAGTGACAGAAGCAGGCCATTTAGCGCACTGAAAGCTCAGGAGGAAAGAGGATGGAAGGGGTTGCCTTCCATTGCATGTTTCACGCTGCTCTTGCTTTCTTCTTCAAGTCACAGTTTTTTGATTCAGTACATGCCTTGTACAGGGATCAGAGTCAAAATGGGAAATATTCAGACAAGATGATAACTTTTTGTAGAAAGAGAACAGAATTTCATTGCCACAGACAGTGGCAGTACAAAGCCCATGTGTCCACGCACCTTTGCCCACACACCTGCTTCTCACCTTGCCCTTCCCCGTGGGTGGAGAGAACATTTGCTTTCACATCACCACCCCTCTCCTTTTTCATCTGTGCCCATGCAGGTTCATCCTCTTTAGTGGGGGAGGAGAATTTAAGCCCTTCAAAAACAATGGGGGAACCTGTTGAGTTAATTTTCAGTGTAGCTGGTTTTGCAGTCTTGGGTTGGCTGGACTTCTGATGTTTTGCTGGGGTTTCATGGTTGCTGGCAAAACGACTAAGGAAGTATTTCACAGAGTCATCTGAGGGAGAAAAGAAAACAACCCAACGGAACAAATTGCAGCAGATGACTAACTTTCAAAAATACATTTTGATATTTGCTCATATAACTCTACATCACACACAAAATCGTAATGGATGAGAACATGCACCACTGACATATCCTTTCCTACATCATTAAGTATCTTGTCCAGTAAAGATATGTCCAGCTATCTCTTGTATCAGATATTACAAACCTAAGAGCATAGGGAGTGATAAACACTTGTTCTGAAATAAAGGTGTAACTAATCTGCTGCTATTTTATACCTCAGTAGGTTTGCATAGTCCATGCAATGCCTTATCCAAAGATCTCTAGTGTTTTAGTAACAGGAACTTTTTCACTGACTTCTATATTAGCACCACTGCATAGCCTAGTTATTAGTCACGTCATGAACCATCAATTAATTTATTAAATTAATAACTAGTTCTTGAAAATCTGCATCTTGTTAATATATTTGTTAATAAGTCAGCTTCTGAATACAGTGGCAATTTATGTTGAAATATTTTCCTAGTATTTTTTAACAGTTTGAGCACCCTTCCTAGAGTCAAAATATCCAGACTTAGTGGCTCCCACATAAAAAATAAAATTGTTCAAATGGCAGAGCTGCAAAACTGCAGTTCAAAGGGTGAAAGTTTTGCAAAGTGTTCCAGTAATAATAAATGTAGATTTTGCTATGACCACTTGGTGTCATCTAGTCAGAGCTTCTTGTTCTAGACTTGGTTTTAATGCAAAAAAAATATCAGTTTTAATCTTGATTATCAGAGACCTGGGGAACTATTACCAGCTCATATTCTTTCCAGGTGAGCTCCTCAGAGACAGAGTTGTGGGGTCACCAGAGGGCCACTGGCCTTAACAACTCTATTCCCTCCTTAGAAAGGCTGCTTTAGGGGCAGACCTGGGCATGTGACTGAGACTTTTTGCCCTGATTGCAAAGTTATTTTGCTGCTAGTGCTGCTGGAGAGCAGACAAGGTGAGTACATCCTGCTTCCTATAGCTGGGATCGAGTGCAAGAGTCCGGTATGTGCCAGACAGCACTATTAGGTGACACAAGTGGAGCCCTCAGGAGCTCCCGGGCAGATCTGGTGTCAGCTCGGGACAGCTCTTCACTCACTCTGCAGCATGAGCCTTCCACCTCTTTGCCAGTCTGCTAGCGAGAGGAAAATACTCAGCTCTCAAATGAGACAAACAACTCCAGGTCTCTGGGGGGAAGCACATTTTTCAAGAATTCCTTGTGAGGTGAAACATTTGGAATATTTTTTTTTTCTCTTTGTAAAGAGACGCCTCTGTTCTGCTCTCCAGTTGGGCGACCCTGCAGTGAGTTACACCCAGCAAATGGGTAATTGCTTGGAACTTGGAACTGAGGCTTGGAAAATCTTTTTGTGTTTAAATCTGTACCTAATCAAATATCTACTCACTCTGGGAGGAGCAAGAACATAGAACAGAGAGAGGGAATATTTCACATCAGCAGAAATGAAAGGCAGTGTTTTGATTCGGTTGCTTTGCTGTCACTTAAATTCAGTTTACCAGGAGACGGGTTTAGAGAGAGGATGCTTTTGAAAGGGTTTTAATTGTTTCATATGTCAGTTTGCTGCGTTGTAAATATTTACAGCCATTACCTTTGCTGCTGACAGACTAAGGAATCTGACTGTGTCTGGAGCTGCTTACCACAAAAAGTGTAGTAGGGGGAGTATAACAGAACTGGGCAAAAACAGAAGTAGAATTAAATGCAATTAGTAAAATGCAACAAATGTTTGTTACTTGCCAAAAAGAAAACGGTCGCACCTTGTCAGCACTGCGACAATCGAGTTATTCAAAGGTCAGAGCACTGCAGATTGATGTTGACAAACTGGAGGGAATTCACATAAAATAACTCAAACCACTGTTGGACTTTAGGGACTGGTTTATGGGAAAGATTAAAACAGCTAGATAAAGCCTGTCTTTCTAGGTACTTGCATAACAGTAATGAATGTGATATATTATGCTGCATGGTGAAGAGCTCGGTGGAAGCTGAGGGATCCAGTAACCACTTACAAAGTTGTAGGCTGTAAGCATGAAGAAAGGAAAGAAGTGGGTAAGGATTGCTGAAGGAGCACAAGTGCTAAGATGAAAAGGGGGAAAGCTCGTGCCAAATGCTAGGAAATACTACCTCCTGTGAGAACTGTTAGGCTGTGGTCAGAAGTTATACAAAACCCCTCAGCTGAGTCATTTAAACTGAATTGTAAAAAGCAGTCTAGAAAATATGCTGTATTGGCACAGGGCGAGCCTAGATCGGGAACAACCAGCCTACTCCCTGGTTTCCTTTTTCCCAAGGGCCCTTTACTGTTAGTATGGTAGATATTAATTGGCTTAGCAAGAAGCAGAATGGGGATGGCTGGAGGCAAAGAGGGAAAATTCAGTAGATGAGTTTTGCGCGTTGTGGGAGCTCAGCGTGGCCGCTCTTACGCAGATGCAGTAGCCCCACGGACATGGCACGTCACACTGACAGGCAGGAGCCAAACCAGCCTTGTCCCACAAAGAACCTTTGTATCAGGTCAGATCTAATCTTCCCTGTATTGCTGATCAGAGGGGTCTGCACTGAGAAAAACTGCTAGAAGACATAATGGGGCAAACTGGGAGATTTGTGACAGCTGTTCCTGTTGCATCCCTGTTCATGGCTGGGGAAGGGGAGCAAGAGGCAGGAGGCTTGCAAAGACACGTCACCTTGCTGTGCTGATTTCTTTTCACCTCTCTCTGCTACCACCGCAGAATTCCCACATTTTTAATTAAGAAGAAAAACAGTGGAACCTGTCACTCTGAACATTTTATGTTTCCTTCCTTTCTTGTATTGATAAGGCAGGAGCTACCGGGATTTGGGGGGAAGCTCTATGGCAGTTGGAAACAGTCTGGAAAAAAGAAGAATTGCTCTCTTGGGAGCCTCAGGAGAAAGCTGCAAAGTGAAAGAAATTGTTCTCTGCTGCATGGAAAATGCTGGCTCTGCTGCTCATCCTACTGAAGCCACCACAAAGGGTTGGTGGTGCCCAGATGCACCCATTGTGCACACCCAGCAGCCATTGTTTGTCTCCCCAGGAGAATTGTCCCCATGGCTTTACCCTATCATGGCCAGCACTCTGTTTACCTGGCCAAAATTAATTTAGAAACAGTCTTTAGCATAAATGCTATCTTTATTGTGAGGGAATATTTTTGATTTTTTTACAGTCTCGATTCTCAGTTCATATTCATTGGAGAGAATTTTTCAATTTGGTTACAAAGGCCATCTCTGAGCATGCTGTGAAGTATGCTCATCAAGCAGGGGTACTCATTTCCCTGTAGCACTATAACTCCATCATAACAAAATGACCCCACAGATATAAAGAATTAAGCACCTCTTGGACTCAAATGTGCTTTATATTCACAGTACCCCTCCAAGCTGCAGAAATGTTTTATCCAGGGGGTGAAAAATGTTATTCGTATTATGCAGATGGGCATGGGGTGGGATAAGGAATAGATTTACAATGAGACACTGAAGTTCTGACTCTCAGTGTTGGCTGGCAGAACCCTTGTCTTTGAGTTGGGCCCCCAAGGACACGTAGGCACGTCGTGGGGAGAGTGAAGTACCTCTGAACAGCAGTCACTGTCTGGGATCTATAGTGACACGTGTAGTAGTTGTAAATGATGTTTACATGTTGCTTAGCAGGCTTTTAGGACACACTATGGGTATGTCCAAGCCCCAGGCCTTTCTGGATCTCTGATGCTGGTGTGGGGCTGCTGTGGGGCATAGCCTGAAGCTCTCCCCTGGAGGTAGGCCCCAAAGCATCCCACGCTCGAGGTTCTCAGCAGCATAGCCAGTGTGGTCTGAGGTGAGGGACGGAGAGACACTGGGCTTGCCCTGGAAAGAGAAGGAGGAGAAGGAAAGGGCAAATCTGAGGCAGAGAGATGGGGGAGAGCCCAGACTGCTGCTCATGGGCACATGCCTGGTGAAAGAAGGAGGGAAGATCCCATCAGCAGGAGCTGGTCATGCAGGGTCAAGCAGCAAACGCAGTTTCTCAGGCCTGTGCCACCAGCAGAACAGACCACAGGGCTGCTATCCTCAGCAGGCTGTGGTTCTCCTCAGCTGCCTATGCCCAGTCCTGGCTCTGTGCTAAGCCAGTCCTAAGCCATGCCTCAAAATTAATGAATGTGGAGGGGATATTCACATTTGCTTCCGTTGAAGTCATGGCCTTTTGGGATGACCATAATAAAATGAACCAATGGACCTGCTCTTTGCATGGACAGTACTCTGAACAAGACCCGCTGCCAGCCTCCTGGCAGCCTGGCATGGAGGAGGAAAGTTTCATGGGTTAGTGAGACATGGCCTCGTGCCCGACCAGCAGAACCATTCTTCTCTAAGTACTTAGAGAGTAATACTAATAATTCTTAATTATAGTACTTAATACTTCTCAAGTATTTAGATTTTTGAGCATTTTGATATAGGGATCTCTCTTCTCGTGGCATATTACAGAAGGCAGACTCAGCTGGAGACTTTTTGCTTATATGGGTATGCGAGTTGCAAGATGGCACGATGCTCTGCAGATGTCCTCTGACAGAGACTTTGGTCTCCATACCTAAGTGTGTTAAATACCTCCATCCTGGATTGTGATAAATACTGGCTGAACTGCAAAGGTCCATCCTTTCTGTCTCTGTCAGACTTACAGCCTGGATAGCAAAAAAAATGGACTTGGCAACTTTTAAACCTAACTTTAATGGTCTGTTTATTTGAGAGTGTATTTTTAGCAGAATATCATAGGTATCCTCTTCTGGGAGAGAAATGCAGTAAAAACTCCAGTGAATAAATACAAGTTTTTGTTTTCAACACTCTTCTCCTGGACTCCTGCTGTCGAGTGACTGCAAAATTCAGAGATTATTTTGGCGGTTCTGAAAATCTGTCATACAGATCTGAGTTTTTTTCCTTGTATTTGTCAATGTGTGACTAAGCACAAGTATTACAGGAAACATGGAAATGTTTGGGCTTTAAAGAATAGCTGTGGAAAAAGACCTCCTACTGATTAACAACTGCTGTTTAATAAAATAATTTTCGGATGTCCAAATTGCTGATTGTTCCAGTGGGGGTTACGTTCTGACCAGAAGGGATCCCACTAGTCCCATGTCATCAGCCTAGGCATGCTGAGAAGAGGCTTTTCTGCAGCCATTTCCTGCTTCAAAACAATGGAGGATGAGAGATGCCCATCTTTGCTCCCCACAGTGCTGGGATCCGTTTAGCACAATCTCTAGGGTGGCATCAAAACCAGGGGAGAAGGAGCTAGGAAAGGAGCTGGAGTGCGAGGGAGTGTCCTTGTTTTGGAGATTCAACCCACTGGTTGATTAGGAAGGCCCAGCTAGGATGGAAAAAGATGTCTCATGCTTGCTGAAATGTTGCGGGTCAGCGTGGGTGTACTGGGAGCTAGCTGGAAAGAGAGTGGGGAGCCAGGGACCCACGTGAAGTTCGCAAGGAGCTCCTCTATTCTGAAGTTCTCCCTCTGTGGCAGGGTCCCAGCCCAGGGCTGCTCTTGTGCTTTCCCCTGCAGGGCTGGCACTCGGGCTGCCTGCCGCACACCAAGGTCCTGTTTGGCACTTGGGTTGTCTTTTTATAACTGTGCCAATCCAAGTGCTCTTGCACACAACATTTTCTCTTATCTCTGTATGTTTTGAGCCTTTTTCTCCTGTGCTGCGAGGCTTGGGTCTGGTTTGGCTGTCCTGTGGGGCACTGGCAGTGTGCTGCCAGATGGTCTTTCACAGGCAACGTGCACAGCGCTACAGCCAAACTCTTCACCTTGACCCAGGGCCACATTCATGGCAGGTCCAAAACGCTCCTAGTAACATGTGTTCATAGGATCATAGAATGGTTTGGGTTGGAAGGGGCCTTTAAAGGTCATCTAGTCCAACCCTGCCTGCCGTGGACAGGGACATCTGTCACCACAGATCAGGTTGCCTAAAGCACCATCCAACCTGACCAGTGTTCCCTCAGCCAGTTTCTTGTTGGGCACAATACACAACTTCAGCTCCATGCAGTTATGTATTCTTAGTCTCAATGTAGCTGAAGGCAGCAAATTGATGCAACTGCCCCTTTCTAAATTTTTTCTGGTGTTTTTTTTTTTTTTTTGCAGGAGGCCAGCAGATGCCAGGAAGGGTTGCTTATTGACATTAATCATCACCCTGTTGATAGCCGTGGGCAGGCTGCTTTAATTGACCAGAACTGAATCCAGTAATCATATCATGGAAAATATACATCACATTTATTTCAGTAGCACATCTGAATTGCAGTAATATGAGTTCATGGCAAAACTCTCAGTGACTACATCAGGAGCAGGAGCAGAGCCATTGTTTGCTAGCACAGATGTAGCTGAGCTGTGCCCCACAGTCTGCTGTGCTTAGGCAGGATAGTGACGCTATGTCCAAAAAGTCATAAAATTATCCTCCAGGACCCTGCAGTCCAAACCCTATTCAGACAAATAAAGAGAAGTCCGTGCATGGCAGTTGTAGAACTGTGTTTTCCATTGTTTTCTTTGAGTATAACTCTTCAATGGGGGGATGGCCACAGTCCCTTCAAACAGCAGAAACGCTCTAATAAGAATACATAAAAGCGACTATCCAAAAGACAACAATTACAGAAGCATCCCCTTTTACCCAATTATCTGCAGAAAATGATAGTTAAAAAAACCAGCTGAGAAAGTAAAGCAACAAGAAAAAACATCTGAGATTTAGTTTGATCACTTTATGCCTGGGAAAAAGAACAAGAATTTAATCATCAAACAATATTTGTATATTGACTAATGTGTTAATGAATTCAATTTTTGTTAAATAGCATCAACATGTTAGTTATTACATTCAAAAGAAACAAGGATGAATAGCTGGCCAAAATAGTCAATTGAGCCTCTTTTTTCCATGGTGAATGCAAAATCTATGACCTTTGTTCAGCAGAATGGTTGAGAGATGAGACTGGGACTATGTTAAGTTGCCATGAATGGCAGAATCTGGGGGAAACAGATGTGACTAGTCTGAACTTGACTGTGCATATATGCTTGTGGATCCTTTCTGAGCCCCTTCCCTGCAGCACACAGCCTAATAGCAAAATATTAACTACAATTAAATTAAATTTGGGTTAAGATGCTGATTTGCAAAAATTAATATCTTGAGGATAAGGACACCCCTTATCCCTTGGGTTCCATGAGTGTGACTATATTGTACCTGCTTCACTTTGTGCATTAACTGTATGTATTTGTGGTCGTTATAGTGGTTCACTGGCATTAAAACGCCGAATGTCCAAAATGTCACTTCTGGAATGGTACCTTATAAACTAGCAGGATTGTGCACAGTATGCCAAATTTAACACGTGGAAGCCTTGTTCAAACTTTTGTATAAAAATAAGACCTCATTTTACATGGGAAAAATAAAATACAGAATGTCTCACAGTGAATTGTACAGTTGTTTCAGACACTGATATAGTTTATTACTGTAAGTTTGTAAAGCAATGCTGATGTAATTACGCTAGGTAATACCCACCCCATTAAACTTTGCTCTTTCTGAGAAAGGAGATAGAATGCACTGAAAAGCAGAGGATATACATACAGTAAGATGTACTATGTACACATATACATGTACTGAAATGGTGAGTAGCCTTTAACTAGATCATTGCCTCCTTTCTTGCAGGAAAAGTGTGTTCTAAATCATCAGGAGAGATCTGCAAGGGTTTCAGAGGGGAAACTGGTGAGGTGAGGACATTGGTGAGATGGAACAGAATACTCTGCCGGTACCAGTCCAGAAGGGTTTCAAAGGGAGGTAGAGCTGAGGTAGAGACCGGAATTCGCTTTTGTTCCTTGAAATTGCAGTGGCTTAGTATGAAATTCTTTAAATATATCTTCCTTAGTAGGGAAGGCAGCCTCTTCATAGCAATGAGGAAACATCTAGAGATAGACTGGTGTTCGTAGCTGCCTTGCCTTCAGAAGGAGAACCCCTTTCGAGGTACTTTAAAATTCTCCATTTCTTTTGTGATTTCTTCTTTCTTTTAAGCCGTCATGATAATGTATAATATTAGAAACTAGACAATGCCCAGAATTTAATCTTTTTATTTCAGTTTTCCAGTAACAGAAATATTGCAACCTATAAGAGGAGAAAATTCTCAGAAACTACAAACTTAAATTGACTGCTGCCTCTTATACTGTGTACTACTACAGATTTTGGAGACCACGCAAATTTTAATGTCAAATGTCAGTTTTCAAATCCTATTATTAGAAGGAAACTTTAATTACATTTTTAATTATTCTCTAACTTGATCCACATGGGGTCTCCTTAGAAAAACTGGCTCTGTTTAGATTAGGCACATCTTTGAGTGATTTGTTTTCTCAGGACCTCTCAGTCCAGGCTGAATGTGCTGGTGGATCATGTTATTTCCTTGTTGCAAACCTTTGACAATGAAATCAGGTACACGGTAAAGTTGGAACCCACCTTTCCATGACTTTATCCTCAACTCTTTTCTCTTTCTACTTTAAAGCACTGGTGAGAAAATTCACAGTCCTTCTGCCTTCCCTGAATTCAGCCTCTCCTAGAAAATGACTGTGAGGTCAGTAAGTTATGTCTCAAGAGGAAAAATTAAAAGAATTAAGCTATAAAGACTCAATTTCATTTTGTTGTACTTCCAGAAAGGGTTGAATTACATTAATGACAGTTTCGTGTTTGAATTTTCCTTGCTGGAGTTGCAGGGACAACTTGTGAAGGACTTCCAGTAATGAAATGCTCACCTAACTGGCTGGGCTTCTGAATATTCCACTGTTAGTGCTCAATAAATGTGCAGACTGGTTAAAATTCACCTCTTTCCATTTAGATGCTTGGCCCCAGCTGTTTTTCTGAGTGCCAGAATTTTGCTACACTACAGAGGAGAAATCTTCTCTTTCTACACTGGTATTAAAAGGTGAACAAAGAGGGAGACGTGTCTAGAAATGCACAAAGAAGCTGGGCTAATTAAGAGAGCTCCCACTGCCCCCCTTCATGAAAGCTGCTATGCTTTTGAAACCCTGGAGATGGTTTCACTGTGAATTTGTGAGGTTAGGAATACATCTGGGATGTTGAGACTGTGGGCTGGGTGGTATGTATAGAATGTGTTTGATCAGTCGTGTGTCCCCCCCCCTCCCCTGCCCCGGTTGTATTAGAAAGAGATGGCATAAAACAAATGGGGTGGAAATAGGCAGAAGGGATGAGCAGCTCCCTCTGGGATAAGTCTGAACTGATTTAGATTGTGGGAAATATTTTTTTTATGTTGAATGTATTTTTTCCTGGAGATTTCAGTGAGAAGATTTTTTTTTCTCCTAATTTTTATCAATGTCACAGAAAACATTTTTTGAGCCTTCAGAAGAACGAGGCTCAAACCTTGCAGTTCATTCCTCCAGATGTTGGCATGGCATGCTACAGCTCAGCTTTCTGTATATTGACATGAAAATAGCTTGCCAATCTCACCTTGCCCATGGTATTTTGCACTATTACTATTATTCCCTACTTCGCCTTTACCACTTTTTGATATTCAACCTAGAAAAAATAGTTTTCTTGCCTGAAACATCCCCACTAAGTGGGTACTTGAACACTGCCATGTCTGGGCTAAATACATGCAATCACTGCATGTTGGACAAATAGAACATGCTTGATGCAGGAGATGGTACTTTTCTTTACAAGCTGCTGAAAATGAATAATGAACTTTCATCGCACCTGACTAAACCCACCAAAATTAACGCTGCCCAGGAGATCACACCACATTGCTAAGTTGGAGATTCATACGGCACTCGTTCCTTCCAGTAATATTCATGGGTGACAGCTCCTTCACTCCTCTGTCAGAAGATTATGAACAAGTCCTTTACACTGTCCCAAAATGCATCAGAATCTTTGTGTCTCCCCTTCCCTGGTGCGCCCAGCTCTGATCATCTGATTCCTGTACCAGCAAGGAAGGATTTCCTCACTCAACAGGACCATGGATAAACTTGGCAGAAAGTAAAGAGCATTATTAATAACAGATGTTGTAATGTTTTGCTATGTTTACAAGACCCCCGTGTGCTCCATGTATCATTTGAAATTATATTGAAATGATTGATTCTCATTTAATTAATATAAGATAAAACATTTGCAGAACAGCCCAAGGCTTTTGGAAGATGCAAATAAAGAACTCGGAGTCTGTCTGAGAAATTCTGTGTTTGGACCTGACCCACCCATTAAAAACTGGTACTCAATTAAATGAGAAACCATAATTTTGTTTCAGTTTTCTTTCTTTTCTGTTGTAAAGGTGAGAGCTGCACTGAGATTCTACTGGGAAAGCAATACCAATTAAGGAAAGGTAAAGCATCAGAATTAAAGGAAAAACGATTTTAAAGTTTGTTTGAAAACTTTTATGGAATCATTTATGGCTGCCTGTCAATTTTATTTCAATATCTCCTCCCTTTGGCTTTTATTCAGCAAACTGCTTAAGCCCATGGCTTGCTTTAAGCAGGCAGCAGGTTAAAATCCTTGTTGAACTGGGGTAGGCACAGTTACATGTTAGTTCGGCTCAGAATGATAAATATTTGCTCGTATTAGTGCTATGCAAAACTTAATCTTTAACCTCATGAAAACTCTGCGACACAAGCGAAGGACTTGGAGTCTTGCATAAGCCTCTTGAGAAGTTCCCCATGTACACGGTGCATGAAGGGCACCTTTGTTCAGAAGCAGCTCTGGATCTGTAGATCTGTGATGGTTCATTGAGCAATATCTGGTCATCCTGGAACCTGAGTTTCCTGTGGCAGCAGAAGCAGTGCTAACACATTTGACAAAGGAAATGGACTAACTTTGCTTTTTCTGCTGACTGGGGGACATCACATTCTCCCTCATGGTGTCAAGAAGGGACTAGTGATCAACCTCCAAGTGAAAGCTCCTTTGTGCTTTCCCACATAATGGTTTGTAGTACAGGAGTGATGGGGCACTGGGGCAAGTCACATCCACAATAAGCAAAATTTGGTTGAGTTTGTAGTTTTTGTGAAGTGAAACAATTAATTTCATCCTAAATTATTACAGAAAGTTGAGACATGCTGAAACAATACAGTTTGCAGATTCATTGAAAGAGCTGGCTAAACCAACCTGCACCTCTTAACGTATTTTTAATCTGAACATTACACAGAATGAAGTAAGGAGAAAAGGCAACAGATTACTTACCAGTAACCAGCGCTCTTTCAAATAGGCAGTCCCTATGTACAAGCACACAGTGGGTGAAAGTAGATACACCAGTTCATATCTGAGCCTCCCTCCGTCTCCCCAGGCTTGCTAAATGCACATGAACATGACACCAATGTTCTCAAAGAGGCAGGTTAAAAAGCCTCTGATGGAGAGGGAAACGAATGTGCCATACATTCAGACCATGCATCGTGAAACATTCCCGTTGCTGCTGTTCTGAGGCCACATACACCATACTGCGAGTCCCTCTAAGCTGTAACGTCATGCATTCACAGTTATTCGTGAGTGGCTTTCAGACAGTAGGGCTTGGTCTCCAGGTGGCTGCTCAGCAGGTGTCATGGACATTATTAGTCCTCAGCGAAACCACCCAGCTTGCTTGAGGCTATCATTGAACACGCTGCTGTAAGTGGTAACCAGTAAGGGCCTGTGTAAAGGAGACCAGTCATTACATCTCTTCTCCTCTGCAAATGGACTGCCATGAATTACCCTGTTATGAAGCACTGCCATAACGAGTCAGGAGGTTGACTGGGGCTCAGAAGGCTGCCCCAGCTGAGTACCGAGTGCCACATTCATGTTCCTCGTGTGGGAGCAGGCTAATCAGTCTGTGGAGGAAACATCTGGCACCATACCTATGTACACAAGCTGGTGTTCAAAAACAGCATGCAGGTGCATTGAGAGGGAAGACAAAACAGACTTATTGGTTGTAAAAGACCAAAGGAAAAAACCCAACCCAAAAATCTGACCAAAATGCAGTGCTCAAGAGTGCTCTATGGCACTGCCTGTCTTGCAGATTTGGCCTTGGTGAGCTATTCCTTCGAGAGGCAGAGCTTCCCATCACCTACACTGTGAGAAGCTGGAGTGACTGTGGTCCCCTGTGTCACCCCTAGGGTGCCCAGGCACTGGCAGCACCACCCCTGCACCGTGACAGTGAGCGCCACAAATATTTAGCTGCCACTCTGAGAAAAAGCCGAGGAAATCCAACCCAGTGAGCGATGAAGAACCTGTGTTCTGCAGTCTGCCTTAGGTGAATAGCCTCTTCCAGACGGGGAACAACTCTGTGTCCCTTTTTAAGCAGTCCCACCCAAGAGGATGAAAACTCTTCTCTCTCCTCTGTAGCAGCTGGAAGGTTTAAAAAAAAGCTTCCCTGCAATCAGGCTCTGAGCAGACTCAAATTGCTTGAACCACACTTCTTGTAGTGCAAGAAATGCTGTTCTGGTTATCACCATATACCAAAGCCCCTCGTTTTTTGTCCTCCCCATCCTGGACCCGTTCTGCCACCATTTACAAAACTGCATTTTGCCTACTCCGCTGCGAAGCCTTCAGCTGGCTTTACATTAAAAAATACAGAAGTCGGCTGAATACTTAGGAATGTGGAGGCTAAGGAAAATTTGAGTCATAAGCAACTGTATTATTTGAGTGAGACTCTCTGTCTGACTTCGAAAGAAACACTGAAAATTTAGGCGTGGGGTAATTTTAAAAGTTTTTTTTTTTAGTCTTCACTCTCTAGGTTGCAATTTTAAAGCTCAGTCCTGTATCTCCCCAAATCCATATGCTGGTTTGTCACCCACACCTCACGGCTGTCTCCTTTACAAGTGGCTGGGCTCTATATACAGGCAGTGCAGCAGTCTGAGGTGTGTTGATCCAAACCTTGGCTACGGCAGCAACACTGAGGTGAAGCTATGTTGACAGATTTGGGGTCTGTTGTATTGCTACTCTGAGCTTTGCGGGAATCTGAGACACAGTTGTGGTATTTTGGAATAAACATTTTAAAAAGAAGGAAAAATTTTCAGTAAACTGTAGGGAGGGTGGGAGAACAGCTTTGCTGTTAGAAGAGGAAGCTGGAAATAAAGGCTTTTGTTTCTTCCTGCATGGAGAGGTCATTCAGTGTCTCTGAACTTGCAGTTACCGCCTATAAAAAATATTCCAGCTGTTAATGTGAAGCATTGTAGTGCCCAAATACAGAACCGGACAAGCTGAATGGCAGAGCTGGTCTTTGGTTTTTTTTTTTTTCTGTTGTGTTGGTTGTTTTTTTTGTTCCTGCCAAGAAGAAAAAAAAAAAGCAGAATAAAATGGGTGCAAATTGTAGTCTTTTCTCTCCATTTTAAATTGCTGTAATAAAATGGGCCAATATGTAACAGCCACATAGAGCATAACACAGAGGGGGAAAGGAGTGGTAAGGCGGCCGTATGGCTTGAGAAACAAAGCTCATTAGGCTAGGTGCAGTATTGCATTAATGCAGGATTAATCCCCCATCCCTGCAGAAGCTCATTTAGAAGTTGTTTGAGGATCCCTGCAAGGTGTTACTTTCACATTGTCTTGGGGGTATGTGTTTCCCATTGATGCACACCTGCTCCTGGGAGGTGCCCAACTGGGGGCAGCTCCTCTCCCACCACAGGTCTGCAGCTAGAGGCACAACCAGCCCACCCAGCCTGGCGCTTCCCTGCAGATCCCTCAGTTAGAAAGATGATGGCCAAGGAAATGTATGCACTCCTGGAACAACTGTGGCTGTCTGTTCCTGATTGCCCTCTCTTTCCAAGATCCTGTTGGCTGTGGGCACTGACCTGTCTGTTCCCCAGCTTGTGTGAGAAACCCAGCTGTGGGGTACAAGAGAGGGAAGGAGGCAGCAGGATGAGGTTGCTCCTCCTGAACAGCTCAGCGGGGTTACATCTGCTCTTAAGGGCCTCCTGGGAAAGGTGGGAAATGGAGGAGTTAACTTGTTTTCTGCACAACCTGTGTCTCTGCACAAACACACGCACCTTGGTCAGTCGTTCCTCTGATAATTCCTCTGGGCTCCTCTCTAATTCAGCAGCAGAGAAGCTGGCGTTGGCACAGCATTTGCTGACAGCCAGCTGTGTCCTACTTGGAAAGCAGCGCTTTGCTTCTGCTTCCCAGCTTCCCAGTCTGTCCCAGCTGCAGATGAATCCTGTGGAAAAAAGTTGAATATCAGGTTTGTATCAAAATAAATGTATATGAGGGTCTCAAATTAACATCACACAGGGAACCTTATTTTCACACTTCCTAAATTTTAAGTGCTTGACTTTGCACCTTATCAATATTCATAGGGTTTTTCCTTCTTTTACGTTTTGTTATTGTTATGGGAAACTCTGGCTGCCCATTAAGTACTATGAGCAGTCCCTAAGAAACCCGCAGGTTATTGGGAAATATATTAATTTGTTCCAGATCTCACTTATCACCATTGGTTTTGGAAGCCAGCAACTTTAAAGCAGAGTTGCAAATCGTTTCAGCATGTCAAAACCCACAGTGGTCCGTAAGTTCATCCGCGTATGCCATGTGTCTTAAACAGAGATGTGCATTTTATGTCAAACGTTCAAAATGACCACTTAAGAACATGGGAATTTATTTAAATTTTGGCTGCCCAGTAAGTGTTTGACTGCTTTTCCACTAAATAATGACATCAAGAGCTTTGTTAAATTAACCACAAGACCAGTATGTATTTCCTATGGCTTTCTTGGGGGACGTCCAGTACACTAATCCTGCCAAAAGGCAACATGCTAAAATATTGCAGGGAATGAGTACATGTGGGGCAAGACTGTAGCTGAGAAATGACTGTCAGGTGCTAAGGCCCAGTGTAGACCTGTGTAATTTAGGATTATTGCTACTATTCTGGAATGTGAAATAAATCCAGCATCAGTTTGATGTCAGGTCCCCCGAGGTGGAATGATAGCTAGAATACGTAGCTGAGGATGCTCTGCTGATGCTGGGAACTTCAATACACATCTGTTTTCCTATCTCTTGTGTGCCATTTGGTTTCAGTACTGAAAACTGCTGCTCCAGGCCATGCACGCAAGCAAACATTGGCTGCTGTTTTGTATATGCATAAGTTTGTCTTTGCTCAAAGGTCCAGCTAGAAATGACTGTTTCAGTTCCACTGTCTATTGATGAAACGTTTCAGAGAGTCGATCTGGCAATAGAATAATTATAATGTGAGTTAGGTATAACACGAATAGCTTACACTTCAGTAAAGAGTTACAGTGAATTTCTTACAATTAAAACACATTGATAAAATGCAGAGCTTAAAAATAATTTATGAATGGGAAAAAGGGATAGATTTGTTATGCTTTTGGCTGCTAACAGCTTATTTAGCTCCAGTACTGGATCAGCCAGGTAGTTACACTAGTGTCCAAATGGTGTCTGGCTCCAGGAGCTGCAGAAGCTGTGCTGGACGCAATGGAGGTCTGTGCTGAGTACAGTGTCTCCTCTGGCACATACCTCACCCCATCCCTGGGTGCTGTTGGACGCTGCTGCACGCTCATAGCTTTGTCCTGGGGGTTAGGGATGCAGAGCTGCCTCTGCTTTTCGATAGAAACTGCCCTGCCCATAAAATATGAAACACTGGAGGTATGCTTGTGAGAAGCCATGTTTCATACTCTCGAGACAAATACCTGCTGCTCCAGAAAAAACAGGGGCAGCTGTGAGTATCTGGCAGTAATACTTCGCTGGGAGATGGAGGAGCAGAAAATGAACAAAATTCTGTGCATTAGTTCAGACGCTTGGACAAGGAAAAATGGGAGCTGAATGAAGAGAAAAAGGACACTGTAGTTACAGAAAGGGGAACCTCAGTGGCTGAATGTTTCTGACTTTCTTTCCCATCCACGTTGATCTGATCCTGTCCTGTCATGTCTATTCTCTTCATACCAAGCTTCATAACAGTGATCTCAAGGAAGCACAAGGACTAAATCTCATTACAAAATAGCTATTTAATTTTTTAATTTCAAATAGCCAGAAATAATGCAGATGTACACTGTCAGTGATAAGACACCTGAAAGCACCCATAACATGGGTACAGGGTGTGGAAAAGCTAGACTTTTGCATTGTACCTGCATAGGGTATCAGTTAGGTTCCCAGGGTTCACTTTTTGGCAAATTCTTTTATGGGCATATGTCTTTTATCTTGGTAACAACCGCAAGAGTTCAACTAACTTTTGTGGTATTACTTAAAACAAAACTGAAATGACTATGCTTCTAATAAGCCGTTCCTTCAGTGTGTTTAGAAGCATTTATAAGAGATACAGCATGAAAATTGTGGTGAGTTCCTAGCTGACAAAATGGAATAGTCATGCCTTGCACTCAAGCAGCAGCATTTTAAAAGGCAGCTCTTGGCAGGGAAAGAAAGACGTCATCATAATGATGTTGCCAAGTGCTTGTTTTTTTTGACACAAGAGCCTTTCAGGTGCTATGCAGTCTATGATAATATAATCATTTAAAAAGTAATGAAGGTCAGTCTTAACGAAGTACCTTATTTTATATGATGTCCAAATTGAGACTGGTATATCTGCATAAAAAAACCTTTAGCAAAGCAGTTTGTGGTCATAGAGTGTATGGATACCACCACAACTGATGCTAAAAGAGGTAATTAAAACTGACAGCAACAGCAGCAACTTCTGGCTCTATAGATCAAGCTTGAGAGGTCAAGAGATATCTACAATACTTTCTTTCTTCTCCTACAACTTTGCACCTTCTCCACCAACAAATGCATACCAGCTGATGTATTTTATTTCCATACCTCCCATACCCCATAAAGCAGTTGCTATTGGATTACTATTACCTACCTGAGTTAACGAGCATGCAAAATTTGTGTAGAGTCACCTACTGTGGTGGCAAGCATTTGCACCAGCTGCTGACATTCCCCTTGGCAGAGTGATTGGTGCATCAATAAGGTAGGTGTAGCAGAGGTTGGGAATCACAGCTGTAGGGTAAGGCCTTGATGTGCATAAATCTGACTCCACACTCGCTTGTCAAGCATCCAAGTGAGTCAGTTTTGTGGGCCACTGTAGAAACCATTCTGGTTACATATTTATTATCACTCTGAAGGCATGGCAGCATTAATAAAGTCATAACTATTTTTTGTGGTAGCAGAAATGCAAAAGAATAAATCTGTATGCCCAAGTGACTCCTTGTGGCATAATGTTCAGTAGTAGCAAGGCGTGCTCGTTCCTGAGGTCTTAGGGGGGTGGCCAGGGCAACTGCGCTGTAACACAAGCTGATGATAAAGATATTATGGGCCATATTTTTTTCATAGTGCCTGGTTTGGCCATGAAATACCAGTCTGCTCAGAAAGTGAACATTTGCAAGTTACAGGAGACCACATTTTTACTGACTAGTGACTGTTTCTGGTATTTGCCCACTAGATGGCTGCAACTGTTGAAGGTAAGTACCTTAGACTCTTGGAAGGGGCTACAGATGACAAAATCTACTTTCCATTATCTCCTGAGCTGTTGTCCTTACTTTCATTACTTAGAGATCATGAAGAACTGAGAGGCAGCAGAGGGCTGGAATTCACAGAATCACAGAATGGCAGATGTTGGAAGGGACCTCTGGAGGTCATCTTGTCCAACCCCCCTGCTTGAGCAGCTACACCTAGAGCAGAGGGCACAGGCCCACGTCCAGGTGGGTTTTGATTGTTTCCAGGGAAGGAGACTCCACAGCCTCTCTGGGCAGCCTGTGCCCCTGCTCTGGCACCCTCACAGGAAATAAGTTTTTTCTTATGTTTATCTGGAACTTCCTGTGTTCCACCTTGTGCCCATTGCCCCTTGTCCTGTCACTAGGCACTATTGAAAAGAGTCTAGGACCATCGCCCTGACACCCACCCTCAAATCAAATGTGTAAAATCTACCTCTAGGTGTAAAAGGTGTAAAATCTACCTCAGAGGTATAAAATCTATTTCATCTTTGGCAAGGAAGAACTTGCAGAAAGGGGTCCAGCTGTGGCCTACTGAATTGGTGTGTCAAACAAGAACTTATGAATGAAACTTGAGGGCTACAAGGAATAGAAAAAGGATGTATCAAGAAATAAAACACTTCCTGGATCTTAGAAAATGTAGGGGCAAAGTGAGAATTTCCAGAAGTCAAGCTCTTAAAAAGAAATAACAGCAGGTAAAGCAAGAAATGTAAAGGCAAAAAGAAAAAGGAGTGCATCTGCTGTGCCATAAGGATATTACAGGGGTTTACATAAGGGTTTAAAGATAATCTAAGTATTGCATAAAAGCTAAACAAACACTTTGTCTCAGTTTTCAATAACGATGATGGTGGCCATGAGGTAAAAAGTGGGAAAGTGAATGGGAGAAGATATGTTAGAATGAGTGCGGTAGAAATAACTCAGATAAGCTACTCAAATAAGATATGGTAGATTACATAAATATGCAAGAACCAATTGGCTGGATTAGACTGATAATCCATCTCACCATGCTTCCCAGTTCAGGATTGGTCTATCAGCGTGAGCAGTTTGCAGCCCAGGGACTTGAATACCCAGAGTAAGCGTGGGGAGGGTTGTAGTTATTAACTTTCAGTTGCTTCTTCTTTCATTGATGTGTTCACGTGCCCCTTCATCTGTTTTTAACTTTAATCATCCACAAGAACTCAGGACAATAAATTCCAGAGGTTACATGCAGCTTGATTGAAGAACAACCTCCTTGTGTTTGCTTTGAACATGTGTCCTGCTTCTTGGATTGGAAGAGACAGTGAGGAACACGTGGTCTCCATGCCCAGTCCATGTGCTCAAGTCAGGGCACTGGACAATCTTCACCTGTGAGACCAGTCAGAGAAGTGTAGTTCTAGCAGCAAGGATTTTTAACACCACTTACTGCTGACATACAGAATAATTAAAGAAAGGGATGTAAATACAAAACAGGGCAAAACATTGCCTTGGTTGCATAAAGCATTCCATATGGACATATAATTTCTCTTTGAGAAAAATAAGTGATTTTCTCTCTAAAGGAAATACAGTATGTCCGATATTCCTGCTCGCCAGTGAGGTATTTGATATTGTACCACCTAAGAAACTGTCAGATTGGAGAAGATGGAGATTCATATGAGATACCTGATATGTACATAAAAGGGAAGGGACAACATGCTGTGCTGAAAAGAAACCTGTCAGGCTGCAAGGAGGTGCCTTGAGACCTTGTCTTGGCACTGGTGCCACTTCATATGTTTGTTTCATGAGCTTGGCATAGAAAACAGGAATAAGCCGGTGAAAACTGGCAGTGATAAATAAAAAAAGAAGCATGTCAATGCAGATGAAGATCAGACCATCGCATAAAGATGACTTTGAAGATTGAAGATGAATGCAACAGAAATGGGATAGAATTTAGTAGTACAAATAGCAAATCACTGCGTTTAGGAGGTGATTGGAACACCTGTTATAAACTGGCTCTCTGTAAGAGGTCATAGTGACTTAGAAACTTCAGTGTGATTTGGTTGCGAAAAAGACTTATTTACCCTCAGATGTGTTGTCAGGTATGGCATCTTAGATGGAGGTAGAGAGGTACTATTTTGCAAGGTGCTTGTGAGCTTGTATTTGAAATGTCATTTTCACTTTGTTTACCCCACTTCAAGAAAAAGTCATTTGGACAAGAGTAGATGCAGAAGTGGAATAGGAGAGTGATCATGGAACCAAAGATCTGATTTACAATATGAAAATAGCAGAGGTTGGTGTGTTAGCTTGGTGGTGGTGGGGGATACGGTTACTCTCTGTAAACACACGGGGGGAGAAGATAAGCTAACTAAGGCTAATTTAGATAGAAACTAAGTGCCAATGTAAGCACAAGAACAAATGGCTATAAACTGACTGTAAGTAGGTAGAAAAAACCCCCCTTTTTTTGATCGAGTTAGATAAATACATACATGTTTGCTTCTATCAGTTCCTCTGGCGATAAGGTAGAGTCAAGGAAGATCTTAATTTTATCATTTTCTGTCACTGACTGATGAGCCATTTGCCTCTGGCCCCTCAGGAGTTTATGCTGGCAATGCATTCTCTAGCGAAGGGCACTGCCTACTTGGTGATACCTTTCCTGGTACAGATTACGTGCCAGCCTTGAGCAACTGCCAAGAAAATGTACAAGAGCCTTGGCACATTTGTCTGTGGTTGGTTGCACCAGTTTCCAGAACACAGTGTCCTTCCCACTCTCTTTTGGAGAGCCCTGTCTAATGCTGCCTATTTTTAGCTCCCTTTTTGACCACTCTCTGTGTTGGGGGGTTTGCCTCCAACCTCTTAAAATGCTCTTCATGTTCTCCTTCCATTTCCTTAATTTCTTTTTTTTCACAATCCTCTCTTTCCCTCTCAAATTGTAAAGCCTGCACAAGGCTGTCTTTGAGATATTTCAAAAGGACACAACAGTCCCTAAACACAAGGTTTTCAAACGCCTTCCTCTTTTCTGCCCAGGGCCACACTATCTCGTACGTCTACATTTTGTCAGATCAGCTTGGTTGTTTTCTGGTTCTCCTATAAAGATTCTGAGAAACCTGCCTTGGATGCCTGTAGTGTAAAACATACCTGGGAAGATCTGTATTAATTACTTGGAAAGTATTGTTCCCAGTGAGCCTAAATTTCAAGAGTTCACAGAGCCTTTTTTTTGTATGTGATTGTAGGGCTGGTTTTGTGGTTTCTTTTACATTACTATTAAATAGAGGCAATCCTGAGTACAGAGGCCTCTCCCTTCCCTCACTGTCCTGGTCTGTTAGTTCATCAGACCTGGGATCTGTTGTAAAATGCTGGAGCTGCCTCCAGCAAATACATCTGGCTTTCCTTCGCTTGGGACCGAGGGCACGAGGGAAAAAAGGAGCGAGGCTGTATGTCTGGGCCTTGTTTTGACTTGCCCCACTGTCAGAGTGAGGAGTTTGGACATGCCTCAGGCTTGGACCTGGACCAAGGAGCTCGTCCCACAGCACGCTCATAGTGTGCTGCTGTCTAGGCTTTCACCTGTGAGTAGTATCAATTCATCTTGTGGTAGTTTAGGTTTGTAAAGTTCATTTTAAGGGAGGAGCATCAGAAGCATAGAGAAAACATCTGTTTTCACAGAATCAAGAATGGTAGATGTTGGAAGGGACCTCTGGAGGTCATCTTGTCCAACCCCCCTGCTTGAGCAGGGACACCTATAGCAGGGGCACAGGCCCACGTCCAGGTGGGTTTTGATTGTTTCCAGGGAAGGAGACTCCACAGCCTCTCTGGGCAGCCTGTGCCACTGCTGTGGCACCCTCACAGGAAAGAAGTTTTTTCTTATGTTTATCTGGAACTTCCTGTATTTCAATTTGTGCCCGTTGCCCCTTGTCCTGTCATTGGGCACTACTGAAAAAAAGTCTGGTCCCATCCTCTAGACACCCACCCTTTAGATATTTATAAGTATTACAAGATCCCCCTTCAGTCTTCTCCAGGCTGAACAAGCCCAGGTCTCTCAGCCTTTCCTCATAAGGGAGATGCTCCAGTCCCCTGATCATCTTAGTAGCTCTCCGCTGGATTCTCTCCAGTAGTTCCCTGCTTTTCTTAAACTGGGGGGCCCAAAACTGGACACAGTACTCCAGTTGTGGCTTCACTAGGGCAGAGTAGAGGGGGACGGGACGATAACCTCCCTCGACCTGCTGGCCACAATCCTTTTAATGCAGTCCAGAATACTGTTGGCCTTCTTGACCACTAGGGCACAGTGCTGGCTCAGGGTCAGCTTGCTGTCCACCAGCGCTCCCAGGTCCTTGTCAGTGGAGCATGAGTTTTGCCCAAATCTGTGGCAGGTCTGCTGACACTTCAGAAAACCTTATCGCCAGATCCAGACATAAAGTCAGATAACCAATGAACTCATCAATATCATGTTTGATACTGGGATTTTCTTCCATATTTTTGGGACAAAGCATATATTCTCCCCAGTCTTCATCTATATGCACTGCATGCAACAAGATGAAAACCCACTCATGAATTTCAGGAGCAGAGAGGCTTACCATGGTTGGAGAGGCCTATGAAGAAATGCCCTGGGTTACAGTGCTGTTTCTCATTATATCACATAGATTAGCCAATGTGATGTTTCAGCAGTGTAAGTGATGAAGGGTATGTAAAGCAATAGATGACAAGCTGGTCCATGTCATAATTATGTCACTCTTCTGTGACTTTGCACATCGCACTTTAAATGACAAAGTGACAAACGGTGGCTCTGTACCAAATTATTCAGTTTTCCATGCAAGATACACAAATATAAATCAAAATAGTTTTTAGGAAGCTACCTCTTATTTTCTGCACTTCTTGCGACAAAGGACCTGTCTCAAGAGTCTGTGGGACATCTATTCCAATACAAATACACCACAGTTAATGCTTGATTTGAAATCCATCATCAACATCTGAGACAAGAGCATATCCATTGTTTATTTTTACTTTTTGTGCCAGTTTGCTAAAAGCCCTCCCAACATTTTCTATAATCATCTCTTTCTTCTGCTTTTGTATCTCTGTTGAAGGGAGCATTCTGAGAACAAGACTTTTTTCCCCAAGCTTCCAACTATGTCACAGGCTGCAGGATGCAGAGGGATACCTTGGGGGTGCTTCAGTTTTACTGAACCTTGTTAGGTAATTTTTGTGAAAATTAATGAACGAGGCTGATGTTACAAATAAGAACAACTGTGGGGAGCTGGGAAGGAGTATGTGGACAGGGACTGGTTTAAGCTATCTTTCGGTATCTCCAAAATGTGTAGAGATCAGGGGAATATTTCTTGAACTATTTAAAGGAATGTAGGGACATTTTGAACATATGCCACCAATCTGTACTCAGCAGATGACCCTGGGTCACAGTGACCATGCTAACATCAGAGTAATAAGGGATACCAGCAAGAAACTGTTAAGGAGGACTGTTCTGCAAGGGCATAGCTGACACTTTTTCCCTGTAATGAGAAGATCACCTTGAAAAACCTTCCTGAAACTCTGTGTTGCTACTTGATATTCTCCAAAATAGGACAATGGCTTTTCTGAGATTGATTTCTTGGACTGAACATCCTGTGTGACTCCCAGCAAAGCTCCCCCCAGTGACTCGGAGTGCTGGCTATCGCAATACTGGGCTCATGGCAAGGAAAACACCACTCCCTTTTTGTGACTGAGGCCTTTTAGGCTCCCCTTAGTGCACCTCCTGGCAATGATTAGGAACATCTACTTATTTTTTTAAAGGCTACTCCCCCTCCCATAGACTCCAGTCCTGTGAAGTCCTTAGGAAACATACCAAGATCTGAAAAGCTATTGTTTGGTATTTCAAATCCTGGTCCCTTTATGTCCAGCTGGTGGGAAAAGAGGAGAGAGAACAGAAAGAAAATAGGAAGGCGGCAGCAGGGAATGGGTGGGGGAAGGGTTAGAAGTTTAGCGCAAAATGGATAGAACTAGGGATAAATGGATCCAAAGGATGAAGAAAAGTGGGACAAAAGTAAAACAAGGTATGCTTAGTCCTGGTCCTGCTGGATGTTTCACTAGGGACTTTGTGCAACCAGGGGGAGGATTCCTCATATGAAATAGCCTGCAGGGAGAAGTAATTAAAAATACAGGTAACTCAATAAACGAGGCAAAGATTAAAAAAAAAAAAAATCAAACAGAATACCAGCAAAAAAGAGAAAGAAAAAATATCTAAGAAGTATCTGGAATATAAAGGCAGGAGACAAAAAAAACCCAAACAAAAAGCAAGTATTCTGTAAGTGGCTTCCTGCCAAAGACAGATGATTTTATCTCTCTGTGCCGCAGTTCTTCCCACTGCAGAATGGAGCCATGGATGCTCTTCCAATTTTTCAGAATTATTTGAAGTCTAGGAGTTGTCTGGATTGCTATTAACAGTGGATAATGTAGACTGAGAGAAGCTTGCTACAGAGGCGGAGTCATCTTGCGAATATCAAGACAAAGACAACTTCATAACAGCCACCAATATGTAACAGTGCTACTGAGACTTTATGGGAGAAAACAAGGACTTGTTTAATGAAGATGAAGAAAGCATTAAGAACATATTAAAAAGAATCAGCATTATTAGTATGCAAAGAGTTGACCTAACATGTTGTAACTTTAGTATTTTCCCCTCCTATATTTAAATACCTTTTTTTTTTAATTGTTTGAAGTTTAATACAAACTTTTCTTTTGGTTTGAGTTTACCCCACCCATTCTCATCTACAAGCTGCAGGTCATCAGATTTGTTTATTCTTTTTGATGGAAAAATCTCCAGGATAAAGCCTTATCTTTGGTTGGCTGGACCAAACACACAGTATATTTACAGAATCTGACATCCTGCAGCAAATGCAATTATCATCTGTCTGATAATCTGATGTTGTGCTTCTGATAGATGTGTATAAATGTACAGGCTACATAGGAAGCTTTGTATGGGGTCTGTTTGGCACATATTTGGGTCCTTTTCTTGTCTCAAATGAGTTTGTGAAATAGCTTGCACTAATAACAGCTGAAAATTACAATAATCTCTTTCATCTTTGACATCACTGAAAAACACATGGCTGTTCTCTGTTGCAAAATCCTGATGGTCTTTGTCAGTTGCTTGAAACTTTGGCTATGGATGTATCTTCCTTACTGATCCCTGCGGTATCTAATTTCATCTCTATCTCGTGTATAGTTACATTATGCAAACTGTTGGATGATGCTTTATTTTTGTTCAGCACCACTATGCCTTAAACATCACTTGAGTCATGGCAAAGTTCGGGCCGTGCTTGGAAAAACAATGTCAGAAGAAGTTTGAACAGACTTCAGATCGCTCATATTTCACACAGTATTCAGCTGCAATAAAGACAACAAATTGTGACCAAAGGATTGTATTTTCAATGCTTGGGAATCTAAAAAAGATATGATAGGTAAGAAGAAGTATAAAAGCATAAGGTTATAGTTGCATTTGGACATGAGCAGCAAGGCACTGAAATACTCATTTTATTTTGGAAGAATGCAGATCTGTTTCTCTGTCTCACAGATAAGTGTGTGCAGAACACTCAGCCATAATTAGGGATGGAATCTACTCTGAACTGCACTCTTTTGGCTGCACAGGGGGACTTGCTGGGGGTTTCTTTTAATGAGGATAGCCCAACAGAGTTTCTGTCTTCAAAATTCTGGGATTAAGAAATAAAGAATGTGAAAGCTCTGAATACTGAGGAAGCTAAAATTTTTCTTCTTCCACTGATTTACAAACAAGCTGTGGACCCCTTGTTGTCCTGAGCTGGCCTATGGAACTATCTCACTCGTTTAATGTTTTGAATTAAGAACTTGATGGCAAGGGTTCCTGATGGTCTGCAGGCTGTCAGTGATCCATGGCTGCCTGGGTTCATTCATTGTTTTGACATAGATTTTTACATATCAGTCTTGGTGAGAGACACCCAAGTGTCTCCTACTGATGCCTTAAGTGTGGCTATACAGCTGCAACATGTGGCTTATTCTCCCATTCTTCTTTTCCAGCGCTCCATCTTGGTAGGGCTGAATGCAGGATGCCACACATTTCTAATGGATAAAGGCAAGGGCAAAGTTCTCCTTTTCTCTGGAAGCATAAGGAGTTGCTGGAAGTTAAAATGGCACTTCCTTCTACAGGCTGACAGCATAGCTACCACGTGCTTTTAAATATCACTGCTGCCATAATGGAGAAATTGGGTCATGCTCCATGAGCTATGCTGTGAAGGGCTGAGCAATCCTGATTGCTTTTATGAATGCTGGGTTCCCTCCACAGGTTTTAGTTCTGGCTTTGTGATCTTTGTGATAACTGTAATGGTATGGCTTACAACAAAGCCAGAATGAAAGGACTGCGAGGACGCACAATGTAAGATAATAATTTCATGTTTGATTGAGACTTCAGCATCTGTCCTCAGATTGTGGTGTTAGGGATTGCTATAATGTTACTCTCAGTAAAGTACCTGCAACTCCACAGCCAGAAGCTTTAGGGAGGAAAAAGCTATCTACTCCCTCTATTGATAAAAAAAGCAAAGTGCTGCCGTACAGAGCTTCATTTACAAAAGGGAAATTAATGAGGCAGTTTATCATAGTTGCACTTGCATTTTGGGAGTTTAACAGAAGTGTTATCTTGTAGCAAAGACATCATTTCCACGCTTCAAGACTTTCTGCTCAAGGTTGCCGCAGAGGTCCCCACTTCTGGGGTCTCTGTTGCAATGGACTGGATGCTAGTGTGGCTGATGATAGGGAGGACCTTGCAGTGGGAGGTGGCACATAGGACAGCAGTACCTTCCTCACCTCCTCTGCCCCTCAGGGAGGCTGGGACACTGTCTGAGTAAGAGACTGATGTTCCCACAGTAGTCTACACAAGCTGGACCCCCAAGGACTAGAGACAGACCTACCAAGAGAAACTTGTGCTACTGCTCTGCACTGACGTGGTCTTGTGAGAGGTGGTGGAGCTGCAAGGCAGTCTTCATCACTAGGGAAAAAAAGAGTTAGAGAGAGAACTCTGCCAAGGGCATTAGACAGAGGTGAGAGGGGTACTCTATTTACCTTATCCACTGTATTTCAGTGGTGGGGTTTTTTTCTTCCCCTGAAGTTCATGACTGCATTCCCCATCCTCTTCTGAAGACTTTGTTTCTATAGTCTTGGTGTACTTGAATGTGAGAAGTAATGTGGGGAATAGTCCTAGGAAGGAACGCTGAATTTCCCCATATTTGTGTATTAGTCTTGAACCAATCTTGGCATTTATCACACGACAACCCCACAGCTGCTAACTTCTAGAAGACACATGGGATCCATTGGGCAGCCAGCCACAGACTAGTAGCAGTGCAGCTGAGGGATGCTCAGGCAGGCATTTTTCTTCACGGGCTGTTCAGGGCAGCCCATTCCCAGGACAGCTTCCCAGAGCTTATCTCAGGGACTGGTAACACCAACTGCAGGGCAGCTTTTTGCCCTTCTAAACCGTTGTCTTCTGTTGGGGTGAAACTTCACAAACTAGCTGAAGACCAGAAGTGGAAAGAGGCAGCATTTCAGAAAATACAGTGATTCTTTTTTTTCTCTCTCTTCCTTCCCCCCAGCAGCTTGGATGGGACCTGCCGACTGCTTTCCACTGACTCCATGGAGTGAGAGTGCTCTCTGTGCCACAGTAAACTTTGTGTCTGTTAAATCAACCCTAGAGGCTTAAAACACACTTCTAAAGGCCCTTTTGTCTGACTGGTGCAATGTCCTGTGTCCCTGGTGCCAATCGCATTATGTCGGTGTTACTCGCCACTTTTCGGCTATCTTCACAGCACTTTATTCTGCCAACAGTCCAGTTGCGCTGCTGTGTCCCTATCAGAACGGGGAAAATACACTTAAAAACTATTATTAATCTCTGTTTAAACCTATGAGTTTCTGCAGTACTTTCAGGAATGGGAAAAACTAGTGAACTGGGAAGATCTAGTCATTTTAGAGAAGAACCTGCCGCTTTCGCTAGAGGTTCAAGTGGGCAGAAAGCACAGCTCACGAAATACTAACATGCATTATCTCTATAAGCACTGCATTCCTCCATCAAAGTACAGGAGAGCATGTTGGGAGGGTTTGTCTGGAATGCAAAAGTAGAAAGTACTTTCCTAATGATGTCAAGGTGCTAAAGTAGGACTTCTCTAAAATTACAGATAAGATATATATAAAATTATACAAGAACCTATATTTGCTCATATATTTATTTTTTAACTTGACCAATTTCTGGGAAATGAAAGAAAAAGATCAGTTTCTGTTAGGAAAAATGGAAAAAGTTATCCTTCCTATTCTTTGGTGTATAATGGGATGCAACTATGCTTCCTTACCACCTTTAAGTTTACAAAAACTTCCTTTTTTCTATAATCATGTGGGAAGACTCTGCTGGCTCTGTGCCTAACAACTGCAGAAGTGAATGTTGTATTTTACTGTCCTCTCCCCTGTTCATTCTTTTATCTATTGTAATGATCTCTTCTTTGAAGTTCAAGGTGTCACATATCTAAAATGAATGCCAGAGGTATAGCCATAGGTCGGCGTGTGCCATTCATGGCTTTAACTGTAATCTATGCCCTAGTTTCTCCAGGGAATGTTTGACCTGACAATGCACTGAATTTATGAGAGTGAAATCCCTTCACAAAGGCAAGTGCTGAAAATTTATTACGTCTGTTTCACCTTGTGGGAAAATTATTTGGTTTACAGAAAATCTAAAAAATGAAATTAAAACACAATACATCCTGGAATCAGGTCACTTCTGCTTCAGGGATGTTTTCTTCTTGCATCTTGCAAATTGCACAGCAGCGTGACTGGCCAAAATTTAACCCTATGACTGAAAATACAAGAAACTAGACAGCACAGGCAAAAGGAACAGACAGGTAATTTAAGTTGGTGGACCTGGCAGTGCTAGGTTTACGGTTGGACTCAATGATCTTAAAGGTCTTTTCCAACCTAAATTATTCTATGATTCTCAGTTCCAAAGTAAATGCTGGAAATAAGAGCATCAGACAAAGCCAGATATGGATTTAATCTATCATCAGTGCAATCTTAACACAGCCCTGACAGTGGAGTCACATGGAGAGGACAAGGGGGAATGGACACACGTTGCTCTTGGGGAGATTCCGATCGGACACCAGAGGGAAATTTTTCACAGTGAGGACAGTCACCCATTGCAATAACCTCCCCAGGGAAGTGGTTGACTTGGCCACGTTGGACACCTTCAAGAGTCATCTGGACAGGGTGCTGGGCCATCTTGTCTAGACTCTGCTCTTCCTAGAAAGGTTGGACTAGATGATCCCTGAGGTCCCTTCCAACCTGGGATTCTGTGATTCTTTAATTATATGCCTGCTCTGTGAGAGCACCAAGGACACCACGTAGCACAATACTTCAGCATATATTTGTATTTAGGTATTTCTGTAAAACTAGTCATTTCTCTTTCATCCTCACTATCATTAAGGAAAACCCTAAACTAAAGTTAGAGGGATGCTCTGCATTCTGCCCCATCTGAGACCTATGACTGCAAGAAAAAATTGTGCTTTTCTCTGCAGATGGTGTGCTGCAAACCTGGTAACCTGGTTAGTCCATCACACCTTGTCTATGAGCAAGTCCTATGCCCAGCCCAAGACAGCTGAGCTGCTGGTTAAAGAACAAATTATGGTTCCGCATGTTGCCATCATTGTCATTCCTGTTATTGGATTCGTTTTGCTTTTATGATTATTACCGAGGCAGCTAGAAGAGGAGAAAAAGATATATGGGAGGCTGGAGCTGGAATCCCCCGCATAACCTAAAAAAGTATCTGATCAGCTGTATTTTGCCTCTCTGGAAGACAGGCAGAGATAGTGAGAATGACACTATGTGCTTCAGGAAATGGCAGCATTGCCCCACCATTTGAGGTTACTGATGCACTGTTTCCACAGCATGCGTGCCTTTGAGCCTGACAGGGACCAGCACCCCGGCATGCTAGGTGCTGTGCAGGCACAGCACAAAGAGACTTTCAGAACATGTTGATTTCTCTCATGAGCTGAATTGCCATCTGCTGCCTGATGGCTGCCGTGCAGGGACCCTGCAGAACAGCTGAATCCAGGAGATGTTGCCTTATTTAACTAGTATTATTTGTGCTAATGCTGTGTGTATGTTAGCCAGCATATTCTTCTTCTCTCAATTCTTTGCTCATCACTACTTCTAAATCCAGAGGGTTAGGGAACATCCATCTTGTGGGAATGGAGACACACAAGCTGGGTCAGCTGAGCCAGGGCCAGGTCTGAAGTATTTTAGTTACAGAGACCCTGAGTGCAGACACCTCGACCCATGGAAGTTGACAGGTCCAGAACCAGTGCCATATGGTCATTCAGTACCAATAAGACATATTTGAAAATAGTTATTTTCACAATTCCAGTAATAACGTAATTCTATAAATTACTGCTTCCACATCTATTCAGAGGAGGCTGCATGATATTGTCCTACTGTTTTGAGGGCACACCATGCTGGGTGCACCCTTGCACTGGGTTTTGTGAGTTGTGCTCTGCTGCGCAGCAGAGAGATACTCCTCAGTCCTTGCAGCGAGGGCTGTGGCACAGGAACACAAACAAACAAAAATCAAAGTCAGTCAGCCTGAGAAAATGTCAATTACAGTAACTGTGCTGAAAATACATCAGGGATCAGCCAACCAGCTGATGATCTCAAGCAGCCAAAGATCTGACTCTATATTTAAATTTATTTCCATAATACATTTTTCTAAATAGGATTAGTAGCAGTGTGACATTATGTTAAAACAAAGGTATTGGTCCATGCATATTTTATTTCAACTACATCTCTTTATAGGTAATTTTATACTTGGCTTTGAAACATTTGCACTGATATCTGTTTTTTATTGTGTGGGGGATAGCTGAGTAAAGACATCTGCTTGTAAGGTAGGTGCATAGGACACCCATGCAGAGGCTGCTGGAGGATGAAAGAACCTAAATTCATGAGGAATCTGTGTTCAGATTCATATCAGCAAGATTCCCTGAGTGCCTGCAATTCTGCATGGACCCTGGAGGTGGAGAGCCATGTGCAACCTTACTGCCCAGTACTCCCTGCGGGGCCTGCCTCAGTGGGTGCTTCCCACACCAGATGTACATAGTGGTCTGAATGACATGCACCCAACCTGCCGGAAGACATGGTGATGGGTCAGGGCCATGGGATTAGTTGCTCAGAGGTGGCTTCAATAGATACCACGTTAAAGGACTAAGAAGAGACCAATTATGAGCATTCACAGAATCACAGAATCACAGAATCACAGAATGGTAGATGTTGGAAGGGACCGCTGGAGATCATCTCATCCAACCCCGCTGCTTGAGCAGGCACACCCAGAGCAGGGGGCACAGGAACGTGTCCAGGTGGGGTTTGAATGTCTCCAGGGAAGGAGACTCCACAGCCTCCCTGGGCAGCCTGTGCCACTGCTCAGTTATTCTCACAGGAAAGAGGTTTTTTTCTCATGTTTAGCTGGAACTTCCTGTGTTCCACCTTGTGCGCATTGCCCCTTGTCCTGTCACTAGGCATTATTGAAAAGAGTCTAGTCCCATCCTCTTGACACCCACCCTTTAGATATTTATAAGTATTACAAGATCCCCCTTCAGTCTTCTCCAGGCTGAACAAGCCCAGGTCTCTCAGCCTTTCTTCATACAGGAGAAGCTCCAGTCCCCTGATCATCTTGGTAGCTCTCCGCTGGATTTGCTCCAGCAGTTCCCTGCCTTTCTTAAACTGGGGGGCCGGGGCCCAAAACTGGACACCTCCTTGCAAGCTGTTGCTCAAGAAAGGTCTGAATAAGAGACTGTATGCTTGCTGTATAAAAACGTTTTTCCTATGACACTACTCTCGTACCATTCCCTGGCAGAAGCACCACTCTTTTCTCTTCCCTTGTATCCGCTCTTAGTGGCCTTGCCCCATCCACTGCTGTGCCTGAGCTGTTTCTCATGGCAGCCAAACAGTGAGTTAAGTTTCTGCAGCCAAAGCCCACCACGGGGGTGAAATCGAGCTGGCTGCCTATCAGTGCGGTTATTTGAGAGAAGGCATTACAGCAGCAGCAGGGGGGACGGGCACTGTCCTTCCTCCAGCTGGTGACTGCTCTCTCTGCCCCTCACCTCTGACATGTGGCATTGCGGTGCCAGAGGACACTGCCCAAGTGGGCACCAGGGAGCCCCCGGGTGCCAGAAGGGCTCACTGCACATCCAGCTGCCAATGCTATCCATTCACAAATTGCTTCTTGGTTAGAGAATGTGGGGAAGTTTTTAGCTTCTTACTACATATGCAGTATGAAATACTGGGATGGACTGAGAAAACCCACCCCACACTAGTGTGTATCCAGTAGGACGGTGCTCTCCTGGAAGGTTTGAAATGCAGATGTTAACTGTACTCCTTTCCTTGTTATTTTGCAGTCACTAACAAAGAGTTTGTTTCTTCATTCTAGTGTTTTTCCTACAATAAAGATGACTGCCCTACAATCCAATAGTGTCTCCTTTTTTCTGAAGGTGTAAGTGCAATCCAGTTTACATGATGGGAGTATTAGATGTGCAATTTAAAATAGTTATCAAGGCTCTCTCTGTAATTATGGGAGACAGATTGGTGCCTCAAGAGAGTCATTTTAGGAACCATTTTAGGATGAGAAAATTACCTTCTGGAGAAGACGCTTGTCTCCAGTGACTGTGCAATGTGGGTTATTAAAGATGCCTGACTTTCAGATGGTCTGCACTGGGTGGCACGAATGCCCATTCTGCATTTGCCGATCTGAGTCCTGTAAACCTCCGAGGTGGATTCAGCTCATTTCTTAAACACCCCAAGATAAAATTAATCAGGAAGCCGATCTGGGAAACAATACAACTCAACAACTAAGTTTTCTAAATATTCTCTATCTTCTTCTTAGGCCGAGAGCTGAGTCCTGATGTAGATTGTGTTAATTGTGTGATTGCATGTGACCTTTGTATTGAAGGCTGATGCAAAATTTTAATATTTTGCCTTCACCTGTGTGATCAAGTGGTGTCATTCCTTCTGCACTACATGGTGGTCCCACTCTTTTCCCATCTTCCTCTTACTACTGCTGTATTTGGAGTATGTTTCTTTGTTGCCCTTTATGTCTTTTGGCATGTGTATATTGTAGAATTGTAGTTTCAGCCATGCAGTAATCTATTTTGAATGATTGCTGCATAGCTGCCTTGTAAATTCTGACATGTCGAATGTTTTAAGAACACAGACTGGGATTAATTCACATCACAGACCAATCTGCTGCAAATGTCCTTTTAAAAAGTCTTTTATATCACTCCTCAAAGAGGGCATCAAGCAACAGAAAAACAACTGAGACAAAACTGAGAAGAAATTAGATTCTACTTAACTTTAAAGGGCATTAACTAATTTCCCCCTGCCCCCCTCCCATATTTCTAGACTGACAATGTTTGGAGTATATGTTCCAAAATGTGTTTCTGTTGTGATAATGCAAGCAGGTTGTTTTGAGCTGAACACCTAAGACACGTAAGTTTTATGACTGCAATATGGTGAATTTAAAGAAAGATCATGAATGTTCTGGTACAGGATCTACTGTAAATATAGCGAAGCTGTATAAAGATGGTAGATATTGTTATATCCTAGCCATGTAGGAAAGAGATATACCACCAAAAATACTTCTCTGGCTAATAGAACTCTGTCTGGAAGTTTTACCAAACCACAACGGCTAAAGCACTGCAGCCTGTGTGTGCGGGAAGGGCAGCGCACGCTCTCAGCCCTGTCAGTACCCCTTGCCTTCCCGTGAACCCCTCACGTGTGCTGGGCAGCGTTTCAGTGCAGCTGCTGCGTGTGCTGCTGAAAGCGGACGAGACAGATGCTATGTGTAAGGCAAAGCACATAGCTGTGAAACGTATCGTGCTATCAATTTTTAAGCTCTGCTGAAGAAGTGATGGCACAGAGTGGTTTTTAGAAATAAATGCAAAGGATTAAGTGGCCTAAGTGGAAGGCAACAACCGCAGCAAAAAGCAGAGACAAAACTTTGTCTAACATTTTCTAAACTGCTAGGCAGCCTCTTCCCTATGGTAGGACACCTTGCAGGAAGACTAAATGCTGTACAAGGTATAACGTTCTCCTGGTAGTTCATTAAGCAAGAGGTCATTCTTCCCTGGGAGTAAGAAATTAATCAGTGTCCTGGCATGAAGCTAAGGGCTCCAGACCTCCATGCTCATTGTCAGAGCTCCAGTAAGGCTTTTTGTAAGAGTTAGCATCTCCTCTAAATTTCAAGCTGAGAAATTATGTTCTGGTTGTCTGTTTTCCTACAGTGGTTTTATTTGGGCATGATATACTCATTGTCTGTAGCTGTTGCAGTGTCACTGTTTGTTCTCACAGCACACAAAATGTTCCACCTTAGAAGCAACCGCTTTTCAGGGCTAAATAATGCCAGCATATGTAGCACATAAAGTCCTTTAAGATTCCACACAATGAAACATCCTATATTTTGAAGAATTGTATTCTTGTTCTTGTAGGCCTCAAACAGGAAATATTTAAGCACATTTTCAATTAAGTTGCATTGAAGTTAGTATAATTGAAGTCCATATTTTTAGCATGTGTTTCTGATTAACTAAATGCTTTCCTAATCAGAGGTCTTCAAGCCTGCAAATGCGCAGAAGCTGAAGCACCCGTTTTCGGCTACTCTGGGATGCTTGTTTGAGTATGTACGTTTGAAAGCAGCCATCATATTCCCTCTGTCCTCAATGCTATGTCTCAGGCCTGAACTGAGAACTGCAATTGTACCTATAGAGTGTCAGCCTCAAGGCTATGGGTCAGTTAAAGCAGTACGGGAAGGTATGGTGCTTATATGTTACACAGAAAACAGTCAAACACACATTAAAAATATAGCTAAAGAAGCACTGAAGTTGAAGGTTTCACAAATTAATTTAATCTTCCTGCCATGGTGGTTTGAAGGGACACACCATGCTCTAGTCCTCTTCAGGACAAAGACATAGAGCCTGGTTTAAGCCATACCAGGTTTTTTTCTTGCTGGAAAAAGAGAAAAAAAATTCACAGTAAAGCACTGATTTGGGCTGAACAATGGTAATCCTGTGTTTGCAGCATAAACCACAGGTGCTGAATAGCTGAGTAGCTAACTATTCAGCGCTACACTAGAAAGGAGCAGAGCAGTGTGCTCACACGTTAGGCACTGGTTTCAGCTCCGTGTTCACTGGAGTACTGGGAGCCCATTATAGTCCTGAAGCATGAAGGAAGTGTTTGGACTTTTACAGCTTGAAATCACTGAAAGAAAAATTGAATGGAGAACTAGATCCATAAAGCCATGTACTACAAAGTATCTGGGTGGTTGGATACAAATGTTTGTAAGTGCAAGTTACATACCTGCCTCCTTTACGATAAAAATTAATTGCCTTTTATTATTTTCTGCATTATGTCAGGTAAGGAACATGAGACTTTTTTAGCCTTTCTTCCTAGGTTTGCAGTTAAAAACACAAATGAAGAGATTAATTTAATGATCTATAGGTAATGACAGCAGCACTTCTTTTTCAAAAAGGAAGGCAGGGTCTGGTTGTGACTTTGTGAAAATAACCTGGCAGTCATTTGCTGGCTTCTTTTACTGTGCTCATCATGTCATTTTTTGAATAGCTCATCAACTTGTAAAAAAAAACAAGAACAGAAGGAGATTTCTGTGTCTTTCTCCATCTCCCTTTTTTGAGAGAAATTTTCTCGTGTGTTTTTAATTCTGAGCTCTAAGTGGAGGATGGAGGATTAATGGTACACAATGTTTCTGCATTTTCTTTTCAAAGCCTCTGAATGCTGATATCTGAGCCTTCCTGCTGTCTTTGACAAGCACGTGCTGCAGCTGAAGGCTGGCTGCTGCAGAGCCCCTGCCAGCTGCGCACAAGGCTTGGACTCGTGGATCTTGACAGCTCCATTGTCCCCAGGTATGAAGCTGTCCTGGGAAGCTGTGATCCTATAGGCTCGGCCCACAGGTAACTTTGACAGGTCTTATGGAGGATTTTGACACAGAGGACAAAACCCAGGGGTTGTTGAAGGATGTGCCTACAAAGCATCAAAGAACACACTGTAAAATATGATAATGACACTACAGAGGACATTAAGCCAAATGTTTGCACAATGATCGAGAAAATAAATTATCAACTCACTTATTTCAACTCAGCAAAATAGAATATGATGCTCGTCACCTTTAGTACTGGAGTATGAGCGCACTACAGGATCCCAACGCATTTTGGCTTCTGGCTATCCAAAGAGTACCATGCTATCCTTGCAAAAGCCCTTGTGCTGGTTTCTCAGGGTGGTAGGAGCCTTAGCTTATGTATCTACTCTAGTTCCAGGCACACCCATGCCAGAGCTCCAACTTGTCCCTCTGCATTTTTTTCTCATAACAGGGCTCAGATAACAAATACTCCCACACTGGTACTTGACACTTCCTCCTGCCACCCTTTAACACCTTTCATTTTCCATCCTCAGCTCCCTGGAGACTGGTTCTGTGATTTTTAACCTCTCATTTTATTTGCTACCAGCTGTAGGCTTCAGCCTTTCTTCCTTTTCTCCATCGCTCCAGATAGCTAACCTAAAGCATCATGTAGATAGCTAAGCATAAACAAACTCTTAGGAATACGTCCAGTGTCGACGATTGGACTTGATGATCCTAGAGGTCTTTTCCAACCTTAATAATGCTATGATTCTGTGTTTGTCATCTTGTTTACAGCAGGAGGAACATATTTGTTATGCCTCTGTTTCAGGGAAGCTTGTTCAGCTTCCAGCGATTATTACATGGCCTTAAGCCTTTTAGGAGTTATTTAATATTATGTTTTCCTTGCTAACATATTCCACAATGCTGTACTTATTATTTTAAGCTTTTCTGCTAAAAAACATTGTTCATGAATTAGTTTGATAAGACTTGTATAAAAACACAGTTGTGACTTTGTGTGTGAACTATTTAGCCTTAGGCTCACCACCACCACACAGATCAGTTTGTTTTCAGTATTTCCTTGCCCAGGAAGATGCCCCAAGGATCTGCTTGTTGGCTAGGGTCATTGCAAGCATCTGTACTTTTTGAACACATGAAGTGATAAATCCTTGACAAACAGAGATATCATTTATCATTTTTGCCCTCTTCCTCCTCCCCCAAAAGTCTGTGATATTAGTCCCTGTCTGTAAGCCCCAGATTATCTACTGAACTGGGGTCCTGGGCTCTGGGCAGGGAGAAAGGAGGCCCAGGGGAGACTGATCGGGGACAGTAAGGTCTGTGGGTATCCTCATCACCATGACAGGGAAGGGGACTGCTGACCTCAATGCCAATGATGTTACTTGTGGTTTTGTTTTCCTTCGTAGCTGGGTTTTATGGGAAATAAGGGTCCCAACATACCAGTCAGCATGGTGTGCATGCATTTGCTCATATTGACATCTGTCAATATCTTTCAAACTAGCTGGCCAATTTCAGCTAGAGTTGGTAGGGATCACCAAGATATTAGTGATATTCCTGCAAGCTTCATGAAATTACACAAGCCTATTGTGTCGCCCCACCTGAGAGAAATGCCATTGAAGGAGTGCAACCCTAGTAGACACCTGAGAATCCACTGGAGAGAGAGCTTTCCAAAGAAGAAACTTTACTCCTCTCCGGACACTGGATCTGAAACACAAGCCTATGGGAAACCACGTGCCCTTTGAGCTGGCACCCAGAGTGATGCATTTGGCGGGCATGTCAGTTTCCCCTCCTTGCACCTTGTTTGGCAGTAGCTGACTGTGAGCAGCCAGCTGGTCTGGTCAGCCCACATTGTTCTTGCTTTTCCCTCAAGCATAAAGGTACATTCATTAATGTTTGCAGTTAGTACTTTTTGTACATTTACTTGAAAGGAAAGGAATAGTGGCAGCCATAGCAATGGGCTTTACTGAGGTATCAGGAAGAGGAAGCAGTCTACACAGGCAATGCAGGACCCCAAAGGAGCAGCTACAGACCTTCACGTTCAAACTGATGTTTGGCAAGGACAGCAGCCCTTACCCAGTGTAGTTCCTTTCCTGAATTAAGCTCAAAGTACTCTGTCTTCTCACTAGAAAAGCGTAAACAACATTATTGACAGATTTAAAAAAAACCCACGAGGCATCAGGGCTGTATATACAGAAAGGCACACAAGCAATAGCAGGAGGAGTGAAAAAGCAATGCTGCCCTCTTTTCTGTGGGGTCCCACAAGGCTGGTTTGTATCACAAAGAACAATCCATTCGGTGTCCAGCTGGAATATCAAATAACCGTCTCATTTTTCTTTTCCAGTAATGGGGCCAGTTTTGTGCAAAGAAGTAGACATGGAGGTCCAGAGACAGCAGAACTGTTAAACTCATGTGTAAGTGCAATTGTAGTTGGCAAAAAAGCCTCATTCTAGACACTTCTTGAAGTAGGAGGATATTTGGATATAGAATTTGTAGCCTGAGGGTGTTTCCAGGGACAAGTCTGTACCTCTTTCCCACTGGTGTCATTGTTTTGTTGAACTTGTCTCATAGTGGACAAACATGAGGTTTGAAGAGGGCAGGAAAATATTTTGCAAGTGTACCCAGAAAGCCCATGACTGATGTGGTACAGTTTGGTTTGTCCTCAAAATGAGATTTTATGCACCCTGCCATCAGCTTACAACTGAGGTGATTTGCGCCTGTGAAGACATTTTCTCTATAGTTTTAAAGACCTAATAATAGGCTAAAAAACCATTACTTGCCCTGGTACAGTGCCCTTCCCTACTCCTTGTCACTCAGCCACTGAGCTTTGGGAAGCCTGCCAAGTCCCTGACAGCAGCTTCTTCTCGTGGGAGTAGAACTGCACAATTTGATCCAGGAGAAGAGGCAGGGTTTTCATATTTTATTCTGATGTCAGCAACAGAAACCTTCAAAACGGGGAAATACTCCCCAACTGTGAGCTGAGTTGCTCAGGAGGTACCACTCCTGTTGCTTTGTCAAGCTGATCAGGGTAGGAAAGAGCTCTTTTTCAAGGCTGGGTGCGCTGAAGAGGTGCCAGGGCCTCCCACCCACAATCCTCATTAAAGAAAAATAGCAATAGCACAAAGCCCAAGGATTGTTTACTTATTTGTAGTATCTCAGCAACGGCTACTCTCTATCATCTGTTTTTGCTTTGGCGATTTCTTTTTTTATTAAGAAATGCCACATGCTGCCACACAAGTAGCTAACCTCTCGCTGCCAGTCAGAGGCTGCCCGTTATGCCCAGGCAGGATGGAGGATGGGCTCTGCTCCCCAGCTGTTGGACCTGGCTTAGAAGGAAGGGGCACAGACCAGGACTTTGCAATTGTTCTCTTTTCCCCAATAAATCAAGCGTTCACCCAAAAAGGTTCAGGCTTTTGAGACTGGGTCAGGCAGGACAACTCATTTTGGCTGATGCAAAAACTAACAAACAAATAAGTCCTGGAAATGTCCAACTGGTTCATTTCAACATTTTCAGAAGGAAACATTAAATTTTGGAAAGCTTGATTCATGAGGCTAATTAGTGGCTTTCACAAGGCAGACAAGAAAGGGATAGTTGCACATCCCTCCCTCACAACCCACTCTTATATTTTGGTCTCTACTGCACTTGCCTGAGTAGATAATTAATTACTTTAATTACTTTCTATAAATTGGGATGAAGCTTCAGTTAGAAATACTGGGAGAGCTCCACCGCAGAGCACCTTTTATGAGTGTTGAGACAAGCTCCTGAGAAGCAAAGGCCCCAAATGCGTGCGTGTTTTTCTCCACAGTAGAGACACAAGAAGGAGTGCTGAATTTGTGTCTCCTCAGTAAATACTGCAACAAATGAACTTTCCTGGTTAAGGATGTAGGATCAGGGCACAACATGTTCTCGAGGTTTTTAAAGTCACTTGGTAAATCTAGCCTTTAATTTCTAAATTTCTTTATGTTAAAGATCTCCAAAATCAAATCATGGTTTGGAAAAAAAAATCCGTTAGAGTAGTTTTCAGTCAAACACTGAATTAAAAATAATTTTTTTAGGAAGCTGTACTGCAAATTAGCAGAGGCAAGGGCTAGCACTCTATGAAGAGTTAGCTAGTTAGACAGCAGGTTCTTTGAGATGGGAATCATGTTATGGCATTTCTGTCAGGGCACACGATCTCTCACTGGTATAGAGCTCTATGTGGGTATTAGGCAACTCTTTTACTGTCAAATAGTTGTAAAACCTTAATGAGTTGTGAAATACGTTTCTGGCCTATGGGCCAATCAGTCCTCCTGCCTGTAATGGAGACTCTGCCAAACCCTGGTGCAGGAAACTGAGGACATCAAAAGGAGGCAGGAGACCACTATCTCATGCTCAGTAAAGTTATCCGGAGAGGATGGTAGAACAGAGATAAAGATGTGCTTGGTAGCAGCTGTTGTTAAAAGATAAAAAGGGGAAGTTGTATGTGGACATCCATCTATGGTTATTTTTTTGGGCTCTCAGTGACATTGGTATCCCTGTAGCACACACTGCATAGACACAGGGAGAGAGGCAATCCTGGCCTGAGGACCTCACAGCTACGACACACAGATAAGGCAGATCCTGGGTGGGAAAGCAGAAGAGATGTCATCCCATTCGTGTAAGATTTCTTGGCTCGTCCAATGTTTCAGTTAGTGTCTAGCTGAGGCAGGGACTGAGCCTAAAATACCTGAACATCATTGCTCTAACCATGTGGCCTTGTGCTGGGAAGACTCAGAGGAGCATGGAACAGTGAGAATGACTGAATTGAATCCCAGTCGCTCCACAGGCAATTTCTGTCCCAGCCACCAGGGCAGAGACAATTACTCCTTTCCCTCCCACAGTCCACCACACAGCTTGCTTACAGGCTCCTTCGTCCTTTGTACTTTCTCCCTTTGGTTAAGGGACTGCCCTGATCCAGCGGGCGGGATGAGCTCCGCATGTACTAGCTCAATTGAAGATGGTGAGGAGCACAGCAGGAATTGTTCCTGAGTGCTGGAAACAATACTTATAAAAACACTTCATAGTAGTTGTAATGGAACTTGCTGGAATACAAACAGCTTTGAAGACCTATGGCTACTTAAAAACCACATTGAACAAAGAAGTGCTTATGGTCTTCCACTTTCAAGTCTACCTGTACTTCTGATCCTGCAGCAAAGGGGAGCTTTTAAGAGAAAACTAAGATGTCATTGCTTTCTGCATAGAGATACACAAGTGCCTTCTGCAACCAAGGGAGAGAACATGAATTTATGTGATAATTTCACAATGGCTGAGAACACTGGGAGCTCAGTTTTCAATCATCAGTTCTAAAGGTCCACTTTAAGGAGCATCATGGCTGAAAATGATTTAGGAACACATATAACCCCCTGGTTACTGATTTTCTCATGCAATGTAGATATGCAAGCTAAGTACACAACCTCAGGTGGCCTTTGGGGCTGAAAATCCTCAGGCTATCCATGCCCTCCCTAACACACTAGCAGGCTGGAAATAATGCTGAACGTCCCCCACTTTTCTGTATTTTCCAAGCAAACTTGGAGAAAAAACCAAAGCAAAAACATTTGGTGCCCTTGCAGCCCCAAGTGCTGAACTTGGCTTTTTGAAATGCTATGTCAACAGCTCTTCATTAGCAGGCCCATTATTTTTATTGGCTGCAGCTCTCTGGCTAGTGTTGACAGGTTAATTTACAGTAACAGTGAGAGTCACCTTTACTTGCTATACCAGAAAGCGCAACGCGCTCCGTACTCGAATGCCACACACTCGAGAGCAGGAATGTTGGAGAGCGAGCGAGTGAGCGCTGCCTTGCAGCCTTGCGCAGGCACTCAGGGACTTGCACAAAAGAATGCTCTTCTGGTGAAATAATTTTTGCCAACATATATGACTCGAGAGGAATGGTTGCAATTATTTCTTACCGTGCATGTTAGAGAGGACATAAAGGAAGATTAGCCTCAAGAATACCACTCTTGGACATGGTCTTCCCATGGGATTATGCCACAGGTTTTCTTCTTTTATTTTCTTTTTTCCTCTTTTATCTTTCCCTCTTTTCAATACATCAAAGTTCATTGTGAGAAATTTCCCTTGGTAACGTGTACAGATATATGCTGTACAGATATAATGTGTACAGATATATACAGATATATACAGAAATATGATTTGTGGGGTATACTTAAAGGACTCATTCCTCTTATCTTTTCTTTCTTTCTTTCTTTCTTTCTTTCTTTCTTTCTTTCTTTCTTTCTTTCTTTCTTTCTTTCTTTCTTTCTTTCTTTCTTTCTTTCTTTCTTTCTTTCTTTCTTTCTTTCTTTCTTTCTTTCTTTCTTTCTTCTTTCTTTCTTTCTTTCTTTCTTTCTTTCTTTCTTTCTTTCTTCTTTCTTTCTTTCTTTCTTTCTTTCTTTCTTTCTTTCTTTCTTTCTTTCTTTCTTTCTTTCTTTCTTTCTTTCTTTCTTTCTTTCTTTCTTTCTTTCTTTCTTTCTTTCTTTCTTTCTTTCTTTCTTTCTTTCTTTCTTTCTTCTTTCTTCCTTCCTTTCTTCCTTTCTTCCTTTCTTCCTTTCTTCCTTTCTTCCTTTCTTCCTTCCTTTCTTCCTTCCTTTCTTCCTTCCTTCCTTTCTTCCTTCCTTTCTTCCTTCCTTCCTTCCTTCCTTCCTTCCTTCCTTCCTTCCTTCCTTCCTTCCTTCCTTCCTTCCTTCCTTCCTTCCTTCCTTCCTTCCTTCCTTCCTTCTTCCTTCCTTCCTTCCTTCCTTCCTTCCTTCCTTCCTTCCTTCCTTCCTTCCTTCCTTCCTTCCTTCCTTCCTTCCTTCCTTCCTTCCTTCCTTCCTTCCTTCCTTCCTTCCTTCCTTCCTTCCTTCCTTCCTTCCTTCCTTCCTTCCTTCCTTCCTTCCTTCCTCCCTCCCTCCTCTCCTCTCCTCTCCTCTCCTCTCCTCTCCTCTCCTCTCCTCTCCTCTCCTCTCCTCTCCTCTCCTCTCCTCTCCTCTCCTCTCCTCTCCTCTCCTCTCCTCTCCTCTCCTCTCCTCTCCTCTCCTCTCCTCTCCTCTCCTCTCCTCTCCTCTCCTCTCCTCTCCTCTCCTCTCCTCTCCTCTCCTCTCCTCTCTCCTTTTTTTCTTTTCCTGTCTTCCTAAGAGAATCTTTGAAGAGAGCAATCCTAGCATGGAGATTACAAATTATGACAGCCAGGGCGCAGACTGACAGTCCTGGCATCACAGGAAAACTAAAACAATCACAGTGTCTCTCTGAGTTGTTTGTGTTTCTATAGTACTGTTCCGTTTTGTTTGGCTGGTCTTTTTTTTTTTTTTTTTTTTTTTTGATGTAGGACTGCCAAATAAAACAAGTGAATGAATGTTAATCCTAGAAATATCAGATACCAAATCTTTTAGATTTTTGCAGTCGCCCCATATAAAAAGACCATGCTATGGCACTGCTTACCCAGCACAAGGAAGCACCATGGCTGGATCAGATATAAGGACTTTATCTTCTTTCAGCATTGGTGGACATTGTGCCTCTGAACCTAGAGCCCTTAGACCCAGATATTCTGTTTTGGCTACATGGCCATTATAGATCCAGAAGACGTGCCTCTGGTATTGTGACCATATTGGTGTTTGGGTTGGTTATACTCCTCTAAAGTGGTCCTCTGAGTCTGTGGTATGCTCTCTTTCCAGGCTAGCCTTCACTTATGCTTTTACTCACTCCTGACAGAAAGAGTAAAATTGTCGAAACAATTAATGTACTTAGCCTGCAAATCCCTCGGGAAAAGCTTTTTGAAAAGCTTTGGGATCTTTCTGCTGTACAAATTTCACATCTCTGTGTTTAGAACTGCTCTGTCACTAATCTGTTCTCATCGGCCAGCTCTTTGAAAGTCTTTATGGCACCTCTCCATCCCGCTGGCTCAGCTGTAGCTCAAGATCTCAGAAACTGTCAGAAGTTCCCACCAGCTTGGAGAACTACAGAGCAAATCAGAGACAAAGCAGATGGGAGAAAGGAGTGTAAAATCATACAGAGATAGATTAGATTAGAAAAAGTGAATCTTGGTTTTCTGTTTTAACACATGGATTTCTATGCATGCACATATGCATATGTGCAGAGTCAGAAAGGAGTCCCACCGAAACATATCACTTCTCAGTCATTGAAACAATAATCTCTACAACACTTGTTCAGAACCCATGTATTTAGTTTACAGAAAAAGATTGGTTTGGTGATTAGGATGCCAGGTACGGCTTGAGGAAGCCATGTTCAGCTAACATGATATAACATTTATTTCCTCTTTTAGTACAATAGTCTGTATAGATGTCAGATCTCCTGGGGTAATTGCAAGGATAAATATATTGAGAGAGTAAAGTATCCAAATATTGAAGCAAAGATGAGCAGGAAAAAACTATATGCAGCTAACTTCCTGTTCTTATTACTTGACGTGTATACTGCTGTTTTCAAAGTATCTATTGAAAATCAGGACTTCATTTTCCCTAGAGGCAGGAGTAAACACAGCCAAACAGAGCTCATGGAAATAAATGTTACGGAATTCAGCTAACTCCCTTTGCTGTGTCTGAAAAACAGCTAATCAGATTTTCTCCAGATCGCTACCCTATTAGTAAACCTTACATAAATATATATGGCAGTCCTTACCTGTAGTAGCTTTTAGCATCAAGTGTAGCTTGCCAGTTATACCTGGAAAATTAAAAAACAGCTCATAGAATTGATTTTCTTTCCATGTTGAAGAGAGCTCATGCTTTAAAAGTTCAGAACATCACTGCCTTTTACACAGTCTCTACAGGCTTCATAGAAGGACTGTGGGTGAGGTGGGATCCTTGTATTAGCTGAGGACCTTCCGTGCTTCAGTTGTATGGGAATGAATGGAGTTTCAAGAACCTTCTCGAAAGCTGGGCTGCTTTGATATATTTTAGCATAGACACTAGCAAAATGAGGGCCACTTTAAGCCATGTCACTTATGAAAGTGATATGTGGGAAATCAGATTTAGGAGGAAAAGTCAAAACTTTGGTGTTGTGCAGTAGTGTCATGAAGGCTGGGACTAATGGCATGTCATGTAGAAAAGCTGCCACAGAGCCTACCTGGGGTGTAAAGGTGGAGGCCTCCTTCGCTTCCCTGTATTGCTGCTGTAGGTCTGGCCGGGGGGTGCCTCTGTTTCTGCAGCCAGTGGACAGAGACATTCCCACAGCGTCATTTGCACTGCTGTAACTCAATCACTGTGTGATAGTAACAGACAAAGGCAAAGACAGAGACACTGAACCAGAAAACCTCCTCTCCTTTCAACCGCAGTCTGTCTTCTACGCCGTCTCTCTGACTTGCAGCACAGCCGAAAGAATGCCAAAGAGACAGAGTTAAACACACACCAGCGCGCCAGCATGGGAGGATGCTCCCCTGCTGCTGAGACTGTCTATACTGAGGGTGAAGGCAATAACCAAGCTGTTTTATGCAAGGCTTTAGAAAGTATAGTTTCAAGACAAACAACATTTCTAGCAATTACTCCACATCTGTGGTCCAAGACCCAGTATGGTAAAGGATGTAATGAAAATAGGCAGAACGGTCTGCTCTCAGACCGGCAGCGAGCTGAGCAGGATCTGCTGCTGTCCCCACTGTCATCACTGCTTTCACATAAGAGGCTGGGGGAGAGCATGGGAGCGAGAGTAGACACGGTCTGAGCAGAGCAGCCCACAATGCTGCTGCCGGGACATCCCCGGGCTCCCATTGAACCAGTCACCCCGCCATGGCTGTCCATGGGGGTGGTGACTTGTTGATGGCAGCCCGGGGACGTCCTGATAGTCCCTCCAGCAGCAGCATGCATCTCTGGCCTCGCAGAGAGGGCTCCAGTCTGCCTGAGTCCTCCCAGGGCTGCCAGCTGTGTTTGCAAGGCATTTAGCAGCTGTCTTGCAATGGGAATATGCTGATGGCGGGAGATTCCCATTTGAGCAAAGTGCATTGGGCCAAAACATTTTTGTCACTGATCTCACGACCAGCCTTGGATGGGAGGGCAGAGACATTTACCATCCTGTTATTCTGATACATGTTCAAATGCTATGTTCGAAGTCAGACCAGAAGACAATGACAGAGCTGAAAATTAAACCCTGGTCTCCCCATGTTCAAGGCTACCTCCACCTTACACCACTAACCAGAAGGGAGGAAACATAGGTCGGGTAGTGGTAGACTTAGATAAATTATTTCCAGAAGCTGAAAAAAGGACTTCATAATCAAGTCCCTAGTTTAGCAATCTGTAACATCTGTGACAGGTTTTTAAAATTAACATCTCTGCCCTCTTGGCTTCCAAGCAGCAAAAATGTTACACATTTTGCCTTACACTTTGGATCAATCATTGTTTGGGATTCACAAAAGCATCCCTGGCTCACACCATGCTGGCATCTGTAGCTGTTGCCCAGTGAGGAAAGAAAAAAGTGATCAAAATCTCCTGTTTGGATGGCTGGGGCTTTTCCATAGCAGCAGTTTCATCTACAGACAAAGTGAGACCCATAGTTTTGTTACAGGGACATCTTGGAAAGTACTCTGGAAGTCTTTTAGTACCTGCTCAGGAGTCTTTCATTCTCTCTGTCAACAACCCCAAAGTGCCAAGAGAGTTTTCAACCAGTTTTCTACTCAGTAATGCCATGGCACATGTCAGGAACTCCCTGGTTCCAGTTTCAGTAATCCTTTCACTGTCCTTGCTTTTATTGCTGGTGGAAAAGGGCTTGCTCCGGTCTCTTGCACCACCCTTCCACTTCTGTGACACTCCTGTTGCGCCTCAGACAGCAAGAGAGGGGGTCACAGTTCTGCTTGCTAGTTTATTGGAGTTTTGAATCTGCATTCCTTTGCTGAAAGCATCCATTTAAATATGATGTTATTGCCTTCAGATATTTATTCTCATTATTAGACCTGTTACTTGTTCCAGAATAACATGGTGATTTTGGTGGGAGCTGCAGATAAAGGACAGTGTGACAGAAAGCATAATATCCTTCATTTAGATAAGCACTCCAGGCAGCGTAGCAGGTCTAACCAAACCACACCAGAAAAGTACAAGAACAGAAAAGTTTCCATGAGTGGGAGTAGTTGGGAAAGACTGCAAGGATCTGACCTCTCGACCAAATTAATGTCACCACCTTTTTCCCATCCGATCGCTTCCACGTTGCTCCCTGTCCCTGCTTGCTGCTGTTCTGCTGTGCTGGAGGCACAAGCCCTGGCTTTCAGGGGGCCGAGGTCCGAGCTTCCCTGCTCTCTGAGCTTCTCTGTGCTCCTGGCAGGGTCAGAAGAAGACAGTGTAGCAGTTACTATGAATTATGCCTGCATATAATTGACTGAGAGATTCGAACGTCAATGGCAATTCACATCCTCCTCTCAGATGTTGTTACACTCCTTAAAAAACCCCATGATCTTCTTTATTATACTAGGAATGCAAAAAACCCCAGACTCCCATATTATTACAAGAGGCCATTATTTGTCACAGTCATATATCTCATGTGTCTTTACTCTTAACACAATTATTTTAAGGGATATTTTGTTTATAAGGAACACAAAGGAAAAACTGAAATGTATGACTGACTTGCACTCTTCAAAAGAAGTTATTTATAACTACACTAATAGTTTTGTTCCCTTAAAAGCTGCGGGTCATGGCAACACAGATGTTTTTGCTCTGGCTAGTAAGCCTTAGCTTTGGACTAATGTTACAAGGGAAAGTTTTCAAGTCCATTAAGAACAGCTCACGAGTAGTGACACAAACCTTTTAGCTGCCTGCTGTGATCTGCTGAGAGTCTGCAAAGGTGGAGATTTATTTGTCCTTTAAAACACACCTACTCTCTTTCTTACAAGTAATCCATGACATATTTTCCCCTGACCATACCACTCACACACGTTTGTTAACTGATACCAGGATTCTCCTGTAACCTTTTCAAAAGCCTCTGCCCTGTACTGCAGGCAGTCAGTAACTCACGTGGACCTGCTGCCTGTCAAAGGCATTCACAAGGCATGAAAAATCAACATAGAATTTTAATATCTCGGTGTTACTTAATGAAGAATATTTAATTATTTAACGCAGAATATCTCTTCAACTGATACTTTCCTGTTATACACTCGACCACGAACTCTCACAGAGTTCAAGGAGGCTGCTGAACAAGCATGCAGGCTGCATCCCCAGACTTTGTAATGGAGTAGAGACAAGGGCTGACTTCCCAATATCATTTGCTGGACACTTAATGAAACTCAAAGTTCACTGACAGGACTAACAGGTTTAATTAACAAAATTTAGTTATCTAGTGTTTTAGGCCATGTAAGCTAGACAAAGTTCAAGGATTCATAGAAATCACAGTTGCTTTCCCTGTAGGACAGCGCAGGGACTTACACTAAGGGTGCTGGAGGCAGGGGGTACTGCCTTTTTCTACAGGGCTCTGCGTGCAGAGCTTCATGGGATCAGGCACACAGCCAGGAAAAGCCTGCTGTGGTTGATGAGCACACAGGTGTAGTATTGGGAGTAGGATGCTGTGATTAAAAAGCTAAAGCCAGGACTATAATGGTGAAGTGTTACAGGTGACACTTAGAGCTCAGCTGGTAAAAAGAATAAGTTAGTGAAAGAGGTTAAGCAGCGACAAGCAATCATAAACATTTCCGTGCCAGATATGATGGTGAAAATGGAAAAGGTGTTACCTTGAGGTTGAGTCTAGAATTATTAAAATATCTCTTTTTTTTTGTTTTCCTTTAGGAACATGGTAGTTCTCATTTTGGACCAGTATGTGGCTCATCCTGTTCAATCTGCTACCTTGAAAACTAGTCAGCACTAGACACTTGGTGAGAAAACCTTGCCTTAGAGGCAGATTTGTGTTCCTCACCAGCAGGTTTCTTCCTTACCGCCAATATTTAGAGTCATCTAAATCCTGAAGCAACAGGTTTAATGTCTCCTTTGGATTTTTTCAGCATTTTCTTTTATAATTCCCTATATTTTTACTCTTCATATAGTTGTCCAATCTCTTTTCCAAAAGTTAACTCTCCCAGTAGCACTAACAATTTGAGTTTGCTGTCTTAGAGACACATCAAACAGGTATTTTACTGAGGCCCTCGGGAAGGTACTTCAGTCGTCTTTCTGGTGGTTACAGTAACTGGAGTGTTTCTTGGATGCTAGGTAAGAATTACAACTTGCTGTGCCTTTCCTGTGTCACTGCTTTACAATTATTCCAAGGAAACATCAAACCCACTGATTTAAGAAGAGAGAATTTTGGAGAATTCTGTTAATCTTGCCACATTGAAAAATAACTCTTTATGGATCCTAGCTTTTTCCTCACTCTGCTGGTTTTGATTTGTAGCTGGATTTTGTGTAGTACCGGGACAATAACCAAATACGGAACTGTTCTGTTTGATTCTTTCTATCTTTCAGTTAAAATTACTTCAGTTCTGGATTATTCACCTGTCAGTTCAGACTGAGGTTGGTCCATGTGGTTGTCTGACATGCAAAGTTCATTGCCCAATGTCTTGGCACCCAGTTACTGCAATTGATTTAAATGTTGGATGTTTCCTCTTCTGATCTCCTCCTACTTACGCTTCTGAAAGGGCCTGTGTTTATGAAACAATGGCGATAGGAAGCGTATCATGGTAATCACAAAAGGGAGTCCTACAATTAGAATTTGGCTAGACAAAATGCAGCAAATGAAAGAGTTGGAGCATATTATGGCTTTAATCGCATCATCCTGGACTCATTAGGAAGAAAGATGGGCCTGACTGGATCTATTAATGGTAATGATAAGGATAAAGGCAGCCCAAATGAAAACGCTAATGTGTAATGCGTTTTGCCTTCCAGAAGAATGTGATGCATGCATACCAAACAGTAATAAAGGAGACTGGGGAAGGTCTTAGGAATTATTTTTAATGTGCCGCCAGCTAGACACTGAATTATGTTACCTGGGGAAACAGAGGAATCTCCATCATTTGCGATCTTAAAGGAGATTCCATAAAGATGCCTGGAGTAGTTTAGCTATACCTGGTCCTTCCCTGGGGTCGAGTCAGACAACATCCTCAAGCCCTATAATCTGTCTGTCATTTAAAGGCCTGCTCTTGATTCTCTTGTGATGCCACAATTGCAAATGGGTCTGTTCCCTTGTTTGCTACTTGCTGGGAAACTGCTTAGCTTGAAACAAATCCTCTCTGTTACTGGTGTGACAAGAAACTCTTACAATGGCTGTGCTGTTTCCTAACATGGACCGTGGATTGTTCCATATACAAACCATATTGCTATAAAATTATTTTTCTGTGTAACAGGTCATGATAACACCGATTTTGTGATTCTTTTGTTTCTCCATTAATCTCTGATACTGAACCAGCCCCATCCCTCTGAGAGCTGGCTTACTGCTCTCTATTCTCCAGAAAACTTGGCTTACTTCGTCCTCCAGTATACTTGGTCTTTGAAAATTGGCTTGCAGCTAGCAGACAGAAGCAGGGTCAGAATTAGTTCAAAATAAATTAATAGTCAGAAGTTCTAACTTGCTAAGCTGCATGCAATCCACCCTTCAAAGGATATTCACCAATTGCTGTAATTGCTCTCTTCAAGGGCTTCCAAAAAATCCTTGGACATGCTAATTAATGCTGTTTTAGATATATGTTAAGGTATTTGACCTGAGAGTTTAATTCTACAGTTTAATTCCATAATGATTGTAAATGGTAGGACTGCTGCATATTTAAAAGAACATTAGTGTGAATTTAGCTAGCTGTTGGCAGTTTAACAGTGACTAACAGATATTAAATAAGCATGAAATTCTAGTGGTGAATGACACTTTTATAGGGGCAAGGGCTGGAAGCTGAAGGCAGGAGAAAATATTGCAATCATCCATGGTGACCTTCCTTTTCCCCCTGATTTTACAAAGTCTTTGTACAACTTTCCCAGCATTGGAGCAAGTCTGGGTTGGTGGAAGGGCCTTGTTCTTGGATGGCACATAATGAACTCGGTAGGATTTGAATTCCTTGATATGCTGAAGTCACTGACACATCCTTTGCTGATGTCACTGGCACCAGGATTTCCCCAAAGATCTGAATTCTTCAGCCACTCAAAGTTAATCGTGTTTTTCAGTATTTGCACTGTCAAGGCAGAGGTGTGTGAATTCTACCCCTCCCACTGCCAGATTTTCCTTCTTTTAAAAGTGGATGTCAAAAGAAATCAATTGCCTAGAGAAAAGAAAAGAAAACAAGTTGATCCTTTTATTCTTGCTGTTCAAAAGCAACTCTTTGTTTTAGGAACAAAAATGGTGGCAAGTGACTTTTTTCCACCCTGCAGTGGTCATATAAATTTCTGCTACTAACAGACAAACATCATTGATTTGACCGACTTATTCAAAACAGGTCACAAAGCTACAGCTTGTTGTGTCAATTCTCATCATATACTGATGTGACAGGTTTTATGAATAAAATATGGGCCGTTGCTGTCTGGGAGTATGCCACATCTTAGTTACCCCAAACCCTCTGTCCTTGAAGAGCAAAGCTTTGAAAAATTAGGACCATGTTTCAATCCAAGCTGTACAATATGCTTTTCAATGAAGTGTAATATATTGTTTTTAGCTGAATAACTTTCTTCTCCTCTTTTCCCCTCCCCCATCCCTCCCCTACTTAGGAAAAAAACAAAGCCATGGCGTCTTAAACTAAAGAACACTTCAGTCCGTCTCCCTGTGTGCGCTCCATGCCAGCAGCATTTCTTTCATCTTGGCTTCAAAGTGGTGCTGAGAGGGGGAGGGGGGCATCTAATGAAAGAAGGGAAAACAAACAAACAAACAAACAAACACAAAATGGGGGAGGAAATGAAAAATAGCAGTCTACCTTTCAAATCTGAGTGTTGCCTGCAGGCATGCTCTGCAGTGGATGTTGCACTCAGCTTCAGCCCCTTGTATATTTTTTTTTTTGTTATTGCCACTTCCCATGCTGGGAAGATTCTTGTCATCCCTCACATATTTTATCCGCAGAAAAGGCTGCCCTGCCCTGTGCCTGGTGATTGAGGCTGTGCCCCTGGTGTGCCACACTATCAGTGGTTCCCAAGGCTGCCTAGCCTGGGAAAAGCTGCATGGAAACGGTCCAAAATCAGCATTACATGCATTATTGTTCTTACTCTCTCTGATTAGAGTGCATACAATGAAAACAACAGCAACAGCCTCATTTTCTAGCCCTCCTCCCAACACAAGGCTGTTCTTAGACTGTTTTTCTTTCTCGGAGTCTTCATAGAAATTAACTGCTTCTGTGCTGGTGGGTCCCAGGCATCCCAGCTGCTTCTCTGGGGGAAGGCCAAGGAGTTTAATCTGACTGCGAGTAACATTTTCAAAAGTGTCTAGTTGACTTGCAAACTGAAATCTTTTTTTTAAAAAAAAATAGGTCTAGATGTAGTGTGCTTTCTGTACCACTGGAAATGCACCACTCAGATGCCATGGCAATATGCACGCATGGCACAATAATCCCAGTAAAACAAAAGAGAATAGGTGGAAAGATATTTAGGCATTTGTCCCTTGAATGCTTATGTGTTGTGTTAAATGCTGGATGCAACCCACACAGTGTCCTAGCAGTGGGTCGCAGCACCTGGGTCTCCCCAAGCCTAACCACCGTCACTTTTTGGCTTACTTGCTGGTGAAAGGGATCTTGCTGTCCTGGCTGAAAAGGACCAGAGCAGATGGAGAACACCAGCACCCAAACCACCCCCTGCCCCTGTGGCTAAGCAGTCATTTGACAGGTAATAGTTTAAACTTCCTGAGGCCGTCAAGTCTGGATGTTGCATGTCCTGGGGTAGCCAGTTTGGGAGGGGATAAAGCTCAGTGTCATGGCACCCTCTGAAGAAATGGTACCTAGTGCCTATCCCAAGCACATGGAAATGCCTCTTTGGAGGCACTGAGCAGGGGATTTCAGACTGACTCCTCTCCTCTGCGTTTCGTATTCCCTGAAATGTATTAGGTGGCATGTCAAAGAAAGAAGGAAATGCCTTTTCTTCCCACTTTACTTTGGATGGGATCATGTCCTGGAGTGCCAAGTACCTGCACCTTGAATGTGCTCAAGTGTTTGCTAGAAGGTGAACTCGTAAAGCTGCTTCAGAAGAGAACAGTAGATAGCCCTGGGTGCTAAACATGAGAGAAGGCAAATGACAGGAAGGACTGAATGTGTTTTTACACGTAAAAATACCATAAAGTACATTTTTTGTTCAGTTGTAATAGATGCTACTCTTCCTCATTTTTTAAAAACAAAATTACATGTCTGTCTTCAGGACACCGCTAGGAACACATGTAGGAACAGACATATACTGTAGGTGACGTTTTGTTTTAGGATCTGTTTCTGATTTCTTTCCTGTCTCCCACCTGTATTGCGGAAAGGCACTCCCGACTCCCTTCTTCACAGAAAGAGGTATACATGCACTGGATTCCTCCGTACCCAAGGACCCTCGAGAGCCCCAAATATCGATTGCTCCCAGTGACCCAGGATCTGCAGAGGTACTTGGGGGGGTTAATGATAGATTTTCTTTAATTGCCAACCAGCTGATGAAAGACAGATGTTTACTTTTAAGCCACTTTCAGACCAGAGTAAAAAACACTTTGAAATCTGAATTTCTGCAACATGAAGAAAAAACAGCAGCCCTCTAGTCAGTGCTAGGTCTACTCTTCTTAAGAGGGATTAAACTGAACCATGGAATACAAAAATGTAAAGTTGCATAGGTCTGTTGTGTCACTTGTTTCAGTGTCACAGTGGTTAAATCTGCAAGTCTTTTTCTAACTTTTGCCTGTTCAGCCTGAAATTTCAGAATCTGTTCAGCAATTTTTTTCTGCTTTGTGCATCACTTGTGGGAAAAAACATGAGAAGAAAGTCAGCTCACTGTTTTTCTAAGGCTGTATGGCACAATGCAGGAAAAGATTTTGTTTATTCTTCAAGAGCTCTAGTAGCATCACATTCCTCACAAAAATAAAGTTGTCTCTTTTTATGCTAACAAACTCCTTATGGTTCAAAAGTTAAGCTGGGCAAAATTCTGCTCTTGTCTTAACTGACTACTATATCTTTGGGCAGGATTGACCCTTTGGTTATCTTTTGTGTCATAATTCTTTTAACTCTTGGCGGCTACATTAAGAAAGAAGTGAATAGAGGGCTGTAAGAAATAATTTTAATCAGCTTTTATTAACTTTTCCATGTTTTAGAAGCAACTTGTGTTATTTAGTATGTGAACTTAAATACATCTGGGATGGGACTTCTCTATCAAAAACATTTCCTCCAATAAAAACCTGGAAACTGGCTGTCATTACTCTTGCTTCTCTTTCTTCCCAAACCAAATAGTTGTGCCAGCTGCTTGTTTTGTTTAGCAGTCTCAGTCAAAGAGATATCAAGGCTAATCACAGTATCATTTTCTAATGTTCACTGGAAGGAAATCTCGAATTGTTCTTGAGAACTTAAATATTAGGCTTATTAGAAATCTGATTAAACAGAGGCACCACTTCTTGAAGGCAGCATGAATACAGCTCCTAGGGAATAGTGAAAAAGAAAATTATCTAAATATTGTTGAACTACTCTGTCCACAGATTATTGCAGGAGACTGGCCTTCCCGAACATGTGGATTTTCCTCTGCTCTCATTAGTTTATTTGCCTATCAATTTCCTTTTTATTAGTTTATAAAAGTTCAAAATTTAAAGGGAACGGGCAAAACCTCTCCCTGCACTCTCTGCATGTACTGAAACTCTTGTTTTCACCTGTGCGCTGGGCAAAGACATAGAAGTGGTGTTGTGCCCTGTGTGGGGCCCATGACCACATGTCCGTGTCTATGTTGCCGTATGCCAAACAGGGATGTCTGCTGGGGGGATGTTATCCATGAATCAAGAAGTGTGAAGCCCAGCCTCCTGTGAAATGCTGTAATTGTCAGCTTGAGCAAACCATTAGCCTCATCAAAAGCTGGAGGGAGATAGGCCTTAAATTAACTTTGAAAAATAGTTGCTTAAAAAAATGCCACCTTAAATCTACCTAGACCAAAGCTGTTTCTAAACTTACATCAGATTCACATAGGACATAACTGCTGCACTTGGGGATTTTTTGTGATGAATTACTGTCATGGACAAATGTCTGACTGAACAAAGAAACGTGCATTGTGGCCCAAAAGAAGATCCCTTGGCACCGATTTGGAGTTTCACTGGGGTATGCGGGAAATGGATGTGCCGTAGATATCACCTGGGCTAAACTGTAATGCAAAACTGGTGGGAGTGCTGGCAGCAGCTGGGGAGGCTGTGGGGCTGTTGCAATGCATCCCACCCCACCTCCAGGTCAAGCGGGGCTGAAGCATCTACTGTTTTGGGGTGACAGCAAATCTGCGATGATGTACTGAAGCACGCCTGCATGTCGGCAAGGGCCCTGACCTCCCCCTTGCTGCGCAGCCATCCCTTCATCCGGGCTCTTTCTCCCAGCCCCAGCGGGAGTGCAGCTACCTGACCGTTGCCTGCGCATATTTGTCATAACATTTTATTTTCACGACAGCCAAGGCATTCCTCGTAGCTATTCTGCTCGAGTGCAACAAGATGGGACGAATCCTGGCAATAAACAGGCTAGGAGGCAGTTTTCTTTCTTTCTTAATATTTTATTTATGGGGAAGAGGCCACATGAATAATTGAAGATGCCTGTTTGCACCCACTGCAATCTGTGAGTGGTTTTAAATGTAAACATGTCAACTCACAACTGGAGCTTGAGAAACACATGTGCCAAGGAGCCGCAGGCCGTTTGTCTGTCTGTCACACTTACCTTCCCAGCAATCCCCTCCTGCGCTCACACATGGGCAGCCCAGGCACAGGGCGTTACTATCCTATATGACGCTGGTGCAAATTTCCATGGAAAAACTGATGCAGAGGAGAATGGAAACACGCACATGACATGAGGTGAACTTATGGTGCATTTCAGACAGTAAAAAACAAATGGTATTTCAGACGGGTTGTTTTCTTTTTTTCTTGTGTGACATACAAATTGAGATCAGCTGAGGCTCAAATAGTGGTGCATTTAAAGAAATTTAAAAGCTGTGCAGAAATACATGACAGAAACAGCAGACAAAAGGCCAACAGGGAGAAAAGTGGAGAGGCCTGGAGCATTGCGGGGGGACGTTGGACAATCCTGCTTGCATAGGTCTGGTAAGGCATAACAGGAGACAGAAGTACTGCTTTATAAGGTGCCATAAGAAACAGAAATAATACAAAAATCTAGGATTCTCTAAGAAATGGCAAGGTCTCCAAAGCCTTTTAAATCTAATTCTACTATGTACAGGTCAGACACTGAATGAATCGGATCCTCACTAAAGCCCTTGATCTGGCATGATTTCTGAACACAGGTGTAACCTCAGGAGTTAGGATACAGTGTAATGGGTCAATTCCTATAAATGTTAAAGAAAGGTTGATGTTCAAAACTTCTGCCATCCTAAAACCCTAGAGCACATGGGAGACGGCGTTTTATCCCCTCCAAGTCTAGGATCAGGGGCAGATAATAGTTTGTTGTTTAGACATAGTAGATTAAAAATGAATAATTTGAGAAAATGTCAGGAGAAGCATTTTCCGTAGCCATGATGGTGAATTAAAATAACAAAGTGGACATGTCAGACCCTAGAAGAGTTATACAGGGGACTGTTCTGAATGTACAGAGGAAATTTTGGAGACGTCTCTGGGACAGCCAGAAATATTCAAAGGCATTAATCGTTGCTTTGTTCTCTTTGTATGAATGTATAGGGTTTTGTAGAAATTGCAGTTAAAGTCCACTGGATGAATCAAACTGAGAAACATGTCCTACCAACTGTTTCAAAAAATGTACATTTATTTTGAAAAATGAGGTGGTAAGTGAGCAACAGCGCTATGTCAAGAATAAAGTTGGTGCAGAAAAAGAGGTCTGGCGTGGACTTCTCACCAACTTTGCACTGGTGTCACATTGTTGGCTACAGTGGACCCAGCCCTGATTAATTGCCCTTGTCAGTCAGATCCTGGGAAAGAGTCTTGAAGGCAGACTGATACTCCAAGGGCATGTCAGATGTAAGGTTACTTGATTAGGGTCTTAGCTGAGAGCGGATCTATCATGTTTTGAGTTCTTGGGCTGTGCAGTGACAGCAAGCATTAAGAATTGCCATGTGTACAGGTTCTGCCTCCTGTTCCTCCATGCAACTAAAGGCCTCCCTCCGAAATGTCTGCATAGCTCTTGTCAAAATCAGTGGGAATTATGTGAAAGTATCGGAGGACGATGAGATCATGGTGCACTTAAGTTTTCATCAGTTGTGAGAATTGTCTCACTGCATTGTTCATTTGCTAAGGATTGGCTTCTGCAACTTAAAGCTTTTATGTTAATCATAATAATGCTTAAGATTTTTTTCCTGAGCTTTCCTGAATTAGGTCATGCATCACTTGTATCTAAATTTAGTCTGGGTATGACTGCTCTGATATTTTCTCTTATTTCATATTCATCTCTCTTCTGTCTGCTGGCTTCATTTCAGAAAAAGTAAGTCAATATTTTCTCTGCAAGTTATTTCATTTTGTTGGTCTATGATATCATAGCAAATGTCAGCTGATCTTATGTAATATAGAGTTGAAGACAGACTGTTATCCTTCCTTTTACAAATAAACAGATCTAAATAACAGGTTCACGGTCAATTTAAGTATTTTTAGAGCTATTAAAGCAGTTAAAACAGTTCTGTGCTGACGAGAAAGTCTGCCTCTTTTCCTGATGGTCTCGTTTCTCCTCCACTTGCATGTGATCTGTATAACGCTGACCATTTTGCTGGTAACAAAGTCATCATTCACTCATTACTTAGCAAGTCTGAGCACATTTTATGGTTGATAGCTGGATTGCCAGCATGATCCAAAATTAGCCCCTTTCTGCTTATTCTTGCTTAGCCTGGAGGGCCAAGGCAGTACAAAACTCAACGTGTGGCAGGAAACAGCAAACGATAGCTGCTATGTTTCCTTACACCAAAGGGCCTAAGTCCTCCGCTGTTTTGAATGCAGATAAGTCTGTTGTCAGCAGATGAAAATCTGGTCCAACAACATCAAGAACCCCACCATTTCTTCAGTCTGTGATTTGGACAGGAGCTGGATCTCTCTGTTTGGATTACTACTGCAAAGTGTCCTTAAAAGGTCCATGATACACATGCACAACTGTTTCTTGCCTGCGCAGGCTGTGGGGATTAGTGACTGTGTAGGAGGATCAGTGTTTGCACTGCATTGATGTTTTCCTTGGTAGGACGCAGTTGTGGGGAACAAGAGCAAGGCTAAGGGAGTTGCTGGGCAGCCCCGACTGTCAGCACACTTAGATTTTCCCTTCCAGCACAGTGAATTAACTTTTGCTGCTGGCAAAAGGGCAACATAAATGTATTTTAAAATCTCTTCCTCTGTGTAATCAAAAGGAAAGGAATATGACTCGAAAGCTGCTGAACAAAGAGCAGACAAGTGCACCCACCCATTCAACCTCCCCTTCAATCACTCGCACTATGGCTGGCTCTCAAGGCCTGTCTAGGTCATATTATGACTCCTTTATTAGTGTTTAAGGTCACTGGGAGACATGCAAGTGCATCCTATACCAGGAAGTGTAGTATGTCTCAAGAGTGAAATATTTGGCTGTTGGCGGGAGCCGTGGCTGCGACTCGGAAATCCCGGGAAGCGCCTGAAGGGCAGGCAGGCTCCAGGCGCCGCGCTGCCTCCCAGCAGATAGAGCCACCGGGAAGCGGGGCGGCTTTCCTGCCATTCTCCGCACGGGGCTGCCTTCCTCCCAGACTTTCCTACTGAGTGCCCACAGCCGCTTTGCCACTCTGTCCAGCTGGCTGCGGGCTGCAATTCAAAAGAAAAGGCCTCCACTAAGGCAGGTACCCAGCTCAAAAATGTGCTGCTGCCTGATCTGGTATTGTTGCTCCTGCAGGAAGACTGATTAGGAGCATGTAACGCGGGCAGAGAGGAGGTGCGTGCCAGCCTGCAGCCCTGTGTGAGCGGGCAGCAGATTTATGGGTGTATTTATCAGCACTGGGCTGTGGGGAGACTTGGCGAGCGTGCAGAGGCGCGCCGCCCCACGGCACGCACCGCAGCCCGGCACCCACGGGCACCCGCTGCCAGCGGGGAGGGAGGAAAGCAAGAGATGTGGTACTTGGATCTGTCTCCTGACGTCTTTAAAGTCAAGGCTGGAGGCCTTTCTGGAGCCGCAGGTCCTGCAACCAAGATTAGATCACAAGTGCGAAGATCCTTGAAAGGTGGTGGATGATAGATAGTTTCGCAGCTTCCTTAGCATTACATTCATCCATTCTGTTGCTCTTTTGCTCCGACTTTAAGGTCACTCAGGTATAACCCACCCTCAGCGTACACGCTTTTTCTTTTTGTGCAGCGTGCTTGACAACAGCTAAATGAAGCTGCTCTTGGCAAAATTCAATGTAAAAAGGGAGGCGGAAACAGGATCATTTTTCCTTATCTACATGATAAAGTTCAAAATATTTATGTTGTATCAGTACATGCAAGGAAAATATCCCCTTCTTTTTATTGTCCTTGTGTAAAAGAGATAGAGGAAGACAAGGGTGTGTAAACATCAACAAAAATTTAAACATTGAAATGCTATTTTAGCTCTGGTTTTGCTGCAGGGTGGAGGATCCTCTCAAAAACACATCCAACTGCACAGTAAAAAAGTGAATGCATTACCTTACAACAGGAAGAGGCTATCAAGACATCATTGTCTTGATCTGGCAGATTATGGTGACAACATCTGTAAGCCCCCCTGAATGTTAAGCACAGATAGATGGAGAGAGCAAACTCCTGGTAGCACTGCTGCGTGCTGTAGCCACACAGTTATTCCCAGCAGAGATCCCTGTTTTCAGGCACCAGCAACTTTTTTTTTTTTTTTTTAAATTGGCCTTAGCCAAATAGTGTGTGTGTGTGCATATTTGTGTGTTTTTACACGTCTATATGTGTGCATACACAGCAAATACATATTTACTGTTTTGTTTTTTAGATTCAATGAAATAGAGAGTCAGCCAAAAATAGGACAATGCAGCATAGAAAGCGTTGAGGCTGATTTGAGTCTGCAAGGTCTCTGTTCAGAGCCTTTTTTCATTTCCCAAAAAAAGTATTTGGCTTTTGAAAGGTATATTTTTACTGAAATTTCATTAAAAATCACACTTGAAACACAGTCTAAAAGGAAACAAACCAATAACCATATGAAAAAGAAGGCTTAGTAGGAAAAAATTGGTAAATTATTTGTGTGTTAATAATATGTAGATTAAATGTCTGGGCTTGAAGGAAAAACTCCAATAACATCATCAATGTGTGGCCAATAGTCATCTTCTAAAAATGCCAGGTTTTTATGAAACATTTTTGTGTGTTTTCGTCAGCTGCAGATTAATTTCCTCTTCTTTTTTTTTTTTTTTAGCACAATGAAAGGAGGGGAAAAGTCACATTTTATAAATGCTCAAGCCTCTGAGATAAGGGTGTTGTTTTAACTTCCTGGCCCTAAGTAAATTTTCACACAACCAGAGACATTTTATTAATACAGTTCATGCAGGTAAAAAGTGGTGTATGTACATACGAGAAGAATCTTTTACCAGAGAGTCAGCTTTCCCTGAAGTATTTCATTCTATCTAGAAAAAAAAACCCAATAAAATACAGTGATAGGCTGTACTTATGGCACAGACCTGTGTGCAGCAGCAATTAAATACTGACCTTCACACTCCTTGGTCCTATAGGACATCCATTTGCCATCATGGGGCACTTTCGAGCAGCACCTTTGCTCTGGGTAGCTGACACGGGCACGCACAGCCTGCCCCCTAAGCACCTTGGGCAGTCAGCTCAGAGATGGAGATTTGCTGTGTGCTGATTTTGGCAGTTAGATCAGGTTAGTAGGTCTAACTTTATGCCAACTAGTTTTGACAGGCTCATTTATTACATTGCATTTAATTATTTATGGTTGTACTGCAATGAAAACAATCTATGCCTCATATCGCTGCCTCTAGAAGATCATCTGTGATTAACACTATTGACAGCACCCAGAGAGTCAGCTGGAGACTTTTTGGAAGTGTTGATCTCAACAGGTCTCATGTGTGGTTTTCCCTGCTCTTTCCTCATCTCTGCCTGGAAGGATGTCTCACCTGTGCTGGTGAAGGTAGCAGCAATACAGGAGAAGGTGATGGTGATGAGCTGAGAGTTTTCGCCTTCTCTCTTCAAGAGAAGGATGCCATTCTCCAGTGTAGACCATGCAAGCCTTTGCAGGCCTGGAGGAGCTGCGAAGGGTTGTGTGCAATCTGGTTTTCTCACGCAGATCTGAGATCAACAGTGTGACAAACCTGGCTGTGTGAGACATACATGGCAGGCTCAGAGCATTAACAAGCATTTTTCTTTGCTGTCACTCTAAGACAAGTCTCTGCCCTGTGAATCTGTTGGAAGATATTTACTGCTTAGGTAAAAAAATAAAAAAAGAAGCAACTGTTTCGCAGATGAAATTAATTAAATGTTTCACTTTGCTAAGTAAAATTTCATATTTCCCTCCATGTAGGCTATTATAGGTTGCATGATGACTAACCTAAACATTATCACACGACATGCTGTCATCTTTCATAAATAATATGAGGATTCCTGTAATCCTGCATAAACCCGACTTCGGATGTTGAGAAACATTATGCAAGTGTCCAACATGAAAAGAATAATGTTTCTTATTCCGCCACTCTGGCCAAATACCATGTTGTCTTTACTGGAAAACTGGTGTTCATCAAACAAGTTTAAAGCTGAGAGCGGGAGAGGGTGGGACATTGCATTCTTGAGAAACGACGTTATACATAATACGGTACTGGTTTGTCTTTGCGCTGTAAGTAAATCTAGGATATTATGGAGCAAACAGGGAGAGCACGCAATACCGTCCTTGTGCTCCAGCTTCTCTTTTTTCTTCAAACACAAGATGATCTGTGCTCACTGGGGCTTCCTGTTCCCTTCTGCTTGACTCTCTTAAGCTTAAAATTCTAGAAAAAGAAATACTAAACTTTCTCAGTCTTTAGCCCATAATCAAAAAGAAAGGGGTGGGGGGGAGAGAAAATCCAGCATGGCTTTGCTTTTACTTCTATACCAAAAAAAAAAAAAAAAAAAAAAAAAAAAAAAAGATGTATAGAGAAAGGAGAAGGCTAAAGGAGAGAACAAAAGGTTGATTTTGCGAGGCTGTGTTACAGAAGTCTTGAGGTATAAGCGGCTTTTCCTGCTTGTTGGTGGCTTTCTGAAGGATACAGATCTTCAGATCATAAACATTGAAGATCTATTTTAAAGGTGCCATTTTTAATCTGGGACTCTTCTTTCTTTATGTAATGTTTCACCAATTGAAATAGGGGTAGGCTTTGCTTTTTTTTTTTTAATAAGATCAGACCTTTTCCTTTTAACTGATGTAACAGACAGTATTGTAATGCATGCTTACTGTTCAGGATGTACAAAATAACTTTCACTAAGCAGGCATGGAGGTCTGCAGTATCAGCTCATGGTCCACTGTGCCTGCTTTAGGGGTTTGGTGAATGGATCAGTCCCACATGGAGGTGCTGCTGCTATGTGTTCTTGTACGCAGGAATGGGGTAGAAGCTGTTTAGCTGAAAGATGCTAATGGCCTCTTTTATCAATGGAAACAAAAGACAAAACAAGTGTTTTACTAATTTCTTATATTGATTTCTATGGCTCACCTGGAAACTGGAATGTTGTCAGAAATCCTGGAAATTATCAGAACGTAACAATAAATGGTAACAGTGAAGGTTTTTTTAGAAGTTAAAATCCCTTTCTTGTGGGAGCTTTTTTTCTGAATGGCCCAGCAAGCCCTGGGAGCTTGCAACTGTAACAACTGTGACTTGGCTGCAACAAGTCCAAAGGTTATGCAAGGCTCTTCTCTCCTTACCATGTTTTCCCTCTCACCGTTTATTTCTCTTCACCCCCCTTTCCAGTTCACCTTTCCCTCCCCTGTTTCTCCCACCAGGGTACAGCTTTTGGGAAGGAAGGAGATAGACTGCTCTGTACCATGCCTTCATAGGCACGGAGGACCGCCATGGCAAGGAGCTTCTGGCTAGGTTTTCAGTGAACGCTTCCACAACTACCTGTCTTCAAAGTAGGCTTGGCACTAGAAATTCCTTTTTTTGGATTACCCAAAATACAATGCACGACACCAGAGCCAGCGTTAGGACTGAAAATTAGGACAAATGACTGGGATGCCCAAACATGCCAAGGTATGAAGCTAAGTTAGGAAGCGCTGGGTGGGTTGAGAGAAGGATCCACCCCATGGCCCCTGTCTGATGTTTGCCCTGGCTCAGTGGGAACCGTGGTAGTAGGTGTCAATCTAATACAGACCTATTGCAGAGGATCACGTGTGATTAACAGGCAAAAACCCCAGGGCACCTATTAATTCACAGAGGTTGTGGAGGACTTGTTGGGTACAGGTGCAGTCAGCAAAGCCTGTTCCAATGGGGAAATGCAAACAAGACCTGAGAGTGTTTGAGAACTTGTCATGGAGACAAGGACAAAAAAGTGAAATTTGGGGTATTTTGTGTTCCTTTCTTGTTTGTTGCTTTTTACTCAGTATTGAATTGACAGCTTTACTTGGGGTTCTGAAAGGGAACGGCTAGTTTCTGTAGAGCATGTGATGCGTTACTGACTGGGATGAGGAGAACCTCCCTCTTGTTAAAACTGTGCTTAATTTTCCACATGTGGTCTGTGGTCTGGATTATCAAAACTGCACCTATGTACCTTGCGAATGCATGCCTGAAACCCTGATATAATGCTGGATAAAAAACTGTGTGCCAGCACAGAAGTATAGGAGTATAAAACTACTTAAGAGCAAAGCTATTCTGTATATATATATATATATATACAAGGGAAATCTCTGAAGGAAATAACGTACTAAATGAGAATAAATAACTCTCAAATCTGGGGGTATTCTCTTGCTTCATTTAATCTCATATAATCTTAAACATATTGACCTTTGTTTAATTCCTGATACTAAACATACGCATTGAAGTAATTTTTGTAATGAAATTCTGATCTAAAAATGAAAAGTAGAAGGACGTAACCACTTTTGGTAGCTACTAATGGGCAGAAACTGTTTAAACATAAATGGATCAATAAGTAAAATGATCTGGTTTAGTTTACAAACTCTTTTTTTTTTTTCAGTCTAAAATAGCGCTGAATATACTGAATAAAACTATTTTGGCTGCAGTGTCCTCATGAAGTCCCTGCCACCTAACCATGCAGAAAGCCCAGAACCAAGGACTTTGGGGCACTTTTACAATACTCTTGGGTCACTGTGGTGTACCAGTAGCAGAACAAGATCTATTCACTTCAGCTTTCACATACAGGCTGGCACAGAACAGTGCAGAGCAAAAAATTTCCAAAAGACTTTCTAATACCTTACCAGTGTTTTGTGCAGTAAAATTTATGCAACAAAATTTGTATTTTCCTGGGAAATAATAAATACCTTTTGTAATAATAAATATATTAAAGAAATCTGGGATTCCTTCATAAAAATAGATATCTCAAAGGAAGATAAGATGTAGTCTTGAATATAACACCTGTTTTTTGGTAAACTTTATTAGATGCTTGGGGTTAATGGTTAATACTATTAATTCTTGCAAGCTGAGCATTGTTTCATGATAGGATATCAAGAAAGACAGCTGCAGAAGGAAGGGGATGCCAGACCTTCAAACAGTTAGAATATTGGACCTGGTTTCTCAAAGTTGCAAGTTGGTAGCATGGCAATATATTTAGTATTCCCACTAATAAGGAAGGCTGCTATCTCACTACTTGACAATCTGCAGACACGTAATGAGTGTACCTCATAGGTTGTCCATCACCATGATAGACTCTTATTTTGTCACTTGAGTTATTTAAATTAAGATGGGTTGGCTTTCCAGTAGAGTTGGCAGAAGTGAGGGACATCCTGGGGAAAGAGAAGAAATTTTGATATTAATCACAAGCAGTAAATTTCCATCTTAAAATAAATTTAAAACAGAAATCTACAGGAAGCTAAAATGAATAGTACAGAACTAGGTATCAACCTTCACAAAGTAATTTGCTTACACTGTGGTAGTTATAAATATGGTTTTAAATGCTTTTTATTTATTTCTACGGTGGATGTTTGCAGCTTTTACAGTTGGTAAATTTGTAAACAACACAGCAGAGCAACTTAATTACGACTAAAGATGTGGTTTTGACTGCTTTATGTTTGGGATAAATTCTGCTTCTCAAGTCATGGGGGCAGAGAAAACAGTTTTTGGTTTGGTTTTTTTTGTTTTGTTTTGGGGGCATTGTTTTCTCCAAAGTGCCTGTATAGAGGTTTACTTAAATAGGATTGTGGCAGAGATATTTAAAGGAACTCTGGGGAAAAAAAAAGAAGGAAGAGCAATATAAAATATTTGCTATTTTGCAGAAGACTGCAAATTAATTGCAAATTATTAAGCTGGAAATGAACCAGATAATAAGGTGACTTATGTAAAAATGCAGCCAAATACTCACTTCTTTTTTGCAACTTTTTATGCTAATGTAACTTTAGTGAAATGTTTCTTTAAAATAACGGGGCTATCCTGCAGGAGAGGATTGGTTCCAGAAAGCACCACATTATATGGCTAGCTCTCTGTACCTTACTGACCACAGGAAGTATCTGTGACCATTCTTATTTTGCGTTTCCATGCAAACTTAAAATTCAACACAGAGATAAAGCATTCTGGGATATAAAACCTGTTACACATTATGTCAAAAGTAATAACAGTAGAAGTAACTAAATCAGTACATCCTCTGAGGAGGACCCAGAATTAGTGCGAAGAAAATCTGCACCATGGTTGTATCAGAATTTGTTCTCCTCCCTGGGCCAATAACAGGGGTCCCATGAATTGAATACTATTCAAATTTCTGTCATTCAATTTGTAATGCATATCTTTGAAGTATTACCTCCAGTGTTATGAAATGAGAGAAATTTTCTCTGCAAGACAGATAAAAGAGATATGTCTTCTGGCAAAGACCTAAAAGTAGGTACTCAAGGATCTACAGGGCCCATATCTTTTCCTGTCTAAGGCAAATTAATTTAAAAAGTGTACTATAAGGCTTACAGCAGATCATATCCTGCTAGAGTTATCCTGCTAGAGGTTAACTTTCCTGTCGTTCACCAGCTGCACAACAGCAGGGCAGGGTAACTGGGACTGTATTGCCAATCAGTTCTGCTCCTGTCTGGATTTAAGGACAGGACACCGAAGGCTCCTCTGACTATATGGTTCAGTAATACATTACTGGCCTAAGCTACCAAAAATATAAGACACAGAAGGAAAAGCTGCAAAAGAAATCAGGGCAGCGGTGAAATGCAGACTATTGACAGCTTAGTAAATGTTCTGGGCAATAAGGCATAGACCATCTCAGAGGAGCTCTTATTGTAGGATGCTAAAGTTGCTGTATCATGTGCTACAGGTCATGTGTAATATGTCTCTGCATTTGAACAATGTTTTGTATATTAAACACTGAGCAGATGAGGGCCTATAATATAATTGCCAAGGTCTGGGAACACGGATGGCACATGCTGCTGTGATGCCTGTCATCTCCTGCTTGAACATGTCAGAGGCACTGTAGGAGCAGACAGAAAGCTTGTATAGACTAACTGAACTGTATTGCAGAAGAGGTGAAGAGCAAACATGGAAGTAGGAGGCTTTGCAGAAACGTAGTGCTTCCCTAAACCTACAGGCTCCAGCTTCTGATATAGTTTAGAGCAGCCCAAGAGTTGATCTATGCTGACAGGGATGATGACTTATAGGCCATTGTATTGGTTGAGCACTGGCCAAAACTGTCTACACTCTAGGCAGAACCTCATTTACTATTTCCAGCCCTCCCAGCTCACCCTCCACCTCTTCTTTCCAATGAAGAAAGGCAAAGAAGGCACCTGCATAGTTTGTACTCATAACACAGAAATCGTCACATAGTTTCTTTATTCCCACCTCATCTCTTTTAGTTAAGAGTTAGTTCTTTGTCTGTTCTCCATAATTTCACCCACTGTGACCTTGCATCGTTGCAACTGGGGGAGCTTTGTATTTTGCTAGGAGTGGAATTGCCTCGAGGTAATGTACTGGTAACTGGTATTTCCTTCCAGGAGTGGGATTCAAACTTTTACTGTTCATTGGTCATATGAAACCACTGATGATGAGTGAAGTCAGCCAAGTTTCTAATTTTCTGGCAGATTTTATTCATATTTCAAAGAGGTTTAAGAACAATAGGTATTATATTGTCTGCTGCCAGACGTACTGCCAAATTGTCCTAGTTCTCTACCATTTGTGCCTTTAAAAGAAAACATTTTTATCAAAAGAGGAGCACTTCTAATAAACAAAGGGGAGCAGGACTGAGTATAAAATTAGGGAGTTTATTCGTTTACATAAATGTGGTCATTTTGATTGATACGCAGATTGAACACTTTGCTATATTTTAGTCTCCTAAATCAAAATGAAGAGTCATTCCTCCAAGGAATGCCACTAACTTGGTCATTCTGTGCAACAGGTACCTCTCATTTGCCTGTGGTTTAACAGTATGTAATGACTTTGAAATATGCAGTAGATAAGGATTTATAGGTTGATTTTCTAAACACTGGGACAAGAGAATATACTTAAACAGAAATATCAAAAATGCTCCTATCTGAACAGCTGTACTAAACACTTGTGTAGTGAAAAATCAAGTGATGAAAGATAACAGAGAACTAATAACTTTGCCTACAGGGACCAGAATATGTAATCTCATGAATCTCTCCAGGAGGAAGATGGCTACACTAAGACAATAACCTTTACGTATAAGAATTCTTACCCAATGGGAAATAAACTTACATTTCTATTATTAAACTGAAAACAAAGTCTTACACTGAAGTTAGTAAATTGAAAAGTACCCTAGTAGAAACTGGTATAAAATGTTACAGCAGCTGCTTTTAGGTTGGAGAATTAATAAGAAACAAGAAAAGAATTTGTTATTGCCTCTTATATTCTAAGATTTGTAGTTTTTCTGTAGAGGTAGAAAATAAGACAAATATCTCCTAGAATGGCTAATTTAGAGACCATATAGTTCCTGGAGTCTCAGTGGAAAGTGTTCACAGACTGTATGTAATCATGGCATCACTTAAGCAGACCTAATAAAATGATCTTTAACAACAAAAAAAACAACAACCCAACCCAAACCAAAAACAACAACAAAGATCCCCCAACCAAGCAACAGTTTCTTATTTTTAAATGGAAGAGGAGCATAGACTGGAAGGACACATGACGAGCAATGTGATTGGCTCTACTGGTTGTCATCTACGCTTCATCATATACCTTGTGAATTATGGGTTATATCCATTGCTGTCTGGCCAGTACTAGAGAAATGGAAGTGTGAAAGAAAATGTAATGATTTACAATTACTCTAAAGAATAGAATTATAGGCACGAAGTTTATATGTTACGAGATACAATAGGAATGTGAATTATTAAGTGTTTCCTGCAACAGGCCATTTTAGGAACAAACATTGCAAAGATAATGTTTGTCAGGCTTCCAGAGACAAACTTGGTTAAAATGTCTGCTTTAGCAAGGAAGCATAGTTAAACCACTAAGAACAGAGAAATCCAAGTTTCCTCACGCTGCAGCAAGCGGCTACACAGCATGCTCCATATTTGGGGGTCAAGTTTTTACAGCAGTGATTTAGGAGCCCAAGCCCAATGAGAATTCCCTGCGGCCACTCAGATTAGAAGTGCCTTCCCGTCTTTTAGGGATGGTAGGACAGATGTTGTGGCCACTCTTCAGCTGCTCCCAGCCAGCTCTGTTAACTGGAATTGGCTTAGGCTGCGAGGAGGATGGCAGCTGAGGCTGGCTGGGTGCAGAGGTGGGGGCATCCCTGGGGCAAAAACCTCTCAGGAGTTATTGTTCCACAAATCCCCAGAGCTTCTAAAGGGACAGCTAGAGATGGGCAACAGAAAATCTTAAACATCTTTGAGAAGTGAGAGAAATAGCTTTGTCAGAAATATTCAATTAATTTTCATTCTCTGTGTGTGTTTTGTTTTCTTTTTTTAAGGAGAAATTTGTGATTACTCAGATGCCACTGGAGAAGGCTAGAGAATGTACATGTTCATATTTATTTCATAGTAAGACATGATAATATTAATATATTAGAGTAGGATATTATTTGATATCTATTGTTTCACTTCCTTTGGGTAGACCATGCAAGAAATGTCACTGTTGAAGCCAAGGGTTACACCTGCACCAGTAAATAAAATGGACCAGGGGCTGGTCTCTGCCCTTGGAAGTAAGTGTTGTGGCATGGCTTGTGTCTGTACAGCCAAACCCTTCCTTACTGCCTTGTGGGAAGAGTCCCTGCCTGTGCTGTCCCTGGGTTGTCCCTGGGACTAGCAGATGACCACCTCGGTGGGCACTGATGTTCCACGCCACCCAGGGTGCTCCCGCTGCTGGCCCAGGGAGCACAGGTCCCACCTGCCAGCCTCCTGCTCTGTCCTCAGAGTTCTGGGGGGCTCCATCATATCTCCGTGTCTACGGGCAGGCAGCTGAGGGGATCCCCTTGTGTAGATCTTCTCTCTAAGGTCCCTTGATAGGAAGGGGAGGCAGAAGGGCACCTGATGTGGGAAAAGCAGGTTAGGGGCCCTGCACATCTCTCTCTGGGAGCTGTAAAACCATACCACATGGCAGTCAAATTGCTAAAGCTGGCTGGGGAGATGGGAGTTTTTCTAAGTACCCTTCCTCTTCCACTTAAACAGGTCAGAAGTAGCCCTATTGCTATAGAATGATTTGAAGAGGAGTCTATTTGGGAAGGAGCTTTGACTAGACACTGGCACAATTTGGGTTTTTTTTAAAGCTGAAACAAGTTTTTGTGGTGGAATAGTGCCATCATTCACACCAAGTGAGGCTTTAGGATTGAATCTGATAACGTTAAGGCACATCGATGAATTAGTTGGCTCTGTTTTGGGTTGCAAATGAATATCAGATACTGTACAACAATTTCCTCTTTGTTTGGTCTGAGCAGTATCCTTACACAAATCTTGGGGCTTGAATCAGGATTTTCCACTACCCGGCTTATGTTGGGCAAATGAATGTTATTTAATAGAGGGCGGTATTGCATTGTATTTTCATAGACCCATGGACGTACATAGCAAATAGATCTCTGAAGACTTTGCTTCAGTTAGATAGTACTGCTGTGAGTAATCGTTTCAGTTTTTATTTCACACAGTTACAGTTCTCTTTCTAAGGGCGTAAGGAGCATGTACGTGGGTGTGCAAAGGCCAGGAAGAACAATGTTACCAAGCCTGTTTGTAAAGAAAATGCACGTAACAACACTTGGAGTACTTAAGAGCAATTTATGTAGCCATCTAGATAATGTTACAGGAGTTACTGTTATGCTAAGTGCATAATACTGTGTTAGTCCTGCTTATCTCATTTCACTTACTTGACAGACAGTTCTTGTACCAGACCAGTTTGTGCTTGTGTGAAATAAGCAGTGAGAATAATGCACAATCCATCTTATTTTAATGTTTTTACCACCTGGAGCCAGAAATGGGCTTTCAGTCCAAGGAACAAGGAAGCTCCTTTCATAACTTCCTAACGAGCTCACGCTCCCTCTGCTTGACATCATGCTGCACACAGCACGTCTTGCCACAGATGTTGTAGAGCCTATTGATGAGTACCAGCTCTTCTCTTAAAGCTAGAGAGTTATTTCATTGCCCAGAAGTGCAAGCAGAAATGACGAGAGAACTCTATGTGTAGGTAAGGATGTGTATAAAGTCCTTTATTGCCTTTATTGAATATGAGTTTGATCCAGTATCTACTGGAGTCCTGTTCTCTGCTAGTATTGATGACACATTTTAAACACTGGGAAAAAAACACCTGTAACTTATTGTTGGGGGCTAATATAAGAGGCTGTCATTGCGTATTATTGACAGTGTATCAGTAGGGGTAGATGAGCAGCAGAAGGACCAGCATGGCAGTAAATGATCTGGAAAGCTAATACGACCTGCAATTCAGAAAACTTTCCTTGGGTTATGCCAAAGGTAAAGAACACAACTGGATGAATCTAAGAGTGCTACCCACACAACATTGTATGTATGTTTTTTATCCCTGGGACAGGGTGACTGGAAATGGCAGCTTTCACAAGTAAACTGATGTGCTTTCTTTCAAATGTACCTTTATCCCAAAGTAAATATGAATTCAGAGATTGTGAAATGGGATAATAATACAAAATATATACAAAATAGAAAACGACGATTAAGAATCCATGATAACATCACTGAGGAATGTTCTTCCCATTTTGCCTACAGGTAAAAGTCTTACGAATTTTCTTCTGTGTTTTGGCGCTTTCATCCATAAGACATTTGAAACATCCCATTCATATGGAATACTGAAGAAAAAATATTTCATTACTTATATTAGACTATGTTGCATTAAATCATAGAAAGGAGTATATAATCTGCTGGTGAGCATGTAGGAGTTTAATAATTCTTTTTATACAAGTTATAGTTAAATTACCAAATCCCCCAAACAACTGACAGTCAAGGATTAAAATGAATCACAGTGCTAGCTACAATAGTTAATTGTTAAGTTAATCATCCTGTAAGGTTTAATGCTCTGTCATTCTCATGCTACTAATTGCTATCAGAGTGTTTTTCTCACTCTTCATTGAATAATATAATGATTTTCTTCATAAAAAATTACCAACCCAAGAAAACCCACTGTGGTCACACAACACAAAACACTGATCAAGAATGAACTCACACAGTCAGCACAAATGAGCTAAAAAACATTGACAACCCAACTTTGTACTAGCAGGATTTACGTCAGGTCTTGTATTATCTTCCTGTGCTGCTCTAACATTGTGCTGGTTCAGGTATTTTAAGTCCTCTTAAAGTCAGAACAAAACTGGCAGAAAAAAAGCCTAAAACTGGCACAGACTCCATAGTATGTGCTCTGGTTGATCTGTCAGAGATCTGGTTGTGTGATGATGCTTGGGCTTCACGGGTGATCTGACAGGGGTCAGATCTCTGAGAGACACAGAGTGGGGAATGCAGAAAATTTGAAGTTGGATAAAGCAGAAAACTTTCAGGGGCCAAATCAAATCCTTGGGCTGGAGCCCCAGTCAAACATGCAAAGCGCCTTGGTCAGACTCCAGCCATCATTGCATCAACCTGTTCCTAGCAGAGACAGGAGAAACGGAGAGCTGACACCTACCACTGGCACTTGAGAATAAAAGGATGAACCAGAGGTTCCTCTGATTAACCCTAATCACTGTGTACCCCTGGTTCTTCTGACAGAGTCAACTTGATTTGAAATAATTTTATGAAAGAAATCCTTCTTTCAGCAGAGAAGGGGCAATTCCTTGCCTCCAGGACCTCTCAGTAATTTTATTCATTACTTTACTGAAGTTCCCTTCAAAGAGGCTACTTACAGGGATCACAGTCTCTGTTGGAAGTATACTTGAATGCGTTCTGTAAGAATAGAGAAAACTCTGGTAGCAACTTTTTTCAAGGAAGGGAAAAAAGTATGAAAATACTTTTTATCAGGTCTCAGGAGTGTCTTCTGTGGCCCTTAGTAATCAGATAAAAGGGTCTGTGTGATGTTTACACAGCCTCCCGCAGTGTAATTGCCATAGCAGCACATATAAAAGCAACAGTAGAAAGGTGTAAAAGTCATTTGCTAGGAAGAAATAGGAAGCAATCAGCAACACTTTAAACAAATTATTGCCATGAAATCACTCTCTCAGCTTGAGATAAGCACTCAGGGTCTGTTAAAGCTATAACAGCCCTGTGGCTTCTCCTCCCATGGCATTTTTCTGCTAAGTTTTTATTCAAAAAATGAGGGATGGTGTGGAGTTATGCTTTAAGCCAGTGCTGAATATCCTTGTCCTCGGGCTATGGCTGGTATCCCCCCAACCCCGTATATGTGAATGAGTGTGTGTGAGTGTATATGTGAATGTGTGTATGTGTGTGCAAGGACTTTTCAAACATGTATTTAAGAGGAAAGTCCTTTTGCAGTGAAGCAAAAGTCTGCATAGGTTAAGCTGGTTAGAAGTAGGTGTTTGCAGAAAAGCCATCTGCAGATGTCTGTGGTAGGTAGCAGAGCTCTGAGCTGCCCTGAGAGGGAAGTGCTTGGCACAGGTGAGCTGGGAAAGGAATGTCCTTTCCTGGGGGAACCCTAAAGGATGGGAATATTTTTTGGGCTGCCTGTAAAGCTGGGCCAACTCTGTGGCCACCGGGGCTCCCTGGGAGGGAGATGTGCTTTCCTGGTACTCTGCGTTTGGAGAGAGAAAGTATCGCCCCGGTGAGTGCCCTACCCTGCCCTTGGCAAGAGGCCACGTCCACGCCAAACATTTGGCTGCTTGTTCCAGCTCCCAGTTACCACATCCAAAGGGTAATTGAACTGTGTATCCAGTTTGTCATTACGGGAAACTCAGAAGTGTTTGCTTCAGAAATAGTGTGATTCTGTCATATTGCTGGGTGTGCAGGGTATTTGGCTATTTTTTCTGCTTATTCTCTTTTTTAAAAAGCTCCTCTTTTGCTCTTTTGGGAACAGATGGGTGTGGGTGTAGAAAATGAATATGAGACCAATCACTTTTGTCTTTTACTGAAAACTCAAATGTCTGCCCATTCTCCCTGATGTCACCAGTAGGATTAGGAGTGCAGGTGGGGACTAAGCGTATGAGCTCTTGAGAAGGAAATTCTCATTTTGTAAATCTTCTTTCTGAGAGAAACTTGGCTCTCTATAGATGCAGGGCTCCAGGGTTATGATTCAAAGGGAAAAACAGGAATAGCAATGGATGTGGTAATATGCTGTGTGCATATGCTCAGACCCAGGTTAGCAGGAAGGGAATCAGGGATGAGGTGGGATGGTCCTTGAATATGGGGAAGGGACAATAACTGGGAGGTTACAGGGCTACCTCTGCTGTGAGAAAATGGTTCTTGGCACTTGTAAACTGCGCCTAAGCAACGCAAGCGCACTAGGAGGCAGCCGCCAGTGCTGCTCCCAGGAGCCTGCCAACAGCCAAATGGTAGGGGCAGCTGTGGGCCAGTGTTTAAGCCTTTTTCCTGGCCTTGCTGTATTTGCTGGAGCAGACATAGACAGAGCAGGACCAGCATATGCAAAGCAGAAGCTGATCAGGGAGAAGAGACGTCTCTGCCATGAAGGAGGGGAAACACTCCTAGTATTCCCCGCAGGGTCTCTGATGGACAGAGGCATTGCAGGTAATCCTTAAATCAACAAGAAGAAACTGGTAATGGAAAGCAGAGATGCTGCAAGTTCCCACTACGCACTTAAAATGGAAAAGAGCCAAGAAATCCCCAGCTGCCTGTTTTTAGGTATCTTTTTAGGTGAACACATGTGGCTGCAGGGATAGCCCCTTCAAAACACAGGCTCTGCCTCTGTCAGATGGAAGATATTTGTAGGTGTCACAGAGTCAGGGCTCATAGACTTTCAGTAGTTTTTCTATGAAAATCTGTGGTAAGCTTTAGTTATCATTTTGTTCCTTTCTGACCAGCCCAGCACCACATATGTTGTAGCACTTGTCCACTTTCTTGGAGGTAAATTCATTCAGAGGGAAGGGTGAAAGAAAGATGCTGCTGGTCTTTGCTGCTGCCTTGCCACTAGCCTGGGAAAATTCTTAGTTGTTCTGGAAGGTACTGCTATTGGCTTTGTTGCTGAAATGCTCATTCTTTTTCTTACCTACAGGAGCTTAAAAATTCCTGAATGTGTGCACTTAGTTGCGTCAAAGTATGTGACACCAGGCAGCCTCATTTTTAGTTTTGAAACATCACTGAAGTTGAACTAATTTTACATTTTGTCATCAGTCATTGCCTGTGTTCTGCATTTTCCTTCAAGCTACTGTATTTTCCTTGCTAAGGATCTGACTTTTGTTAGTACTAAGGCCAGGCTGGATGTGGCTTTGAACAACCTGGTCTAGTGGAAGGTGTCTTTGCCCAGGGCAGGGGGTTGGAACTAGATTATCTTTAAGGTCCCTTCCAACTGAATAATTAAGTGGAGATGCATCTGAGGCACAAAAATTGGATCCATCTCTGGATTCAAACTTCTGCAAAATTCAGGCACAGTGCAAGATAGAGTTTGTTCAGGCTCATGTCTGCATGGAAAATATTCAACCCTGTCTCAAGGTTTGTTTACATGTTTTTTGATTTCAGTATTACATGAACCAACTGCTATTTAATTAGTGAGGCATTGTAGAAATTCTTCTTATGGGTGTATAATTTGCTTTGATCTATTGCCTGAGGAAGGAGTTTAGCAATGGAACCACTGTTCCTTCCCAATACGAGCACACATAATTGTAGTTGCTTTGTCCTGGCTGTGGACTAGATAGTTTCTATACTGATTCTTAAATATTGCTTTTTCCTCTTGAATAAATTCTTCCTGTCAGAAGCTAGCTGTTCATCTCTTGCTTCTTTGCTAGTCCGTGCTGATTTAGCCTTCGTGCTGCATGCTGCCGCAACTTTTTTATTGGGACCTTTTGACTATGAAAGTGATTAGCGGGCAGCTTTTGGAAGCTGGATTCATAACCTCATGCATTGTGTCAGATCTTTATTTTACAGGTTTTTACACACGTGTGGAGAACAAGCAGTGCCCAACAATTCTTACCTATGCAGACAGGAAACTCGAAAGAGTAGCACATGTGCAGTTACTTGCTTTTTATGATGGCATTGTCACATTGGGGCTTTCTGGGGCACCTATCCTGTTGACCTCTTTGGTATTAGGTGGCCCGAACCCTGTGCATGATGCTCTTTTAATTGTATTTACTCTGGCAGGAAGGAGTCTGCCTGGATACACTGTCAAGCAGAGAGCAGGAGGTGAGTCTGGCCCCTTTCCTTCAGGAGAAACAGCTGGGCTGGTGTCAGGCTGGGAGGAGAGGTCAGCAGGTCACCTTGGGGTCAGGGATGCAAAAACCTGAATTTGAGTAGTCTTGGTCTCCACAGAATGAGCAAATCTTCCCTCCCACTTTTTAATCTCCTTCTTTCATCTCTCCCAGCTCCTCACCGCAGTCTTGGTATCTGATGTATTGGGGCCAGCTAGCTCAGATTCATCTTTCAGCAGCAACCAGAGGAGCTGCTGACACTATCACTGTGCATGCCTTTTGCAAGCCCAGCAGCTAAAATACTCTCCTGCGCTGCAGGCAAATCTATATCTAGCCTAGAGCTAGACCAGACTATAATATAATGTGCCCCACAAAAGTGAAGGTTGAACCAGCAGCTGAAAGGGCAGGGCAGGCTCTCACCCTTTAGCAACGTGAGGACACAGCAGGACCTAGCTGCATAAACTGGGAGAAAAAGGAAGGCAGAGGGAAATGCTGCAAGAGGCAGAGAGAGGAGAGCAAGTCCCCTCTTCCCCTGCCCACAGTTGCTGCTGAAGGTATGTGCATAGGAAATGAGTCTTGCACCCATTTATGGTATAAATTATGGGGGATGTGGAGCGAACCGTGTGTGTCCACTTGGACTGATTCCATCAGTGACCTTCTGACTGAGGTTTTTTCTCCTGTAGATTATTACGCACTATTTTCCATCACTTTCTGACAGTCTGGACTGACAGCCTCAGTAGCTTCCTCTAAATAAAAGCTAATGCACAGCAAAGAGGGGCAAGCAATCAGCATTCAGTCAATGCCACAGCTTCCTTTCTTCTCCTTTTTTCTCTCTCCCTCCTGTGCCCACTGCCTCTGAGTTCAGCATCTCCTCTTGCTTTTAGGAAAAGCAATCTAACAGATTGAAGCAAGCTGGTGAAACAGAATTCTCCTCGCATGGTGATGTTGCTCAGCGTACTCTGTGTCTCACATTCACACCTGTAAAATGGGGGTGATACTTCCTTGCTAAATACATTGACTCATTGACTGTGGAAATGAGACTATGTCAGCTAACCAGAAAGACAGCTGGATAACATGTCTGAAGAAAAAACAATCCTGAGCTTGTCTTCCTGGCAAAAGAAAAAGTGAAGCCTTGATTTAACAGAGCAGAATGAAGCCATATACCTAAATGAGCTGACAGTCTCACAGATGACAGCTGTGAGAAAGAGGGCAAAAACCGCTTGGTGTGCATTGTGAGCAGTGCTTTTGCAGCACCCTGCTGTCATATGTAGCTGCATCCTTCTTAGATTCTCCTTGCTGCACTCAGACTTCAGTCAGACCCTCCTGACATCTGGGCAGAGGCTTCTCTCTGCTCATCACACAAGGAGCTATGCAAGCTGCCCATCACATCTCTCAAAGCAACATAAGATTTTCTACAGCTCCAGTATCCTCATTCTCCACACAGACATATTTTACAATGTCCATACGGGCTTCAGTATGGTTATTGTTACGGGCAGGACCTCCTGATGGGCAGGCACTGTTTGAACATGGGGCAGGAGTTTACAAACAGGGTATCTGTGCTGCAGCACTATGTTGTAAAGCTTCCTGCTTATTTGTGCAACTGAAATAAACCAAAAGGCAGCACCATTCACTGTGCTTCCAATGTATTTTGGCCCCAAAGTCAGGGATGGGCCGCTCAGACCCTGATGAGTCTGCCAGCAAAGGGATGGGGATGTGCAGGGGGTGAGGACCTGGTGAAGAAGAGCATGGAGGTGAAATGAGGGTGTGCTGAAGGCAGCTGTCGTCTGCCAGTGCCCGCAATACAAACGTATCCGGAGCTAGGTGAGGACAAGTGCCTGAGATGAAGGGAAGTAGCAGAGTAAAAGAAAGTATGGTGGTAGCACACGATGCCTTTAAAATTCCCCAGGCTTGAGGAAGGAGATAAAAAAGATAAGTTTTTCAAACTGCTGAGGTAAAACACCAGGGGAGGGAGGAACAAAGGGGATAGGATTTTTTTTCTCTCTGTCCCTTTGTTGCCCTCTTCCTTCCTATGACCTCTTCCTTGACATGGTGAGTCATGATCCTGTGGTGGAGGGATGGGAAACTTCGAGCCATAGATCCTCTTTGTCACAGCCACACTCCCGACCCAAATTCCTGCTGATCTCAGTCATCTCAGCTCCACACAGCACTCGCCTCAGCTGCTCCCAAAGCAGCGCTAACCAATTGGCTGCCTCCAGACATGCATTTTTGGGCCAACCAAACCAACAATTTACATTGTGGTAAAACCTCAATCTCATCATAGTTCCTTTAGAGTTATAGGAGTGAGGTAACAGGTAAAGCCCACACATTGACCTCTCCCAGACCATGGATCTTCTTCTGTTCATTATAAATACCAAGTTATTTACTTAGGCAATTGCAGGCCTGATAAAGGTCAGACTTTAAAATGTCTGTTTAGCCACCCCAGAAAAGAGCAACAGGATGCTGAGGTTGTCATGGCAGAGCTGCTGCCTCTTCTTGGCTGGTGTCCCCAGGGAGATCTGCTTGGCTCCAAGGCTGCTCTTCAGATTACTAACTAACTTCAGTGGCAACTGGGTGCTGCACCACTCACTGCAAACTTGTGTTATATCAGACCCATTTGTACATGGGGAACTAGAGCAGATGGCTATTGAACAGCACTTAAAATCTGGTTTGGACCAAATCCTCCTTCATACTCTGAAAGGCTTCTTAGGATCCCTTGGACATCTGGGGCATGCATTAGTGACTGGCGTTTCTGCATGGCATCGGTTGCCATCCTCAGTCAGGATTTCAGCAATTAACTAGTAAGCTGGGGAACAATTACTAGCCAGCTTGGCATCCAGAGGTGGAACAAATCCAGGCTGTATGTGATAGGTATCGAGGCTGGAGAGAAATGTGGCACCTGGTTAAGAAGGAGATCCTCAGTTTTTCCCTCGCACTAGGAAAACTTGCACTTTCCATTGCGCTTGCACACCAATTTGTTGTATCAACACATACAATAATGCATATTTACAAAAAATACATACTTAAAAATGAATAATGGTAGCACATTAAATCCTGAAATCCTTGCTTCAGGGTCTTCACACTTGATAAAAAGTTTTTGAAAAGCTTGAGCATACTTTAGTTGTTTCATAAGCCGTGACTAATACCAAGAATGACACTCCTTGCCCCAAACAGCGTTGACTCACACCTTTTCTAAGCTACAGAGCTATCTTAGCCCTACAAATCCAGTAGGGATCTCTGCTCTTGCCCCTCCTTGGATCTGCGGGAAGGTAGGTATAAGGGGTGACACTGCCTGTCCTGAAATCAGTGGAAAAACTTGTACTAGTTTCTGTGGTAACGAAACAGTCCAGAAGGTACTTTTTAATGAGTGAGTAGATGGCAGATGTCTTGAGAAGTTATACTTAATGTAACTTCGGTATTTGTACTGCAAATTAAGCCATGCAGCAGTGGTCATGCATGACAGATCATGTATAGGCTGTTCTTTGGTGTTTGTTTCATGTAACAAATCAGTACTTCCCATAGCAGCAGACTTTTTTTGCTGCTACTTTTAACAGGACTGTTTAATAGACATGTAAGCACTCCTGAGTGAACCAGAGTGTTTCGACCAAAGAACACCTCCAGAATCCCAGGCCCCCTTCTCTTTTCTTTCTCTTGAGTTTAATACCCCATTATCATAGTCAAACTGTAGGGTGATACATAGAAAAAGTATCTAATCCCAAGATTAGGAATATGGCTATGGGTAAGAGTCTTTTTAAAAGAAAATGCAGATATAGGAGCAAGGTTGCACCTTCTTTAAGCTCTGTATTGCATATATGAAATATATGAATCAATAATTTTTCTTATAAGCAAACATACAAACATTTTCTTGATGTTTAGAAAGGGATTCAAATCTGAGTCTATTAATTCTATTATATACATTAGGCTTCAAAGGTTTCATTCATTAAAGTATGCAAAGAAAAAAGTAAAATCTGAAATAAACCAGATCGATCAAAAATGCCTTTTAAATACATTGTCCTGTTCTTTAATTAAAGACAAGGTTTTTTATATAATCAGCAGGTTGTGAAGATAGAAATGCAGATCATGGTAGGTCCAGTTTGGGAGGAGATTTTCTGCAGCATCACATCTATCCCACAGCTCAGAGAATGCTCTGATGCCTGACCTGATCTTAGGCATCAACAACAATTTCTCTCTTGGTTTTTGCTCTTTTCTGAAAAAGCATCTCCCACTCTTGCAGCTACATTTTATTCCAGGTTTTCCTGTTCGACTCTCGGGTTGTGTAATAAGTCACAGCAAGGGCAACTAATCATCTCTAGAATGTGACAACATTTGGTTCAGATTCCCTTATCAGCATCACCTTTCCTTCTGCCTCTGCCTCATCCTTAAAGAAGACCAGGCGGTGGGCCTTAGAGATCAGTCACACGTCGACCACTTCTTCAAACACTTCACGTGGGAAACCGTTCAGAGGCATGATTGCTGAGCTGCAGACCTGGAAAATAACTGTCATCGAGACCTTTACATCTGTCAAAGGAATTTCAGCTCAGTGACACTGCTTTGCCCCTACGTTTTTTTTTTTTTTTTTAAAAACTTTAGCAAGTCCTTGGAATCTTTATGACTTAAAACTACTACTGTGGGGTATTACTTTGGGAGGACCTCTACTCCAGAAAAATATTTTAGCCAAGAATTAGTTACACACCTTTAAAATGAAACAGCTTTTTCTTGTACCTTGTGTTGTAATTAAGATGAAACCATGTGTTTTGTTTCCTTTGTTCTTGTTAATTTGTGGAAAAACTTGTGCTCCTGCAGCCCCAGGAAAACTGATTGTATCTGGCTCTGAGCTGGTGGGGCTGTGCTAGCTGTGGGGCCGCCTCTCCACTGTCTTGCTGCCCCACAGCCCCTGGCCAGCCCTGCCCCTGTCCCTGGTGATGCTCGGCCACTCCCCGGGCTGCCACAGCAGCTCTGCGGAGGGCACAGGCTGCCCAGTACTCCTGACTGCCTTTGGTGGTCAGTTGGCCAGAGGGGGTGCCAGCCCTTTGCTGCAGGACCAACAGCAACCAGGGGAGCAGGGTCAGGCAGGGAGGCGGTTCTAACCCCAGCCATATTGGGTCGGGAAGGGTGGCCCTGATCCTGACTACATCACCTTAGCATGCACTTGACTCAAAAACGTGGTGGAGACCTACCAATTTTGTTAGGACCGAAGGTTGGATTGCACTGATGCGTTCTGCTAGATAATAACTCTTGGGTATGTTATTATGAATTTTGTTGAATCAGGACCTGATCGTGCTGGGTTGTGACCCACTGCAGAAACACTAAATGCTGTTGCATATACCTGCATTAAAAAATACAAACCCTGTTGCAAACCTGACCACTACTACATCTTGATGTCAGCTTCTTCCTACCTGATTGTTTTTAAGTGCAACAAAGTTAGAATGTAATGGTATTTAATGTCTCACCAAACACAGTTTTGGTTATCTGGAAATTTGTGCACAAAATTTTTCAGTTCTTAAACTGTGCTCTTTTAGGAGTGTGTGTTGTGAATCTTACATAAATCTCAGTTTAAAAGCCCCTTTTGAGAGCTATGTATATATTCTAAAACTTTGGGGGGAAATGCAAGTTATACATTTTGAATGCATTTAAATACATCAATGTTAGTCTGCTGCCACACTGTATATGGAAGGGAGAAAACATTTTGTGCTCTTACACAATTTGCATTTAAATTCTGTTGAACCTTTTCATCAAATGATCTCCTTTTTCTGTTTTGGTTGAATACAAAATCACATCCAGATATTGAGAGCAATGTGTTCTGAAAGCAAATGCTATCTTGCCTCTTCTTCCCTTGCTGGTAATAGTAATGCTAAAAAGACACGTTAACTTTTATGAACCTCTGTCCTTTCCTCTGTAGAATGCAAGGTGGAATGTTAAGTAAGTCTAAATAAAAACATAAAGCCTAAATCAAGGTCTGGCTTTGACCTTAATGTCCTCCTCACTATGTTAACCTTAGTTAGTAGTAACTAGCTACTAGCAAATTAGAGAGTACTACTACTACTAAAGTAAGTACTGAAGTATACTGAGTAATGCTTTGAATTCACATAGTTCCCTTTTCCTGGAGATCACACAGAATTTGAAATAATTATCCACCAGCAAGCACTGCAACTGCTTAACATGTCTCTTAACTTAGTTTATATATGATTTCCCAGGCACATTCAGTGCTGCTGTGATATTTTTACCTCCATTTAGACCAGGACAGTAACCAGGGTCAGCTGGAGAGGGTCAGCTCCATCAGCCTCCCTCTGCTGTGCCCTGGCAAGAGGGGTTGGCTCTGAATGTGATTACAGCTCTTCAGGCAGCCAATGCACACAGAAAGGATATAAAAAAAATGTATTTTTTGTTTTCTCACCTCTTTAATTTCCTCCTTCCTTCCTTCCTTCCTTCCTTCCTTCCTTCCTTCCTTCCTTCCTTCCTTCCTTCCTTCCTTCCTTCCTTCCTTCCTTCCTTCCTTCCTTCCTTCCTTCCTTCCTTCCTTCCTTCCTTCCTTCCTTCCTTCCTTCCTTCCTTCCTTCCTTCCTTCCTTCCTTCCTTCCTTCCTTCCTTCCTTCCTTCCTTCCTTCCTTCCTTCCCTCCTTCCTTCCTTCCCTCCTTCCCTCCTTCCCTCCTTCCCTCCTTCCCTCCTTCCCTCCTTCCCTCCTTCCCTCCTTCCCTCCTTCCCTCCTTCCCTCCTTCCCTCCTTCCCTCCTTCCTTCCTTCCTTCCTTCCTTCCTTCCTTCCTTCCTTCCTTCCTTCCTTCCTTCCTTCCTTCCTTCCTTCCTTCCTTCCTTCCTTCCTTCCTTCCTTCCTTCCTTCCTTCCTTCCTTCCTTCCTTCCTTCCTTCCATATTCCTTCCTTCCATATTCCTTCCTTCCTTCCATATTCCTTCCATATTCCTTCCTTTCCCCTAAAAAATGCAGGGATGTGTCATATTTGACACTGCAAGGCATCCAAAGCAGTATTGTCTCAACCTGTCATACGTTTAATTTGAAAGGTTCATATTCATACCTGTTAACTGTATATCCACAGCTACTCATAAAATATTCCTTTACAGACTGTGTTCTGAGGTATGGTTTTTCTGGGTGGGGCATCCTCAGCTGATGGAGTTATGGTCAGACCATGGTAAGGAAATGCAGCGGTTCGGTCAGATGCGGAGGAAAACCCATGCATTCAGCACAACAGAAGCTTATTAGGGGAAGATGATCCTTATAATGGAAGAAAAATTCAGCGGCTTATAGTGGACTCAGCCTGTCAGTCACCAGCTGTGGCTACAGGGTTATCAGTCTGTATGTTTCTGCCGAAGATGAGGAGATAGTAGCTTATTTCCAAGAGACCTTTAATTGGCTTTAGTCAAGTAACACGGAGCACTGATAAGCTATCAACCCTTTCTAATCAGACACTAGTTCAGTTCTCCAGTGTCCCAGCTAGACCCATTTGGGCAGTGGTCGTATGCCTGTAGCTGGAAGCAGCTTCTGGTGCAGGCAGAAGTTTTATTTAAAAATAGGTCAGCGAGCTGTTAAAAATCTGCCCTCCACAAAAAAGCCATTAATATTTTCACATCAGAGGAAAGAAAATACATCCCCAAAGGGGACGTGCTCTGTTTGTGTACACAGCAATGCAGCAGCCTTTCTAATTATCACCTAGTCAAAGAGGATGTTTTCTGTTTTGCGCGTACGGCTGTGTGTTGCTCATTCCTGGCTGCGTTCTCACCCCTGTAATTTCAGTGCTCATCTGTAACACTGGAATGCGTGCCCAAAGAAGAAAGCCCATGAAAACCAGATTTGTAAGAAAAAAGAAAGCAAATCCCCCCTCCTTGAAATCTAGAGCACCATCCCCCCTCACATGGTTTTGGGACACTTCAAAAAGATGGGTGTAGTCAAAAATTAAAAGCATGCTTTATCTTCATGTTTAGGAAGCGCTAGCTCAGGTAGCAGCAGGTATCTTGCTTTTTCTGCTTTCAGATTCACCACATCAGAATTGCAGCCTATTCCCAAACACGTGCCAGGAGCACACACACCAAGCAGACACTTCTATTTTCAACACAGATGCATCCCATCTCCTTTGTGCAATACCATGACCACAGACAGAAGGTGTCTCTTGCAGGCACCCTGTTATTAGTACTAGAGTATTCTCATTAATCTCCTCTTTTTTCCTCCATTTTTTCCTCTTCTAATCAAAACACTGCCAGAACAGTGAATATATTTAATCATTAGTGCAACAACATATGCGTTCATGAAAAAAAAGGTATCTCTCACTCACAGAACCCTGTAGCATAAGTTTTTCAAAACCTCATTGCTTCTTCATTTCACTGCAGATGTATGAGGGGGTCTCCTCTCTTTACATAGTTCTGAATTCAGCTTTTGCCAGGCACCTTCAGGAAAGAACTGCCTTGTACATATTGTGTTTTAAAATAAAGATGTCATGTTTAAAAACACAGTGTCATTGAAATCTGAGATCATCTATTTCTGGTTTTCATTAACATAAGCTGCACATAGTTGCTCACCATGACACGTTACAAAGTCCCAGTCCCCCCATCACTCAGAAATCATCTCAGCCTGAAAATCGGTGGTTAAAGCATGCTGCAGCTCCTGGTCCATGCGTATACCTGATTTTCCTCAGCCCCAGAACCACAGTGCTCAGGGGGGTGGAAGGCAGGTCTCTGGGGCTAAGCATCCTGAGCACCTACCTACTCCCTTGTGCCTACCTGACCTGAGGAAAGTAGGTGGTGTACCAGCACACATGTAGCCCCAGCATCTAAGCACCTTGGTCGTTCAGGGAACTTAGGTGACTTGTGTTTTCAGATGGCGAATTTGAGGCACCTGAAAAATTGGAGGCTCAGACTCACAAAGGGGAACCAAATTCAGAGACTCCTAAAGACTTTTCTGGATTTTTACCAACCTCGCACAAAAGCGTATTCTTCTCTGGAGCAGCAGACTGAGACCTGCACTACCTTAGCTTCTAACTCATCCCCGTATCAGTGACTTGCTTTTCTTCCCGTCTGTTTAGGAGGCGATGTCAGAGCCACGGGTCCAGCCCATCCCCAGCCAGCCTGGAGCTGCTCGTTCCTGAGCATTTACTTTTCTTTTCCCCAGGCTTGTTTGCAATGTGTCATTGATGGTGATAAAAGTTGGCTGACTTGAAGGCAATGTAAACAGACAAATACTGTTTTCACACTGTCCCTCTGAAGTGCCTCCTACGAAGCCTGGAAAAAGTATGTGAATAGTTTATTAAGGATACTTGCTGCAAGAAAGACATTGAGGTGCTGGAGCATGTCCAAAAAAAGGCAATGAAGCTGGTGAAGGGTTTAGAGCACAAGTCTTATGAGGAGTGGCTGAGGGAACTGGGGTTGTTTATCTTGCAGATAAGGGGGCTGAGGGGAGACCTTCTTGCTCTCTACAGCTACCTGAAAGGAGGTCGTAGCAAGGTCTATGTTGGTCTCTTCTCCCAAGTAACAAGGGACAGGATAAGAGGAAATGGCCTCAAGTTGTGCCAGGGGAGGTTTAGATTGGATATTAGGAAAAATTTCAGCACCAAAAGGGTTGTCAAACATTGAAACAGCTGCCCAGGGAAGTGGTTGAGTCACCATCCCTGGAGGTATTTAAAAAACGTGTAGATGTGGTGCTTAGGGACATGGTTTAGTGGTAGACTTGGCAGCACTAGGTTAATGGTTGGACTCGATGATCTTAAGGGTCTTTTCCAACCTAAACAATTCTATGATTCTATGACAGTATATTAAGGACATAACTACCTTTTTGGTAGCCTCTCTGAAGACCAGTGACAAGGTTGTTCATTCCTTCCACGACCACAAATCATCCGAGTGTCTCTTGTCTACAAAATGGTACATGGCTTAATTAAACAAAAGGCATAGCCTCGTTATCCAACAGCAAGGCTTTGGCTGTGGTTTGCTGGGGCCGAGCTCCATCTCTGATGCAGGAAAGAGCCACTTGGAGCCCTGGGAGGCTGGGCTGCCCCTCTGGCCCCAGGATGCTCAGGCTCCTATCGGATGGGCTCCTTTAAATCTGCAGCCTTACTTTCAATTTATTCTTGAGAAACAGCAGGCCCTGCAGGAAAAAAAAAAAGAAAAAAAGAAAAGAAAAGAAAGCTTTCCATTCAAAGCGCATAGTTGTGAAAAAGACATGCTCTGAACTGGGATGAGGGAAAGCAGCTCAAGGCATATATTCTTCCCTGGCCTGCACTTAATTATGTGTTTTGAATTGAAAACAAACATTTTTAAAATGGCTACTGAGACGCACTTCTCGAATGAATCCAAGATGGTGGCAGATGTTACGGCTTCTGTGATAAATGATTTCAAAGATGCCGAGGCCCGTCGCCTTTTTAAAGTGACAGCACTTGGGTCTCTACAGCCGCTTTCCAGCTCTCTGGTGGTTTCTTCGCTTGACTGTTTTTGGGACGCCTTTCCACCCCACGTTTCACAATATTGCCACATCATTCAAACGGGATGAAACTGAGCCTTTTCTGTGACATTCGTGCAGAAGGACGGCCACTGTGATCTTAAAGAATGTGGCACCCACAAGCAGACACATGGCTTTGATATTTTTTATTTTATTCAGAGCCCTCTAATTTAGAAAGCCATGTGTCACCAGGCAAAACCAAATGCTTGCTCACAGTGATCGCAGCCTCCTGCCTCTGCCTGCTCCTCTCTCCCCCACAGTGGTTAATGACTCAAAAACTTGCTTGAGAAGTTGCTCAGGAACCCACCCACCCCACCCCCCCCCCCATCATTTTTAAGAAATATTTTTTCACTGGCTGCCAGTTAGCCAAGAGGGTAAACTGGAAAGGACAACTGCCCCGGCACAAGCCTTAAGAAACACTGAGCTCTATAAAAAGCCTGGAAGCCTATAAATCATAACCAAGGGTAAATTGTTAGGTTTGGCTTAGAATAATGACATCCTTGGTAGTGGTCCAGTGGGAAGAATCAACATTTTCAAATACAACAGAAGAGTTTTGAAAACTAAATCTACCCTAAACACCGACTTGGAATTGCCACATATAGTAGATGCAGAAAATTACTAATATTCCAGTTTGGGAAAAGAAGGAGGGAAAACAATTGTGGACCAGAATATAACATACTGGACAAAAAAAACCTGCCATCAAGCTTATATTTCCTCTTAGATGGGAGACCAATCCCTTAACAACTTATAATTTTATAGTATACCCATTCCTTTCTTTTCTGCAACTTGCCACTGCTTTTGGAGAAGGTTGTACTTGCCAGTCTCCCTAACCCAAGCAGTCTTGCCAGCTGCAGAATGCTCTGGGAAGGTGAACAACATGGGTCTGAATCCTCATAGACTTGGGAAATGACTCTGAAGAGCCTTCTAACCTCTGGGTTGTAAATCCTCATCAGACCCAGGTGCCTTCCTGCACCCTCACTGGGAGACTAGGTAGCTTGCCTGGGTACTGCTGGGTACCCGCTGACACCAGCAGAGACATTTCTGTAATCTGTGGTGCAACATAAACGTGCAGTCTATGTGTGTGCTGTCATCTCTGCCATTGGATCACAAAGAATCATTGCCTCTTGGAATTTATATAGAAAACAACTGGCTGTCAGTGCCAGAAAATACTTATGCTATCCTGCAATCAAGGTGACAAAAAAAAAAAAGATAAATTGACATAAAATAATATTCCATTACTTGTCTAGAGTTGTACTGTAGAGATCAAATTTGGGAAGGATAGCAGAAGATAAAGTGACATATTCAGTTACGTAATTAATTATTAAGCTACTAAACATACTTTTGGTGATCCTTTACACTGACAACACTTAGCTTCTCTATGGCTGGGAAGAGTCATGAAATATGCGGTACCTCACCCAGTTAGTTCTGCTTGACCTCCCACTTGACTCTGTTACACCTCGCCTGTGATGGAGACCATGACCTGCTCTCAGGTTTCCCACTTGTGAGTGTTGAAGTGTTAGTCCCATAATCCAGTTTGTAAGTGGACTGTAAGGTGGGTGCATGAGGCACAGGCAAATTCCTGCTGCAAGAGATAAGTCTCCAGCAGTCGCAGGCATGCAGATCAAATGGTGCAGGCTGGGGTCAAGGCTCCAGATAAGCAGAAGGCAAGTTCCGGGAGCATCCTGCTCTCTCCTCCTGGGGAGAGTCTTGTAGCTCGTTTTCCTTGCTATTTCTTCTTGTAGCAGCACAGAGATTTCTTCAAGTATCAGCTCAGTCTTGAAGTTTCTCAGCACCAGTTCCTATGAAAGCAATGCTACGATTCTTGGCACAAACAGGTGCTTTCTGTATCAAACACTTCATTCTTTGGATGCAGAACCTAAGTGAAATCTATGGACTAACTAGCAGTGCTTGTTAGGAAATCTAAGAGAGGTTGGTCCCAGCATAACCATGAAAACAAGATGAAACTTAACTTCTTCAGTTTTGTATGCCATTAACTATTCAGTAACACTGTCATTCACTGTTAAAAAAGAAGAAGATGATGTGGAGCTCTTATACACCATGCTATTCTCTGCTGTTCTGCCAAGGAACAGCCTTTCGGAGGATGAAACACACAGCTACATATGTATGATGACTCTTGGCTTATGCTGGGATCATGAATGGTGTTTGAAAAACTTTTTTTCATTTGTTAACTAGGAAACACACCAAAATGTCATTTCTCTGTAACCAGACTTTGCAGCACTCTGGCACCTCATGCGGTGTGTCTCTCTATGTTTCTGTCTGTGTGTCTGCATGTCTGCACGCCTGTACTTGCCACATGTGCATACACATACAGCCATGCACACGGCAGTCATTTATAACCAAATATCCAAAGTATCTTCCAAAATATCTTGGTGTTATTGCTTGATTGTGCTGTACTGTAAATATGCAAATTCTTTCCCATGGGTTTCTTGACCTGGGTGAGATGTGGGAAAGGCAGCCATAAGGCAGTCATTTCATTACTGTCTGTGTTGCTGCTTTCCTTCCATGGCTTTTAGCTCCCTAAATTGTATTTCACAGTTAGTAGAGTTGTTTGGAGCTAGATCCAAGAAAAAGACACACACATCTACAAACTGGGTGCTTGGCCTCCAGAATATAATCTGAAGGTCGGGGTTGCACCCCTCCGCCACTTCAACAATGCGTGCTGAGTGCCCCGATCAGAAAGCCATCTATGGTCAGCTAGTATAAAATAAAAAATGTGGAACTGTGTCAGAAATCCTGTCCAATTCCAGCTGTCAGAGCCAGGGTTAAGGCTGCAAAGCTGTTGTCTTCCTCCGGAGAGGAGAAACAGTCTGTCCTTGTGTGGGACGACTTCTCCTCTGAGCAAAATGAGATGGGCACATTGTGGCTGCTGCCACATTGCATCTGATGGTTCCGTTGTTTAGATGATCCTGTTAGTCTGACCAGTCAGAGAAAAGAAATCCGGCAACTCATCGCACAGTGGGAAGGGATTCAAGGCATTTGAAACTGGGCATCCCATCCTGGCAGCCTGTGTGTGTGCCTGGGGGATATTTTGCACTATCCTGCTGATGCTGTGCCCCTGTGCAGGGGAGGAAACTGTGCAAGGCAGGACAGAGACCAGCTTCTTGCCTTACAGAGACTTTGGGTGAAAAAAACTAAATGCCAAAATAATGCTGACAGTGGAGATCAAAAGTAATACCTTTTAAAGTCTAACCTGTTTCCAAACTGTCAGAAACCACGCACCTTTTAAAAGTAGGAATTCAGCTCTAGGATACAGCTGAAATCCTATGGCCAGTGCTGTGCAGAAAGCTGGCATAACCCAGACGGTCTGGCCAGCCCCCAAAATTTACAAAGAATGGCTTTTCTTGTTCAACACACCTTGCCAATTTACCACTCTAAATAATTTTCCCCTATTTTGATCACTGTGAAACACCAAGTCTCTTGGCCTTTTCTTCTTCCCCTGGGAGAAAACCCTGTTTGTAGCAGTTTACCTCCTGCCCATGGCTGCAGCACAGGACAGTCCCTGCACAGGAGAGGGAGGGACCAACACCGAACACCAGGCAGAGCTGCCTTCCTCCCTGTTCCCACTTGCATGGCTGCAGTCGGCACGTAATGGTTGTGATGATGAGAAAGGAAAGCTGCTTCCGCACATGTCACAGTGTAAAATGATGATGAGAGAGGAAACACCAGAGACAGAGGAAATGGGAAAGGACAGTTTGACTTGCACAAGCCGGCAGATAGGCAAGTACCACTGTGAAAACAAATAAGCCGTCAGGGAAAATAAATGAATAGAGAGAAAACACCCAGGAAAGAGAGAACCTGATCTGGGATTTGTGGGCAAGGAATTTCCCTCTGCAGTATTACTTCAAGGAAAGGTTAATCAAGAAAACACAAAGGGTTTTTTTTTAAAGCCATTGGCTACATCTATATCAGTAATTAAAAAGTGCTAAAGCCCATTCTCTGACCCCGAAGCTGGAGACACAGTGTGGCCATGTCCGTAGCTATTAGACTCTCTTTATCTCCAAAGTGGAGCGGCCACAGGTAGGCTGCCTGTTAGGAACAGGCCACATGTGAGCTGTGACCAGGAACTCCTTGGGATAATTGCTAATCGGCATGGCTAAACTGCGGCAGGGACCCTTCAGAAAGTTAAAAATATTCATGACTGAGTGTACGTTACCAGATCTCAGCATGTTTTATTGTCATAGATACAGTCATATATGCCAGTGCATTTGGCACTCCCATTGAAAACCATCATCTAGAGGGTTTCATAGTGGGTTGCAAGGATAGAAGTTGAATAGTGAAAAGTATAATCTAGAGATGTTGGGGACATTAAAAATGTTAAAAGCCCTCTGTGAGATCCAATATCCTGTCTTGAAGAGTGGGCAAGGAACAGAGCATTTAGGGGAAGTTGGACATGCATATTACAGAATAGGCACCCCATGGTCCAATGTTGTCGCCGCGGTGCATAAGTGTCTGCCACTCTCTGCTGTAACTCTGAATGAGTTAATTTACAAATTGGTTTTTGAAAGAGTAGCTCTTATCGTATCTTCTCTTAAGGAGATCCTAAAATACAAAGCATACTTCATATTTATCAGCCCATTGTATTTTTATCATTACTTTGTCCATTCACGCATACTGGCTGGGTCACCTGGAGCATCCTATGATTCTCTTTAATGTGAGGTAAAGCAATCAACTTTTTTGCCATCAATCTCTTTGCTGCTTTTTTTCACCTATATGAGACAGTAAGACAGCAAGCAAAGACTTGTCAAGAAGCTAAGCTAGTGGGCAGTCTAGGATTTTATTTAACATCATATTTGTCCTGAGTGAGAGAAGTGACCTTAGATTATACCCAGTTCTGTTGGTTTTGTTGTTGGGCTTGCAAGCCCCACAGAAAGAGAAACCACAAACTGTACCTGCCAGCACTGTATTTAAGATGGTCTTTTGAAGATGATGACTCTTCCAAACCATTTAGGCTTCACACTGGAAACAGCGTGGGAAATGCTTTACCTGTAGAAATGCTTGTATTTCTGCTTGACAATGCCAGACCAAAGCTGCCTGAAGGACTTCTGTCTTTGCCACAGATACAAATCAAAAGGCATTTTAAAATCTAAATTCCACTGATTAGCCCTATTGATGCCTGTGGCAATTATTCCTGATTTTCACAAGTGAAAATCGGAGGCAAGTCCACTGTGTTTTACAGGTTGAATCGATCATGAACTAATAGACTGATCAAAGGTTATTAGACAGCCACACTGAAAAGGAACATGCCTCCTTTTCACCCAGGTCTTTTCACTGAACACCTGCTTTCCAAGTCACCTCCTTTTACAATGAGTGCAGTTCTTTCTACAGTAGTGCAAGAAAGACTATACTATTATTGTTCAAAGTTAGGGTTAGTTTGGTTAAGCCAAACTTGATGTAAATGACTCGGACAACAGGTGGAATTGCAGGACAGTGAGGAAATAGGGATTTCCTTGCATGCAGATTTGGAATCTGGTCTCCAGAGCACTTGCAGGAAAGCAGAGCAACATCACTAACTTCAATGCCACCTTAATCCGGTGCAGTAGAAAACAGACTTTGGCCACACTGACCTTTGGTTTTTTTTCTTTCCCCTCGGTCTGGAGGGGCTCAAGCTCCTTCCTTAAAAGAAAATAATGACCCTTGAGGTCAGTTTTGTTATTTTGGGTAGAGTTCCTTCTTTCAAGCGGGCTTCTGTGTAACACATGAGAACAATTTCCAGACCCTTATCAGAGCACCAGCCAAGGAGCGTCTAGCCCACTATCTGCACCTTCTGAAAGAAACAATGAGAACCCGAAGGCAGACAGCGAGGCGAGCGCCAGTACACCCTCCCTGGAGAATGGCAGCAGGGGTGGGAAGGAGGGGCAATCATCGCCCTGTTGGGAACATAATAGCCCCTGGGTAGGCTACTGCAAACAGGAAGGGTGTGGACAGGATCTGAGTGCAGCTGCTGCTCTGCTAACAGCATCTGTTCCCACCGGCTTTGATCTGCGGGCATGCGGCATTCTGTGCCATGAGATAAACATGCTCTTGGAGTGGGGTTTGTTTGCCTTACACATATCTCCCTAATAAGCTGTGTGCCCAGGCAGCCATACACTCCAAATCCAGGAGCAACAAGACCAAGCCTTTCTGGGAGGGTTTGCAGCAGGTCCTTGCAACCTTTTCACAAGTCCGGGAAAGATGACATCATGTGCAGATTGCTCGCCAGCCCCAGATTTCTCACAGACCAGCATAATCACAGTCCTCACTATCACTCATGCAAAACTGGCTAGACTCCTTTTCTCGTGCTTGCCTCTGCGGTTGAATCCCTTGGAGCAGGGCACCCAATTTAAGATAATTAACTCTCGCAAAGAAAATTATTCTAGTTGGCTTCTTGGCATGGCTCAAGCACTTTGTACACCCTAGCTGGAGCCCTTAGGTTTGGAAAAGAGCAGGAGATTCCAAGTTCCCAATTAACAGAAGCCAGAAACACTGCCTCGCTGGGAATCGACTTGGACTTGTGCCTGTGGGACCAATCCAACTCCCACTGAAGCCAACGGGAGGCTGTTCAGAAGCCTCAAGGGGTGTTTGTGAGCCCCCTGGCAAATGAGGAGGGAAACCGAGTGTCACCATCTGGGCTGTTTTAGAAGCCTCTGAGGTCTCTCACCTTCCCAATAGTCCAAAGGCTCATGCTGAGGAGAAGAGAGGGCAGCTGAGGGTAGCTGCTTCATTCCCATTTTCAGAGATTAAGCATACTGTTGCACAGGGTGTTGATTGCATTTGCAGATGATATTTTAGAAATGTTGGAGTCCTCCTGCATGTTCCACTTCACCAGAAGTAAACCTGAGACAACGGAAAACTACCTGCAGATATTTTGCTGGAAGAAACAGCAGGCAAAAATGTAAGCAGGTCAATGTTTATTGACAAATCATACTCAGCTCACCTGCAACGTCATCTATAGCCAAACGACTCTTTAGGAGCCCATCTCAACCCTTGAACTCTCTGGAGGGGAGAGTCCCTACAGAGAGTAACCAGGTGCAGAAATACATCTGGAATTGTCTTCTTCCTCTAGTCAATGAGCAGTGATATACATGGCATGAAGATACGTGGGCTGGTGGACAGGCAACTGGCTGTGAAAATGGTGGAAGCTGGGGACAAACAAGGGTAGACGGGGACCTTTATACTCCTTGCACCGATTTCCAAGACAAGCACGTCACACTACGTCATGACAATGTCCAGTTTAGCTGCACTCCTGGCAGCAATTGACAAACTCAGCTGTGTACAGAAGTGTTTGGTGAAAGCTTGGTTGATTGAGAAGACACTTCAGATGTGAAAAATGAGCCAGGTGGACAGTCAGGGCCTTGATTATGTTGCTTTTTGCAAATCATTTGTATCTCCAGGGTTTTTAATGAGATTTTCATTAAGGAGAACAAACCAGCAAAACTCTAATTTGCAGCTGCCCAAACCCATTTGGCCAAATCTACTCAGATAATTATGTGGTGGATGTCTATTTGTAAACAACAGTAGGCTAAGTCCTCCAGTTGATACCTTTGATCAACTTCATGACAGTTTGCCAGAGTTAAAAATTAAATAGGATTTTAGGATATGGCTCAATATAATTAAAACTCTGCCATTATTTGGTGGGGTGTGGTCACTAATAACTGAGTAGACCATACTCTGTCCGCGTTCACAAGTTCGTGGTGCTTTCCAGTGAAAAGCTGCAAGCAAATAATTATTTCTGTCTGCATCAAGGATTATGCCTTTATTTTTCTGAATGTGGACTTCAAGCTTTCCATCAAGTCTTTCATTTGTTTTGTGAACTGTAATACTGCTGTGGCTTATTAGATTTTGCTTCTTCATTGACAGTCATTATGGCTATTCCAAAATACTCTTCTTACATTCGGCTTTATTCACGTTCTCTGAAGTCAAAGTAAAGACACCTTCTTTTGTCTTTATGAAAGAAAGTTAACATAAAAGACACAGGACTATCAGGATCCAAATCTCTGTGATAATCAGCTTCTTGCAACCACCAAGTGTAGCCACTCTGCAGCGGGCAGCTATGGTAGGCTTCTAAACCTGGGGCACAGGGAGCACCCACAGGGCTCAGACAAAAGCTCCACAGCGCATTTCCCTTCAGCTTCAAAGAGGTTAGGATCCAGCCCTGCAGGCACTTATTTCAGAAATACAAGATTGTGGGAAAGGGAAGAAAAAGCATTGAAATAGCTTTTTGTTTTGTTTTGTCTTGTCATTTTTAAAAGTTCCTTTCATCTCTGACCAGCCTAATGCACTTTCAAAAGATTATTCCTACAATATGTGGACTCAAGTTAATATCAATAATTTTACAATAACCATATTTCTCTGATTTACAGTAACAGTATTAAAAAAGTATCTGTTAGATAAGCATTTAGGAAAAAAAGTTATATATTATATATATGTTATATAAAAGTTTATAGCAAAAATCTCAGCAAAAACACTGACTAAAGTAAGTGCAGGTATTATAAAAATCTCTGGGTTTTTAACAAGCGGTTAGAGTTCATGTATTATGATCACAGCAGAAGGCTAATTTCTAGATCTATCTAGTGGTGGAAAGTGGCTGGCTCCTCCACACCAAAGAGGAGAAAGCAAAGACAGAGCTGCTGCTTATTAACTAAACACACTCCCCTGTGTGTGGTGGCTGACGCGCTCCTTCTCTGTTGTGTGAACTCACATGAGCCCCTGTCCTTCCTCATGCCCTGCCTCTATCCTCCATCAGTACAGGGATCATCCTTTGCCTCCTGTTTAGCCCTCTGACCCTTGCCATTTGCCCAGGATCCAGCCAGGGGGTTGTTTATATTGCTGTCCTGCGAAGATCTGTATGATAGCAGGGCAAGATGGGAACAAGGGATCTCCCTGAGAAATATCAGAGGTAAAGGCTGGTCTCCCATCAGGCACTGTAGCTGGAAAAGGACAGGAAAGAGTGTTCAGTTCCAGCTTTGAAAACTGCATTTTTTCAGCATCTTGGAAGATGGGAACAATGTACTTGGGGAAGCTTAATTAGACCCAGGATGTTTTAGACTTTATCAGGAATAAGCATAAGCTCCTGCACACATTTAACCCAGTGCACGGAGATACTCAAGTCTCAGAAATATATTAATTTATTTCGTATTTCCAGAGGCATGCCATTTATTTGACTTCTTTTGACTTATTAAGTATTTGTGGAAACTTCATTTTATGCAGGAAATAACTATAATCACTAGCAAATGTGACTTTAATAACTAAGATACTGGGAGCCATTTTTGGTTGGCACTAAAACCCCCACACAGTAAAACCTTGTGATAAAATAGTCTATTTTCTTATCTGGAGTTGAAAGTCAGGACAAATCTGACTGATTAAGAAAACCTTCAAGCAAGATACCATATATCCTCTCTAAAATTAAACTCTGGCTGAAGATTCATTTACTTCTGCTAGACGCACTCAAAATGTAAATACTGATGGCAAAAAATAGTCCACAGAATATTCCGGTTTTTAAAATAATACAGTCCCTATCATATCTGGCAGGTAAAATTATATAAAACACAACTTGAAAAACAAATTTGTGAATCTGGACAAACAGTTTATTAACAATTGATTTCCATTTTGTTACTTAAATACCACCAAAACGTTTTTGACATTTTTGGCCTTCCAGCCTGCGGAGGGTTCATGTGAAAATACATATGCATGTGCAAGTTAGGGCAGCCACTGACCCTACTTCCATTGAAATAAATGGAAAGACTCCCATCATTGGGGTATTAAACTTTAAATAGAATGATTGAAATGTTATGGAAAAGACTCAAGCCCTTTGCAAATAGCAGCCTTGGTGGATTTGTTTCTCACCCATCCCCACCGCCTGCGGGACACACGACCCTCAGTCTCCCTGCCCAGACAGCCAGACACACAGTAAAAAGTAACGCTGGTCCTGGGAATCATAAGGGGGGAAAAGGACATGTCCATAAACAGGGACAAACATCTTTCTCCAAGCAAAGCTGTCAGATCCATTTAAGCAAAGACCTGCTCAATCTTTTCCTCTGGGGCCACTTTTTCCTGTCTGGGAACGTCTGTGGCATTGCCTGTCTGTTCCCGAGCGACCATCACTGAGAGGTTTAGATAAGGCAAGAAATCACACTCAACAGTCTTATGATCCCAGGCTCCAAGACAAAACGGGAAGGCTGTACTTTTTCTACCACTCTTTGAGAGGAAAAAAAAAATCACAAAAACCAAGCACATATCAGATGAACAAAGGTTATATTGTCTGCTGGGGAACACTGATCCTTAGCAATTGTCCTCATTTGTATTTGTGTAACAGAAGTGCTTTTAGGTGGTCCAGCTCAAGTATTAGTATGGGGGTGGCCGATACAAGCTTTAGCTATGTGTAGCTGACTCTAGAATAAATTAGATGAGGCAGAGAAAAAAGACGTTTTACTACCTCTGTCAACATTAAGTTGTAAATACCTTGGAGTGAAGCTCGTGTCCTGTGTTAGAATACAGGGCAGAACGCAGTGACTGCAGATTGCAAATATTATTAACAATATCCTCTGGAGCCTAGAATTTGGTGTTTTAAGCAGGGAAAAAATGTTACCTTAATAATCTATGACTACATATAAGGTGATATTCATCAAACGTTTACATATGCAATGATATTAATCATTGAATGAATATAAATATCCCTTATGCCTGAGCACCTGTCTTCTAATGTACCTCAGATGTAGGCAGGAGTTGCAGGTGCCTTTCGCATGCAGTAAAGTGGTCAGAGCCTCCTGTGTACCAAATGACTGTGTATGAGGAGCTGAAGGCAGCAGCTTAAACTCACCGCATCTTTTAGAGTTTAGAAGGATGACAGATCACTTGGTCCAAAAAGCCTCTGACATGAAGAGGCACTTGATGGATCAAATACAATTAGTATTTATTATTTGCACTGGGAAGGGGCCCGGAAACCTTAATCACATATGGCATCTGTTTCTCAAAGACCCTGTAAAATAGTTGTAATGAGAAAACAGCCCATGCCTCACAGACCTTGGAAGACAGGACTCTGCTATCTGGTTTTAGAATATGTAGCAGCTGTTGATAAAGGAGCACAGCACGAAGATACTGATGTACAGAATTATGGGCCATGCCTTTAGCTAGTATATACTGGCACAGTTCCAGGGACATCATATTCTGTGCCATGCTTTCAACTGGTAGATACTGGCACAGCTCCAGTGACTTCACAGAGTGATGCTAATTTACACCAAACTTATCTGACTTTATATCCATAATTATTGCCAGAAACAATAGACAGTTATAAAGGAGAATTATTGTTTGAAAGCTTGAATAAGAGGCAGACAAGATACTTTCTGTCTCCCAGGAGAAGATGCATGCTGATTCTTCCTTTTTCATCACTCAGGAAAATTGCCAAATAAGGGCTCAGGCCAGCATGGGCTGAAGTCAGTAGAAAGTTTCCTTATAATACCCTGGGATTTTTGCTCTTGGATCTGATACCACTTCAGTAGTGGAATGTGTTTGGCTTGGTGTAGGTTCAGATCAACGCATTACTTCTGATAGATATATAAAATAAATTGGGAACATCTACCAGAGGCAGTTAATTTTTGCTCTTTGGATGAGATCACACTGGATATTAAATCAAAATCAAATCCCAGGTCTGAGCCCTACTTGTCCTTCTCTTTAAACTGTTAATACCCTAACTTTAACATGAGATGCTCCTGAAGAGGCTTGTCTCACCTCCAAGGCGTGGTGTGGATGGAAGGAAAGCCAGAGGTGTGAGTGACGTTGGTGAAGCCATGCGAGCCCAGGGGGACAAAGGACCCTGGCTCAGGCTGGGGGTTAAGACTTCCTTTCCTTCACATGGATTCTCTTCAGGAGCAGCAAGACAGCCACCAGCACCTCAGAGGGAGGCTTTCAAGAGAGGGTTTTCAGCCTAGACCTCTCAGTAATATGTTGGGTAGACTCACTCATGTTGCAAATACTGGATCTGTTGGTATGAAGAATCAGTGTCCTATGCAAGTAGATTTTTATGTGCTCTTGTGGGAAGCTGGGACCAACACCAGTGGACAGGTACGGCGTGTTTCTGGCTATGCTTTAACAGTCAGCACTAGCTGGTGTTCCCAAAGGGCTGACAGGCTTCGTGCCTAGGCAAGCTGTTGTAAGATGGGGCTTGACAAATTTATGGAAGAGGTTGTATGACTTGGGACCCAGAAAGGCACTGGGACAAACTTTACTTAGGATGTCCTTTCCCACCCTGTGTATTACTCTGGCCCTGATATGAAGTGGCTAAGATGGTATGGCTTCATTCATGTAATACCCCACCAGAATGAGACAGAGTACCTTAGGTAGCTGGAGATGGCAAAAAGAGTTATTATTGAATTCTGCTATGTTACCAGTTTGTAGCAGTTAGAAGAGCAACAACATTCTTAAAGACTGACTGGAAATACTTGCTTTTTGGTAAAATACAAAGGATAAAGTTGGACTGCTAATAAAAGCTGACTTTACACTTGTTCAGTGGAAGAAAGGGTGAAACCTAATCTTTTCATTGCATGCAGCTGAATCAGAGGTTTAAATTTCCTCTGAATCATGAACTGTTTAGTGGAGCTGAACAACGCATGTAGCTGGCCACTACTTAATAGGCCACATTTCCAAGTTAACTTAATCTAGCCTTGCTGTTGTGGCTTCATGTAAATCAACAAAGAATTGTGCTCCGTTATTCTACCCTTGGCCAAAAAAACAGTGTTGTTTGGTTTTCAAATTTGTTCACAGTCTGAAATCACCATCAGTATGGAAGTGGGCAGTGCTGTCTGATTAAAAAGAATTGTATTCAGGTTAACCAAAATCTTCGACAAATTACTATTTATTTTGTCAATTTGTTTCAGTTCGAATCATCCCACTCCAATTCTAAAATGCCCATCTTATTTTTCCAGTTAGCTCCAATCTGGATTCATGTTTCAGACTGATTAAACTGTCTTCAAAAGTTTTTGAAGGAAAGACCTCAATTTCTGTTAAAAAGATTATACACAAGCTGAAAGAGTGCTTTGAACATGGTTGCGTGATGGAAATTGATTTTTAAACCCATGTTAAGCTGATTGTTTTCAGAATTATTTCAAAAATTAAAAAACAGAGAAAGTTTCACAGCTCTTATTACAGAGTTTCAGTTGAGCTATGAATGAAAGACAAGGCAGAAGTTGATGTGAGAAATCCCATTTCCTAGTATGACATGAAATCTGTCCCATTAAAATTTTATTACCAAAGCTAGCTTCATGTGAATGTTTCTCTGTTGGACCTATTCTGTCAGTCTCAGATATTTTTTATAAGTTTCCTGAGATATTTTTAATTTTTTCTTGGGCCTAAAAAATGTTCATTACTGTCACTACCTTTTCAGAAGCATAGGCTGCTTGAATATCCCAATGTCATACTGTGCTGATCAATAAGTTGTTTTTTAAATGACAAAATTAAATACAATAATAAATTTAGTAAATAACCAAAGAGCCCAGTACCTGCTAGGATCTGTGTGGCCTTGGAGAAGCCTTGCTGAAAGGGACCTGGGGGTCCTGGTGGACAACAAGCTGGGTACGAGTCAGCAGTGCATTTCTGCAACAAAAGCAAATCAGATTGTGGGCTGCATCTGCAGGGGCATTACCAGCAGACATAGAGACATGATCATCCCGCTCTACTCAGCACTGGTCAGGCCACACCTGGAGTCCTGTGTCCAGTTCTGGTCCCCACAATTCAAGAAGTGCACAGACAGACTGGAGAGTGTCCAAAGGAGGGCTGTGAACAGGATCAGAGGGCTGGAGAACTGCTGTATGAGGAAACACTGATGCAATTAGGTCTTTCCTCCCTGGACAAGAGAAGGCTCAAGGGGAAGCTCATCACAGTATTCCAGTACCTAAAGGGAGGCTACAGCTAGGATGAAGCTCTCTCTTCACAAGGCGCCACACAGAGAAGACAAAGGGCAATAGGCACAAGTTGTACCAGCAGAGGTTTCATCTCAGTATAAGAAAAGTTTTTACAGTTGAAACAATCAATCACTGGAACAACCTACCCAGGGACATGGTAGAGTCCTTGCCACTGGATGTTTTCAAGATGTGACTGGAAAGGATGCTAGATAATCTCATTTAGGCTCCCTTTCCCATGAAAGATTGGAACAGATGATCTTTTGAGGTCCCTTCCAACCTGGGCTGTTCTATGAGTCTGTGATTTTGCCTCAGATTCAACTATGTCTAGGTGAATAGGGACAGATAGCTATTGGTACATCTTCTAGTTTCTAAACGCATCTTCATGTATAAAAATTCTCTGAAATACACATCAATTGTATTTACATACACTTACTTTTTGTATACAATGAAATTATAAGGATTCACAAGTAGAGAGAAATAAAAGACTACATATATATCTGTGTATGTGGCCACTGATGTTTTGTAGGCTGTTTAGCAATATATCTTACTGAGTCACAAAAGAGACTCTGACATAACTTCCAGTGTAAAGTAAATGGAGGATATTCCTCTTTTCCTTTTGACTTTGGCTCTGACAGTACAACATTATCAATGAGAGCTAATGAAAGAAAACTAACTTGTGTGAAGGCGACTTTGATCCATGCTAACAAAAGTCTAGAGTAAAGAAAGGGCTTCAGAGCTACAGCACAGGTCCCTCATCTAGAGTGAGCTCATACGATTACAGAAACTAGGATCTTAAACTAAATATTGTCTTGACCTGAGTGTTTTTCCACTGACTGGCTTCTGTCCAAGATTTCACCCAGGACTGTGATGTTCTCTCTAAAGCGGCTCTGAAACAGATCAATAACTCACAGGAATTTATTCATTCAAGATGCAGAAGTAACAATGAAGGAAAGCATCACAATGTCATAGTGCTGATATTAGTGGCTGAATTCCCCTACTATTTTAATAGTAATTACTCTTGCATGAAAAGCAAGAGTCATATATTCTGCTTTATAGATTTGACCCACCAACATCAGCCTTCGGAAACCTGAATGTATTTTACCTATTGCTGGGGCCATGAAATTTTAGAAATTGCAGAAAAGATCACTGGACAGTTTTCACTTTTAAAAAGCATTAATAGCCAAGATTTTTTGGAGTTTCTTCAGAAAAGAGAAACTGTGGTTCCTTACCATCCTCTAGCACAAAGCAGGTGCAATCAGTGGGTTTGGGTCACTTGTGGCAAGGGAGCTACTCGCAGGCTGCACTATTTGGCTCCTGTAGTCCAACAGGAATATTCTTGGAGAGCAGAAAAAGACTTTCTTTGGCTTCCATGGTTTTAAGTCAACTTTTTCAGAGTCCTCTGCTTAATAGGAGTCTTTCAAATGAAGGCTGCTGCAAGACAGGCTGTACTAACTGATCTTCTCTCTACCTTGGGAGTGTTTTTTGACTCTGGCAACTAAGCAGGCAGGCACTGATGCAGGTGCTCCTGGCATTTCTGAACACATTCTCCATTGCTGGAGTTTCCTAGTTCTGAGGTATAATGGGAAAAGCCAGAATGTGTTCATTTTAAATCATGACCACCAACCTGAATGGAATGGCATGAACATCTGGGAGCAAACTGGGTCCATTATGTCTGGAGAAGATGCTAGATTTCCAGTAGATATGTGGGAGCAATATTTCATAAATGTACAGAATGCTTATAATTAGCACTAATTTCTTTCCTATTGTCAAGGTGGTTATTCATTAAATGAACCTCCTCTTTCTAATTGATGTTTTGATAGCATACCATGCAAAACAATGAAGATTTTTCTCCCTGCTGTTTTAAGTATCTGGGAAACAGATGCCAAAGGGTTTTTAAGTCAATTAAGGATTCAGTTGATTAAAAAAAAAATCCAGATAATACTGTGAGGCAAATTATGTTAATGGTAGAAGGAGTCCCCAGTGTTTCCCTCTGCAATGATTCTCAGACAGATCTACAAGATCCTTGACCTAACAGGCCTGATGCTAATTAAGGTGGCACTGAAAAAGACAGTAAACTCTAACGCCAGTACATTTACTTTGGTAGGTGAATGCAGTGGCTTCTTTTCCTTAAACCACATGAGTTGGAGCTTCCAAATAATAAGGAATTATCTTTAAAATAAGAGAATTGTATTGCAAGTTACATAGCTACTCTATTAACAGAAAGATATATCATGTACTGGTTCTGATTATTCCTGGGGAAAGCATGCATGAGATTGGGAGAAGAAACCTAATCACAGCTCTGAAGCTGAATGACGAAAGCAAACAAGGGCTGCCTGCTGCCTCCATAGCGTTGGTGTCCTGTGAGTCTGTGCACAATAGCAGCCCCCGTGCCAAGCTTCACAGGAAGCTGAAGAGTGAGCCTCATCCATAGATGTCACAGGATCAGGTTACCCACATTCATAAAAATAAGCGTGGGTACAATTAACTTCTCAGCTACCCTTCATTAAAAGCCAAACAATCCCACATTGCAGGTCGCTTTCCCTCCTTCCCACACTGGTTTTGTGTCAGAAACTACACATTGCTAGCATTACAGACACTGAGATCGGCATCTTAAATTACAAAGCAGCTCACTGGATTTGGGGTTTCCTGTTTTACCGAGACATGTTGCTGGTTCCTGCTGGCCCCTATCCCAAACTTCAATACACAGTGCCTCTCATTTTATAAACTTTTCATTGTTTAGGGCTCTTTGTTTTCTTTTCTGTTCTTTAATTCCACGTCCAGAAGGACGGTTATATATTTATTTCTCTTTTATTTTACCAAAACATAAAGAGTTAACGCTCTGAGAGATAAATTGTAGATTATTTCATTATAGGGAATTTCTGTGGGATTCACCCAGAGTTAATTAAGTTTCCAAGGAAAAGATCTCCCTCTTCCATACCCACCCATTTTAATTGTCACACTCACTTATACCATTCTTTTTTCATTTACTATTTTTCTTCTTGTATAAGGTACAAATTAAGGCTGCAAGAGCAGGTTGTAAGCCTGATTAACTTTAAGAATGTCCTCTGCATACAATTTATGTCAGTAAAATTAAGCATTTGCACTTACATTACTGAGAGAAAGCTATAAATTATAGCCTGCCAATGAAGTGATTCATGTAAAAATAGAAAAGCAAGGGGATAGGTGAATGATAAAAAGCTGACCTTTTTTGCAGCAGCATGCAAGAGAACAGACTTGACTCCACACATATATCCTGACTTTAGTCAGGAGCACATAATGTAAGTGGAGACCTTGAAAAAGCAGGAAGGTTTGAAGAAAAATTTATGGAACTGGAAGTAGCTTTAGAAATGGGAAAAAAAAAACGCAAACAAAGGGTAGTCAATCCCCAAACCTAAAACCAGACAAGCACCAGGCCACTTTCCAAAATGTCCCAAACTCTGAAAAGTCAAGATCTTTGTTGTACAACAATTTTCAAGTCTCGTATGATGACAGTTTCCAGACCCCTGGCATGTTCTTTAATAAAAATGAGCTCCTTTCAGACTTGAAAACATATCACAAAACTGTAAAGTTCTTTTGCATTTAATATTGCATTAGCTGGGACAAGGATATTTGTACCAGTGACTCCATAACAGAGTGTTCCTGGCTTGCTGGAAGTGTTTGACTGACCAATAGTGACAAGTGGTCTGAAAAGAGAAAATATCCAAAACAAAAAACACTTGCTAAACAATTCCTTAAAGCCAGATTTTCATCCACTTGAGAGGAACTGCACCAGATTGCCCACAGCAAGAAGCTTACTTGCTTTCATCAGAAAGCTGTGGAGACTCTGCCTGTGAGAAAAGTTACTTCTCAGACTACAGAAGATATTGACTCCCACCTTGCATTCCATTTAGCATCAAGCAACAGGAAACTCAATCAAGAATTTAGAGGAAAAACAGACACCCCCGACACACTCCCCAAGTAACATATTCCCAGCCTAGATATCTTAGTTACAGGCAAAAAGAAAAAAAGCCACACTAAGCCTTGAATAATAACTATGATGATTGAAATACTACTTAAAAAAAATATCTGAAACCTTGGAGTGTGAACATTTTCAGAGTTTGTTGGTGGTGTGCACAGCGTTTGAGACACTTGCAGACCTCCGGCCACCCTTCTGTCTGAGAGCCAGGCCAGGTAGGAATGTGACAGCCTGACAGTCCTGGCACTTAGGCAATGTTTCTTCCTCTCCAGATTACTCCTGCTACAGCACTTGAACTCTTTAGTCTCTCAGCATATTCAGCCTCCTGAAGCACAAAGTAAGAGATAATAAGCCTCACTTTATCTGTTCAGTATTTGTAGCTCTTTCATGTATCAAACACAGTCCTGTGCTACTTGTTCATATTTTTTCACATAGGAATGTCTTGTTCTTCTGTCTTAGCAGCTTTCTCTATCAACCACTGCGGTCCAGATACAGGAAAAAATGTGAAGGATTTTAACAATTCAACTTAATATAACACTCAAAGGACACAATGCAGCATCTTACACAACATGAACAAAATATACTAACTAGCTCTACAGCTAAAACGTAACAAAATAGCTACGTAAATTGAACCTCCGCTGAGGATACACTGCTGCTATTATATTTTAGCTGTAGAGCTAATTAATCTAGTTTGGTCAGACAGTTAGCTATTGTTCTAAGTCTTCTGATCATCAGTGAAGTAGTCACTAACCAAGAGTTGTCACAGGTAGCCACTATGCTTACAGAACTGCAGTTTTAAGAGAGATCTTCGCACAGATAGATCCTTTGTTATATCTCTGCAATAACACTAAAAACCCATTTAAGAAAGCTTTTGGTCCAGGATCAACATGTGGACATATAAGGCAAAAAAGTAGCAGCTCCTATAGTCGTTACAAATTAAATCAGTTCACTTTCTGTTGGAGATTCATTTGCTTCTTTCAACGGTGTGCTGGTTTCCTTAATGCAATCCCAGATTTCATGTCAGTGCAGTCTAGGAAAAGACATTTTGTCTTAGTATCTCTCTATCGCTTTCTTCTTTTGGTGCAGTCTAATTAGATCTATCCTGCTGTTTTCTTCTAAAAATAGAGCATTTTCCAAGCTCAGAATTGTCTTTCTATGGTATTATTACCTCACATATAAACTGCTGGCAATTGCTTGTGTTTTATGGGTGATGTTGAACTCCTGAGAAAAACAAGTAGGGCCAAGGATATGAAAAAATGAAACAGGAAACTGCAAATAGCTCGGTGATCTGGACAGTCAACTCTACCTTGTTAACAGACAAATTAAGTGACTAAAGGTTCATTATCTAAATTTCTCTGTAATTCTTGTAACCATAAATTGCAGTAATAGAAAGATTACTATGAGCAATATCATATCATAAAACTCCAACATATCTCTGGACCTCTGGCAGCTTTGTGATAAGAAAAGACATCAGAAGAAGACTATCACAACTAAAGTCAGTTTAAAACCTTAGATAATGCAATGCTGTTGTGTGTATACCAGAAGTCTACATGCTTTCTTCCTGTATACTTTCTCCTAAGTATACTTACAACCGCAGGTTGTCATGATGTGAATAAATTTAGCTGTACAAAGCAAACCAAACAACAGGGGCAAAGTAACTTAGAAAAGGAAAAATATGTTAAATACCAAAAGAAAATGTATGCCTAAAATTCTGTATGGGAGAGTCAGGAATGAGGCAGTTCTGCCCATGGGGAATGAAGCGAAAACAAGGTAGGGGGCAGGGAAGGAAGGGCTACAGGATGAGCTTGGTCAGAGGTGCTGTTGGAAATCAGGGGTGGCTTTGCTTCTCTGGTCTCTATACAGCAGTTATTGGCCTGCGTGCTACATTTGACAGCCTGTATCATAATGTCGCACAAAGGTCAAGAAAAATGAAAAGACTTTTGGACAATCTTAACGTTTCTGTAGTGCACTTTTTGTATGATGACCTTAACTCACACTTGTGCTCCGTAAACATCCTGTGGGCATAAAATTAGTCAGAATATTCACTGTGCATTTGTAGCATAGTTGCTAAACTATGCATTGCAGATCCTACAGCAAATCTAATATCTCATTGCATGCAAACTTAATCAACAGGATTTACAATTGCTCTTGTGTTAGCAGAATGAAGGACTGATTTTCTGTGAGTTGGAAGATGGCTTTTCTAATCCTTATTGCCTTGAAAGGCTGTATTGTTGTTTTCATCACTTGACCCATTACTCTTTTCATCATTTAATTCAATTATAAACTCTCTTGCTGGTGCCGCTTGCTTGGATATTTTCCCATCCTCTTTTTGTATGAACTCCTGTTCACCTACTGCTTTTTCAATTTTCTAATCTGCCTTGCCATTAACATCACTGCTGGACGTTAGAAGCTGACACACAAATCCATTTTAAGTAAGGTCTGGGTCTATTTTTTGATCTGATACACATTTAACCAAAAAAGCTTGACAAAATTGTACCATTTCCTCTCTTTTAAGCAAGTGCAAGAAGAATGAATACTTGTCTGTTCTCCCATCATGTGTAGGAAGGTGACTGGGGCTGCATTTACACAGAGTAGATGGTCTTTTGGAGGTATGCTATAAAACAGTCACAGCTATCTGTAATAGGAGAACAATTTTCTCCGTCTTTCAGGAAAATCAGAATAAATTTTGCAGAGTGAAACTAGCTCAGCAACTTTCCACTGACATGTTGTGGAAAATATTTGCAACATTTTATTTTCATTTTTAAGCCTGTTCAATTATTATGTCCCTAAGCTCCCCCCCCCCCCCCCCCCCCTCAAAATAGGAGAGAAATCGATCCCCCAAGCTTTAACTGGTACTCTTTTCACACCATGAAAACTTTAGTAAAGCTGATACTTGACAATGCAGCAGAAAGCATTGCTTCTTAGAGAGCTCTGGGTGCACACACTGGCAGAACCAGGGCAAATGAGGTAGTACATTTGGGTTTTGTTTGTCTCTCCCACTGCTGCCATGCTGACAACATGCATGCTGTGCGTGCTCTGTGGTACCCACTACCACATTTTCAAGAGGGGAGAAGATTTTAAATGAAAGTGCTTTGTCTATCACAGAATCAACTTCCTAAATTCCAGACTAAGTAGGTCTAAATTCTGATTTGTGTTTATTTCACTGTGTTGCTGGAGGGAAACTCTATGCTATGTTTCTAATATGTCTATCTAAGAAATTTCCATTGCAGAGCTGCCAGGTATGCATGGATACATAAAGATAATTTTCTGTGGTTAGAACTGTTAGATATGGTCCATTTGCATCACTGCTATTACTACTGGTAGAAAGTTTCTTCCCTTAAAACTTCGGTTTAAGCCAAGTACTTTCATTATTAACTATACTCACCTGGGCTGCACTTCTGTATCATTCCTCTTTCATGCTCTGGTTTTCTGTTTACCTGCTGAGAACAGCAGCTCTATATCATTAGGGTTATATATAGCAGAAACCTTTTGCAATTGAGCTGATTACTGTGATCAAGACCAATCTGTTAATATTGGATGTCAGAGAATACTAAATGAGGGTGTTTGTAAATCGAGTAAGTGAATACCACTTCTTTATAGACAACCCACTTCCATTGAAATATCTTCACTGGCTGCATGTCCCTCTTGTGAATTCCTTGAATGAAAAAGTGACAGGTATTTTCCTTGTAACATGCAATTACTTTTCAACTCCAAGTGTATTCTCATTTAAATTCCTCATTTAGTATGTAGTACTGACTTACCAAGATGGCATTTTCCCATAAAATCACATTCATCACTACAGAATGCATTGAGATCATTATTTAATGAACAAAGTAGTTAATAATTAATTTTTCTACCTATGTTTCTACTATTATTTGTACTGCTGTTGCATGCATCTACAGGCCTCATAATGCTAGAAGCTGTATAGCCATGTAGAAAAGATCTGTAATCATGCACCAATAGCCAATTGAAAGGAGTTCAAGTCTCGATTAATGGTAAGACACAATAATTGAAAGGTAGAGATTGAAAAAGGAAAGCTGGAAAATTTCCCACCATAATCCATAACCTCAGCCTACCATATGCTCTGCAGAGTGCTAAAACACAGGAGAAAAACAACACTGATACTTTTTTCCCTGCTCGGTTGTGGTACACAGTCAGTTGGTTATGTGGCCTGGATGGCTCTGATGTCATCACGCATCTACATTCAGAATTCCTTACAACATTCAAGCCAAGTGACTGCTCAGAAAGACATCAGTCATTGGAAGTTTTACAGCAGTGGGCTTCTATCCATCCTACTTTCCATGTATGCACCAGTTCAGCCAGACTTCCAGAGGTGCTCACCTCTGGCAGAGGTCTTTTACAGATGGAAGTGAAAATCCCAGCTTTGTGAGAAAAGCAACACCAATAAAAAAATTCTTAATTCCCTTGGATTAGAAAGGAAATATAAACTTACATCTGGTCACTCTACTCGAGGCCATCCCTTCTGTGTTTTGCCTCTCTGACCAAATGGATTGCATACCTTGTACCACCTTCCTCCCACATGCTTTCCCTAGCCCAGGGAGCAGGTTCTGGCAAAGAGACTTGCATCTGTGTCCATGTCAGGAGCTGACCTCTTTCCAAAGAGTAGAGCAAGGAGTGATGCTTGTGCACGGACTCTGCTCTCCACCTGCTGATTCCTAAGGCTTGCAAGCAGACCGTAACGCTTCCAACATTTGGTTCAGGTATTTTAAAATGGGGCTGATGTTTTGGTGTAACATAACAGCCAGCCTTCTAGTTTGGTATGACTGACTGAAGAGCTGACAGGCTGAGTAACTGATTGCAACCAGCCTCTCTCTTTCTCATGTGAGTCGAAAAGAAGCACGTTTAGAAAAATCCAGTGACAGTCTGCTGTATAAGTTCAGATGTCATAACAGACTGAAAAAGCATGTGTATTCTGTTTCACAGGGCTCCCTGAGGAGCTTTTTATACATAAAAAATGAATTAATGAAAAACTAACTGGTTCTAGTCATAAAAATATAGTCGTGTAAAATACTACTCACACTGTAGAGATCACTAGATCAACATTATATCACTATCTCTATAAGCTTCCTACATCCCCAGGTAAACGTTTGACTCCAATTCCATTCATCCTGGTCTCTCTCTGTATTAAGCTACTGAAAAATGGATCACCCTACCCCATGCTATTTGCCTTCCAAATCTCCTCCACTGCCACAGGTGTGCTGTGTCAAATAAATGGCAGTACAGAGAGGGAAGAAGGGGGGAGTACCCTCCTCAGCTGTGTTTAGACTCCAGCTTGTTGTTAACATTATGAAAGGAAATTCTTCAGTTTGAGCGCTGAGGGCAGAGCGCCTTGAGAACCAATTGCCTCATCTAAGTTGCAGAACGGCAGCTCACCCAGCAGTGGTTTGCCGTAGTGTAGGGGAGAGGACGGGATCTCCTTTTCACACAAGCTGTCTCAAAAAGTAGGAGGAAAGTAAGGCTCACTGGATTAGATCATAGGGCTGCCTTCCCCAAGACCTTGCCTCTGGCAGTGATTGGTAGAAGGTGTGTAGGGAAAGTATAAGAGCAAAATGGGTATGCAGTGGTACATCCCCACAGTGTTCTCCTAGCTTCCAGTGATTTGCTGCTCTCAAAGCACAAGTGGCATTTTTGCATTTAATAATCCTTGACAGAATTTTCTTCAGTGATTTTGTGCAATCAGTTTTGAACTTATATAAACTTGGTCACCCACAACATCCTGTGGAAGGAAATCCATGGCTTGACTATGTGTAACGTGAAACAATACTTCCTCTTGGTTTTTTTTGAAAACTCAGCCTTTACTTGATATCTTCTAGTTCCTGCACTCGAAGAACCTCCCAAGAGTCATTCCCACCTCCATGTCCTTCATGACCTCTATCTCAAGGCCATTACTCACCCTTTTTCCAGGTATAAGAGTGCTCCTAGCCTATTTGGGTCTTGCGTTGAAGCCGCTCTGTACTGCTGATCATCTGTGTTCCTCCTTTCTGTGGGTGTTGTAGTCCTGCTGCATCTTTTCTGAGATAACAAGGCCAGAACACAGGAAAAAGCCTCAGCAGAACAGTAGTGAGCACAGTATTTATTACAACATGAAGATTTTATTCCTGAGTGGTAACAGTAACTGAAAGCCTATCCTGGTAGGTGTAGGGGTTGGGGAGGCAGAGTTTGCATTTATCTGTGTTGAATTCTACCTGCCAATTACTATGACAAGGTCTTCCTGCAGTTTCACATAATTTTTAGCACCAATTTGAAGCAAATCATGTGCTGCATCCTGTGCAAAGAAGGTTCCTAATGTAGAAATATTCCCAAGCTACTGTAGTGGAAACTTAATTTTCCATGTGTCTTAAAGAGAATGTAATTTTGCTCTTCATGACTAAATCATCTCGTGTCCTACAGATTCTCTGGCAAGCTGCTTTTTCCTAACATGTTTGAAAAACAATTTATTATGCATGTTCATGTCTCCTGCAAATAGTTCCTCAAACTTCCCCTTTTTGCAGCAGGGGGAGGTATTCTTCCTTTAAACCTTCCAGAACTTATGGTTTTTGCTATTTTCCTGAATTCAACACAACCTTAGCACATTGAGGGACGCCTTCTTCAACTGCTTGGCGTCTTACCAGCTTTCTTCTGGTATTTCATGGTCTTTTTAAAGACGTGGTATGTGTTTGCTCTGTGCCTCTGATATACTACCTTTAAATTATTTGTGTGCCACCTGTAAAGGTTTTACTCCTTAAAAGGTTAAAGTTTTTTTTTTTACGTAGTCTTACATATTTTTAAACACATTTTTACACAATTTCCCTTTTTGAAATTAGACACAGTGGCACAGATATTGAATGGTTTTATTGGTCCTGCTAAGGTGTTGGATCTGAGCCTATTTTGGTCCCTGTTATAGAGCGCCTGTTCCACAGCAGCATTTATGAATCAAGTCCAGCATTGCTCAGGGCAGAGTAAAGAGTTGATCATTCTGTCTTGGGTTCCCTGAGTACTTGTCCAGGAGGAAGACATTAAGAATAACTAAATGCTTAACTTTGACATCATGGCCCAGCACAGCATTAGCCAATACACCCAGGAGTGTTAGCAGTCTCCTGCCACAGCCGTTTCCTGTTCTTGTGTTCTCATCTCCACCAGCTCGTCACAGGCGCTGCTGCATTCCTGTGGATCACTGAGTCGTAGAGGTGTCGTATAGGTGACGGAGGAAGGACAGGCCCATTAAGTATTGCCAAAAGTAATGCAATTGACAAGAGGACAGAAATATCTCTAACCTGCTTAGAAAAGTCAATGAAATTTCAAGGCTTGAAACAGATGGACTCTGATTAATTTCGAAATATAAAGCCAGGGTTGGGACTAACACTAAAGAAGTTCAAATACGTTTGAGGCTCTTGCCTTCTGTAAGTACCTAATGTGCGGGCAGCTTTGAATGCATCACCCATGGGACTGTTTCCAAGTCTTTGCACTGTATTACACTGCAAAGAGATGCAAGTAGAAAACTGTTCATTAAGGTTGGCTTACTACTGTAGTGGGTCCCAGAGGGTCTGATATTCTATAATAAAACTGTAATAATTCATGCAGAAGCCTGGCTAGCTACAACAGCTAGTGAAGGTAAGGATGATGGAATGGAATGAATGAGTATTCAAAGAAATGGTACAACAAAAAGAGGGATAAACATAAATAAGTCTCTTGTCTTTCTAATCTTGAAACATTCACGCCCTTGTTCAGAATGAAAAAGATGCCCAAGACAAGTAGGGTATTGTACTGAAAAATATTGGCTGCCTGATGGCTTTGGAAAAAAATATGCCATGTTCACAAATACCTCCCCTGACCTGTTTATTAAAAAGGACAATAAATGACTGAGCAGTGAATATTCAGGGCCTGGGAGATTTTATCAGGCATAATGTTTCTGAAAAAAATTGTATGATACAGTTGGCTGTGGGAAGAACTAGGAGTTCAGATCTTTCTCAGGTCAGCTGATTCTGTTCCCTTTCTAATTCCATGTACAGTTCCTATTTAACATTTTGCCAGTCTTCTGGGAAAGTCTGCCAAACAAAGGTTTTGAACGTGACTTGCACAGATTGCTGACTGCCTTTCACAGCCTGGACATTTTATGAAGTCCTTCACGGATGACCGTGTTTTGTTTTATTTTTTAATGTATTCCATAAAGGAAGAATTCTGAAGTAAGCCACTGTGATTGCACTTAATCAACTTGCAAACAACACACAGAAAAGAATTCATTATATTACTATAGTGAATTCCTGCTATTTAAGGATAGTGTCATTATGAATAGAGCTTATTGAAACCAAAATGCCTGAATTTATTTATAGATCTTATGTACAAGTGAAAGGAGCAAAGGAGTTTGAAAACAGCCAATATGCTTGCTGTGATATCGGCTTTCCTGGAAGTTAGCTGCAGCAGGGACGAGTCACCAAGGGTGAGACTTTGTGGTCAGCATTTACCTGTATCTGCTGCAAGAAATCTCTCATTTACCTCACAGGAAACAGAACTATGCCAACGCTAAGCTCTTCTGAGAAGGTAAACTTCTTAAAATTGCAGAATGCTGCAGCTAATATGATTCTAGTGTTCCAGCAGCATTAGGAAGCAGCATTTAAAAATGCTAAGCATTTTTCCCTGGGAACTATGGAAATGTTTTAGAAATCATTATCAGGAGTTCAGGAAGGTTGATTTTGTACCCAGAAGAAGTACAAAGAAATAACCCCTCAGTAACGTGTGCTCCCTGTGCTGAGATGCTTAAGGGTACTTCTCTAAAAAAAACCCAATAGACTAACAAAATACATTATTAAGCTAAGATTCTTTTTATCTGGCTGGGAAGAGTAGCAGCTTTAATAAGTTACAAAGAGAACTTTTTTCTAATATATTTAATCACATGGAGGAAAGATGATCCAGTTAGTGGTTTCAAATATTTTATACCACTGTGGTAATTTCTGGTGCCAGCAGACCACTAACATCTGTACTATTTTGCAGAAAGGAATGTTATAGGCACTGTATATGCTACCAAAGATGCCAGGCTTATGCATCAAGGTACTATTGCTCCACTGCACTGATGTCAGTCAGGAAAATCCCCACAGGATTCAGCGGAGTTACTCCAACAGAGAAGAAGGGTTAGGTAAAAATTAGGCCTTGTATCACTAAAGAAGTATTGCTTTTGTCCTAAATGTGTAACTCATTAATCTCTTGAAAACAATTAATACTACACTAATTCCATCTCTTTCATAATCAGGGAGTTAGGCATGTTCTGGCCCTGGCCTAAGTAATTTATCTTGTAAATTTATTGAAAGAACTACACAGTTGACTTCTGACAACTTTTATTATTATTACTACTATTATTACTACTATTATGTACTTATGATAATCGGCGCACACAGTCTGCTAGTCATTGTCCTAAAGAGCTTATTAAAAGGCTTTCTCCCTTGTCCACTGACTTCCAAGGGACATGGATTGAAGCCAAGCAGAGTTGCAAGATGTTTTCACTTGAGGGCCATATCCTAGCATGGAATCTGTTTCAAGCCAAGCTGAGTAGGAATTTGGCTCACTTGTACTTTGGCTCACGGTGGTGTTGCCCATCAGGTTCATGATGACAAGTGAACAGGAAATTTTACCACTGCGTCATCAGAATGTTTCAGATTGCTCCAGGTGCAGCATGGAGCCAACCTTTAGCAGAAACCCTGAGATGTGATACACAATGAAATCACTGTCTCTTGCTCTCCTAACAGCATGCTTGAATAGGCTGTGGTGAAACCTCCCCAGGGAGACAACGGAAGCCCTATCACTTCAGTCATTTAGAGCTGGATAGTAGGAAACACTTATGAATGTACTGTAGGGAACAATTCTTTTTGGCAGGGACTATGTTAAGTGATGTAAAAGAGGGCTTTTCAGCTCTTATTTCTATGCCTTTGAGGATATAGTGTTGCTATCTGGCATTTTTAAGCAGAGGCCTGACCCTCAGAAGGAATGGTACAAAAGAGGAGATAATCAAATAACTGATTTCCTTGCATGCTTTCCCTGTATTCAAGGAGCCTTCAGAAGTGAGATGCTGGGCTGTAGCAAACATTGATAGAGTTATGAGGAGCTGAGAAGCAAAGTGGTTATTGGTGTCCCTTTGGATCTGCTTTTCCTTTTATTATCTTCATATTTTCTGTCGCACCACCATGCACAGATGCTTTTCTTGAATAACACTGGAAGGTTTCAAATCCTTGTCCAAGATTTTTATGTGCTCTGACATCTACAAGAAACTGGCAGATAATAATAGCTTTGTGGAGTCAAAATTGGAAGAGTGCAATTAAAAAAACTGGAAACAAGATATTTATTACTAATCAGATGGTGGTCACTGATAGATTTACAAGTGCTGTAATCATGTTCGTGCTAGTTCTTGCTAATCTTCTATCAGTCATTTTTCAGTCCTTTTTCTCCTCTTCAGCAAGTTTTTCATTAAGTAGATGGAGCTCTGCCAGATTCAGCTTTCATTCATATAATTGTAAATCATGGCTGAAACCTGTGGTATTATTCCTGCTTTCTCCACGTACAACATAGATGAGCTTTTAGCCTGTTGCCTTGGGGCTCAATACGTCTTGATACCTTTTGGAAAAGCATTTGAAAAGTGAAAGAACAGTTCTGAAACACCATTCCCTCTCTTTCTTCTCTCTCTTTCTTCTTCTCCTCTCCCTCTCCCCCTCCATCTCTGTCTCTTTCCCTCTTTCTTTGTTTGCCTGCTGCCCCAGGCTCATGTCATCTTCCCTGACTTTCTTAAAAAAAAAAACAAACAAACCATGATGAGCTAGTGAGGTAATTTGGAACATCTCCCAGCATTCCAGCAATGTTGTGGTAAAAATCTGAAATACCCACAGTTCAGAGTTGCTACAATGGCATACCTACCCCTCCTGCCATTTATTTGTTCCCTCACCTGCAAGCCTGGTCACATGCTAAAATCCTCTCATGTCAAAAATCATGCACAGTGTTAAGCTTCATAAAGGCATGAAACGTGACACTCCAGTAATAGCAGCATACTTATATAACAGCATTCGCACTAGGATTTTCTGGTTGCCTTAGGTGAAGTTCATGTATTTTCTTTTGTATCCCATCTTTACAGAATAAATTATTTAATTGTTACCTTTTTTGGTTGACTCAGAGTCTGAAATTAGTGCTGTTCAAGTATCCTGACTATCATTTTAAAACGCTCCAGGCTTTTCATACCTGGACAACTTTTTGATAAGGTTGTGTTATATTGAAATAAGTCAGAAGTATGGTCAGTGGAGTGCCAGGCCATTCATTGAGTTATGAAGACAGAAGAGCTCCTGACTGGAACTGGCTCCCAACCCTCATAAGGTCACAAGTGATTAATTCCAAATTTCCAATTCAATGTGTTGTAAACGCACCAAGTAATTGCTATAGATGGCAATTTCTGCGCAGCAGCTGCTGAAGATGGCAGTCACTGGACTTAGAACAATGATGTTCTCTAGCACCCCAGCTGGGTTTACAAAGGTGAAGTACCTCCGGCATGTACTCACTATTCAGTCTGGCACAAAGCTGCTTTATATGTCAGGCACCGTGTTAAGAGGGTACCCCAGAGTACTTTGTTCCTAAGAAATTCTTCCTTCCTCTTTCCTTTTCACTCTTTTCACATGATCCTGCTCAACCCAGTCCCAGTATACACCTCAAAATAGTTGGTACAATTCTTGCTTGCAATAGGGCAGCAAAACCTGCCAGTGTCAGAGCCTTGGAAAGGATGGAAGATGCTGCTGAAGAGTAAGGCAGAAAACACAGGGTTGCAGTTTTTGCTGAGGCAATATTGACTGTTTCTGCCTTCGCTTCTACCATCCCTTGGAAGCTGTACCCATCTTGCTCCTCCTGGCCTCTTCCTGCAGCTCTGTTCCAGCTCTGACCATGGGTGGAATAATCAGGCCCCTGCCTGGTACAAGCCCTCGTGCTTGGGGCAGCAGACATCAATTTTGCCTATGCTCAGATGAGTTTTGAACTGGTTCTTGTTACGTAGTCACAAGCTTCAAGTCTTATCTCAAAAAGTATGATTTATTTCCACTCTCTCTACATCTTCCTCAGCAGATTACACTGTCCCTTAGTTGCATCATCCTTACACAAACCCAATATTGCTTGAGATAGAAGATCACACAGTGAGTATATGCATTCCTTTAGGACTAATTATTTAAAGTTGGCTTCCAGCATTTTTTCATGCATACAGTCTGGGGCCAAAGGACATAGCCCCCCTTAGTGTTTAGGAGATTCTAGATAAAGAGAAGTTGAAAAAAACCATTCTGTGTTGATTGCTGTAATTGCTGACACATTCCTGTGGTATACTTGATCATTAGAACAGCTCACTTAAAACAATATTTCCTTTATAGAAAGGAAGTTTGTAATCGAGTTGTTATGCTTCTCTGCTTTGCATTTTCAGTTTAAATATTCAGCTGGCATTCAGTGTATGGTTATTGGTTACCAGAGCATGTTGATTCAAATTTTCTTTATCCATTATCCAACTGCAAGCTCATTTTGTTGAATGCTGTTTAACCACTTGATTGCTGCAGATTTTAATGTATGGGCCTTTTGGATTTTAGTCATGAATGTGGGCCATTTGAAAATGCTGTAATCGCTAACTGCTCTGTAATTAAAATGGCTGTTACACAGATTTGAATTTGGTCAAGTCTATCCCCAAACCACAGTGACCAAAATGATCTTGTTGTAGAAACCTTGCAAGGAAATACATTATGAAAAGTACAAATCTAGCTCTGAAGTATATAAGACGAAGTGGAGTCTTACCGAAACAACCCATTTTAATGGCTGGGGATGAGCTAAACCTGTATTATTGATGATTTTCAAGTGTTTATGGCTGGAGTGTAAAGTGATATAGGGAACAGTAGCCCTATACAAGTCCTACCTCTTCCCTCTAAGCTGATAACCCAAGTTATTCCCATTACGGTTCTCGTCATTCCCCACCACTCAGTGTCATTCTACTACCCCAGCTGTTCCCACTCTCTGCTGTGAAACACCTTCATCTCACTGTCACCCTCACTGTCACCCTCACTGTCACCCTCATTGCTCAGCAGCATGTGAGCCCCATCTGAATGCCAGGTTCTTCTCTCTGAGCTACTCTTCCTGCTGAGACTGCCCTTGCCTATACCACCCTTCCTCAGCCTTTCTGGACACTTCACAAACCAACCCAATGCAGTCAGAGGGACTTATGTGATAGAAATGAAATGAACAGAAAAGGGAAAAGATGGATCATTTATCTATCTTCTGTGAAACATTGTCTTTCTAATAGAAAGGGCTCTTCTCAAAAAACCCTAATGCTAGTTACCATGTTCCATGAAAACCCTATGAAAAGGATTCTGCACCAAGAAAATATAGAGTATGGACTTCATTGTGTTGGGATTCATCTGATCTCTCTTCAAGTTAGGTGTCTTGTCTGCATTTGCCATCTGTGCTTTTTCAGAAGGAGTGATATTAGCCTCAGGAACGTGATTCAGTGCACCTATCTGCTTTAAGATGGGGTTGCCTGTTTCTCTCCACTGGAAGTAAAAGTTGTCTAGAAAATTAGCTTAGGCAAGGTGCTAACCTCTTATGTCTCAGGTTAGGTCAGCTGAAGCCTGCATTAAAAGAGTGATTGTGGTAGCTCTTACAGAGTGTGTGGGACAGGAGAGAGATATAATCTTAAGCAGGAATTTACAAAATTATTTACTAACTATGCGATTATTATTCGTCAGCATGCACTGAAAAGTTAGGAAGTCACCCTGATTGAAATCCTACTGGGTGAGTTAAACCTATGGTGTCTCAGTAACAGCCACTGTCTTATTTGTTATAGAAATGGAAAATGAGTACCGCAAAACACTGCTGGAAAATCCCGGAATAATTAATGCAGATGTAAGTTGCCTGGGCATGTCAGTTAAAACTTTAAATCCTGCATACTTGATTTAAAAGACAATTTAAATCTCACAAAACTACTAAGGCCAAAAAATCCTCCATTAAAACAGAAGCGTGTTCATAAAAGTCATCTAGTCTGTGGACTAGAACTTCTGTCAGCACTGAGTCCCTGTGCTCCCTGGTCTTTGTGAAAGAAATGCATACCTCTGCTGTGAAACACTGCGTTCATCCTATAGACACATTTTTTATGATGTCTGTAGTCTTTCAATATTGCTTGAGAAAAGTTTGTAAACAGTATTCAAAGTCCCAACCTGAGATCTGATGGAATGCAGTTCTGCCATGTATATAAGAGAAATAATAATCAGCTAAGTCTCGACTGATCGCCTAAATCCCTTTCCTGGTCAACAGCAAGAAAAATTCACGGGGAGAGTCATCTCGTCCTGAAAATGGCACATAAAATAAACAGCTGGGAAACCCTTTTTACAAAGGTTATGAGGGTACATATTTAGGTAATGTTGGGTAAGATGAACAGAACACTTCTCTTTTCAGTATACTAGAACATAACCTTGCAAAGCAAACATCTGATCAGGCAGCTCAAGTTGCCATGCAGGAATACCATATCCAATTCTATTTCAAGTTTTAACATGTGAAATTATTTCTAAGAAACCTAATCAAAAGAGCATTAAAAATTTCAGCTAATATTTGCAGATGTTACCATATTACCCCCACTTCGATAAACACACACTTCTTACTTCACCTTTTGTTGTTTGAGATCTATTTTTAGTTCAATTTTCTTAGAAATTCCTCACACTGCTGAACGCTAAACTGCACTGGCAGCTCAGGAAGAAGGACAATGAAAGGTCTACAACATGGATTTCTTGAAGATCCAGTTTTCTTTTAGAGACAGTTATAAGATTATTGGATTGGTTTTCAAGCCAGGCTTCAAAAGAGTAATCCAGTAACAATTTTGACTCCTTAGGATTTAATTGTTAAATGGAGCAAGTACTGCATAGTGTGAATGTCTTAAGTTCAGCCTCCAAGTATTCTTTGAGCTTGAAATGCATTGCACCAACAAACTGCCTCACAATTTAATGTAAGCAATCCCATTTACTGCCATAAATTTTCCTGTACTCACCATGAGAGAAAGAAAAAAGGAAAGTATGGGGTCAGTTCTCCCTCCTCTATGTCTCAGATATTGTTTGTTTGGCAATACATTATTTGTTTTAGCTTGGTATTTCTTTTTAAAATGTCTTTACTAGACTAGCGTGCTACAATTTTAAGACTTACAGGGAAACTTTAGCAAGTTATGAATAACCAGGGAGTGGGATTTCAATGTAATTCAGGAATGGGAAATAAGCAAAGAGAAGAATATTCAACCTTTTCATGGAAGGATTGAGTATTCTTTTCAAAGTCATATATCAAAAAGCCACATACAATGGAAACATTCTCTCTTGCTAGAACATAAAAGAAGAGGGAACTGCCTGTTATGTGTTCTGAAATGATCCCTTTTCATTACAACTTCAGAATTTTTCTCTCTGGGGATCACTGACTTCAAACCATGAAGAAAGGGAGAAACGACATCATACTATTTCCATTAAAAGCAGCCATGCGTAACCTATATTTTTTCCTTTCCTCTTTTTTTCCCATTTCACAATAATATTTGCATTCCAAAAAACTTATTCCTTTTTTTTGATGCACTGAGGTTAAACAAATGAGGTTGCTGCCGACAATGTTGTTCATACCACTTGTGTCCGCCTTGTTTTAAGCCAGCAGCAGAGAACATTCTATCTTTCTTCATTTGGGCTGATCCTTCTTGTTTATGATAATTAAGTTATAAGAAAACCATCTTACACAAGAAGAATACAAAATTCTCAGAGTCTTTTAAATGCATAAGCTAGAATTCACTTGATTTTTTTTTTCAATGGTGCCATGTACAGCATAATCAGAAAACTCTTGTATATGAACAGGTAGAAAAGAAATAAGAATAAATGATTCAGAGACAGTAGAAGAAATCTGGAGAAAAAGGAATAAATATGATAAGGCAAAGGTTTCATCTGACTTTTAATACAGTGAAGAAAAATAAAATGAACAAAGAAGAGTAAGCATGACACAAGGAATATAAAAAGAAAGAGCAACATAGTCCCAGAGAAGAATTTTTCCAGGTCCGGTGAGACTGAAGCAAGAAGCTAACTTTGGACGTTTCAATATTAGAAAAACAAGATTACTGTAGGAAGAGTTTAGAGAAGAAAGAGAAAAAAATCAATGTGAGACATAAATAGACTAATAGATGAAAAAGAAAACAACACTCATAATTCACATGTTTTTTAGATGTTCAAAGCAGAGTACAGACATTATCAATTAACTCCTATAGTATCTGTTTAAGGCAGGTAGATTTTTAATCTCCTTTTTATAAATCAGGAAACTAAAACAGAAATTTAAAATGGCTTGACTAGGGACCATGTAATAGAATGAGACCTCTTTAGTCTCATTCTTGTGTTTGTTCCCCCAGATGATAAAGAAGCACTGATCAAAAGCCCTGTCTAAAACACTATATAATGCAGATTTTCTATTTTCTACAGTCAAATCATAGCAATTACAGATGTCACGATTCTTTACAAATTTCTGAAATGTGAGCTATTAGAAAAAAAAGAAAACGGTATAAAATTATTTAAGTCAGAAATAAGTTATATTAAATATTTCTTATTTTGTAAATAAAAGATAATGGGAAAACTTTCAGATGGTAGTGTCTAGAGGCCTGAAACAGTTTCTCAAAGCATATTTTACCAATCCTGTTGCTGCAGTTATTTAAGCCTAGACTCTTCCAACTCCATGCATCCTGACAAGATTGTGCTAATAGCATCTACAGCAAATCACAGATTACAAGCAAAATTAGAAAATGTATTTAGCATTTGCATGTTGATGCAAATGCATGATATTTGATGTAACTTGCTGTAAGCTTCAGATTACTGACCTTTGTGACATCCACATGACACTTGCATTTCTGCAGCCACACAGAGTTAGCAAGACTCCATGAAAGCCATCTGTACAGGTAACTAGAATTGCTAGTGAATGACAGGAAAAAGTGGTTTGGGTTCATTAGAAAAAGTCATCTTCTCCTGAAGTGAAGACTGTAAATCTTGCTATGGGATTTGAAATGAAAAGGCACTCTAAAGATGTTCATTGTTAATATCAGTATAAAGAAAATGGCACTTGTAATACCTTATGGTTGAACAGGATATATGATTGCTATTGTCTCATGTTGTTTGCTAGAATAATGACACAGTATAGCAGCACTAGTTTTGTAATGTCTTTTCTGGAATTTAGGAGCATAACATTGGATACTGAAAGCACCGCTGTTTATTCCTGGTGCTTCCAAAGACTAAGGCATGAATATGTTTATTTCTTTGTCATCAATTCGTTCTCATATCTATACTGGTTTTTAAAATGTTTTCAAAAATGTTTGCTGACTAGCTATGGGAAGTGATCTGGACATCCAGTATATTCCAAGTGATGTTAGATTCTTCCTTTGTTTTGTGAAAGTTGTGTTCTGTATTACTCCCAGCCTTTAAGTGGTTTATGATCTTTTCCCACTGCAAGTCATCTGCAAAATTGATTAATATGCTTTCTTCCAATCATTCCTGAAAGTATTGCACACAGAAAACCCCCAGAAGGCACCTTCTCTTAATTAGTACTGGAGGTTTTTTGAAGGCATTTCTCTGCATTCCCATACTATAGATTATGACATCAAACAATTGAGATTAGGATCAGAGTCTGAACAAGCAGGAAGGACATATGTTCTTAGGGGGAAAGATCTCACACACAGAGATATTTCCAGTAAACAGCAGATTATAAAAGCTCAGCAAAAGCCCAGGCTTTAAATTGGCTTATTTTAAATGCTGTTCATTCCTCTGCCACTTTTAAAGCAACATTTGGTCCTTATGGAAACAGAAAACTGAGAGCATGAGACCCAGTCAGTCCTCAAAAAAGTCTGGAGGAGGCACCTTTTACTCATATGCAAGTTTTTGCCGGATCCCCATGCACAGTGTTGCTAGCTTTCACCATGTTTTCCTGAGGAACTAAGGTGACTTGGTCTTGATTCAGACCTCAGACAATTCTATGACCAAGAAGAGCTCTTTCTGATGAGCCATCTTCCTCCTTTCTGCCTCCAGAGACAGAACAACCCAAGCATACACAGAGAAGCAGAAGGGGGCAGAAAGTTTTTCCTAAGGGAACCAATTCCGGCCATCATGCTTCTGCTCATTCAAATCGTCTTTTCTCCTTGCCTGAGGAAGGATGCCAGGAGGAGAGATATTTTGGGGTGCCACCTAGCCACAGGCCTCTCCTTCCCAGGGCTGGAGAGAAAGCAGGGAGGTGAAATAAAGGCTGGATTCCCACAAACTCTGTCTGCACAGTGATGTTTGACCCTTTTGAGGTCTGCCAAGTCATAGAAGGAGTCTTGTCCTTGTTCTGGAGTCCCTACTTTATGGAGACCCCCATCCGTTCTTGGGTATAGAGAACCGAGATAAGAAGAAAAGTGAACGTCCCTGTCACTGGGGTGGTTCTTATCTTTTCTGCATGGAAGAGAAGCTTCACGGCAGCAGCCAAGCTCCTCATGCCCAAAGTTAGGCCCAAAGTTTATTTTAATAGAAAAGTGAACAGTATTAGTCACAATTAATAAATAGTGAGCTCTAATATATAGCCCTATTAGATAAATTTTTAACTGTATATGATTTTTAATTTGATACCAACATAAAAGCATACTGGATGTAGATAATAAGGTAGATTATTTTGATTGCACAGAGTAGGATAAATTAGTTAGATGGCCTCAGTGTTTAAATATCAAAAGTGTCTATTTAGTAACATAACAGATACCTTGATTTTGGGGGCCCACTTTCCTTCTTCTTATCTACTTAAATCAGGCTCAAACTTACTGAAACACAAGTGTGATGATAGTAGAAATTAGGGCCAATATTTTGAGAGTTAGACTTATAAAACCAGCTTTTTTATTAATCAAAAATTCTAGTATGAACCCCTTTGGTCTCACAAAGGCAGTAGCTCCTGGGTATTTTCCTCAGTGATGCACCTTAGTCCCGTAAAAAACAAATAGCCACGCAAGCTGCCAGATGCATTTGAGCATTCATTATTTCCATGGTCAATAACACAAGAGTTGCATGACAACAGAAGTAGCAAAGCAATTTAAGTCTCTCACATCATTAGGAAAGAGTGCTCGTCTACTCCCACTATGTTAAATGTAAATGTTATTGTTTAAAATCACAGCTATCCTTGACTGAAGCTGTAATGGATGGAACCAGCCAGGAGACTGCAGTGAAAAGTGTATTTTAACCTTTTCTTGTCACTTGGAGGACTTTCTATTTTCTACATAAAATCTAAGCTAGCATGTATTTTTCAGGGTTTAAAAAAAATTACAGTGTTTCCACTGCCTCCATAAAATGACATTATTTTATTAGTTCACCTGATATTTTTGCTTGAACTCCAAGTACAGTGACCCACCTTATAAGCTAAACATAGTAATTTTTAGAATATGTTCAAATTAACATAAAACTGAAAAAGTGATCAAATGAAAATGTTTGTCTCTTACAATAATACCAGAAAATTTTATGCTTAACCATTTAATTATCTTTCTACTTGAAATCAAAGGAAACCATTGATCTGATTGAAATGGTTTTTCATACTTAGGGAAAAAAGCTATCTTAAGACAAAGAAAATACTTTAATTCTGTGGTCTGATCCTATATTGTTTGGAGATCCGAAAATATCATTCTAACATTTCCCCTGAAAAGGATTCATTTATACAGAAAACCAAAAGGAAAGGAAGTGGGAAGGTCATTAGGCAATGCTTATTTTTTTGTGAACCTACAAGCTCAGGCTAGCATTGGTTTATTGGGTCAGATGATGCTTCATCATATGAAGAAACATCTTTAAGAAATTAGGAACATCCTAGTGGCTTAGTATAAGCATTCCATTTGTATTTGAATGAATTAAACAATGCATTTTCTTGAGAGGCAGAAGGAAACTTTCCTCCCCCTACTCCTCTGATGTTTAATTTTAAAGTTTTCCAGCCACATATGGTTGATGTGCTTAGGACTGCTGGAGCAATGAAACCAAGAGTAAGAATTTAGCACTATAATTTCATGAATATGAGGAGATATAAGAGCCCATTGTTAAGAAGTATTGATTGACCCAGAAATCAATCCCTTGAATATACCCATCTACTAGTTAAAAAGAATATGATTTAATTGATTACAGGATCCTTCATTATGTCATAGGTTAGAAATGGAGATGGAAATTATTGTAGAAGCAGAAAGAAGGTAGGGTACAAAAGATAGAGTTAAGATACATATAGAAAAATGAAAAATAAATTTTATTGTATACAGATTTGTTGCCTCCTGAAAGAACAGGAATACAAGGTCGTTAAGATGGTATTTTCTCCTGGAAGTAGGAAAGGTGAACAGTTTTTTTGAGGACAGCCATCAGCTAGGCACATTGATGTCTAAAAAGCTTGGGAGTGTAAAAATAAAGGGAAGATGGAAATAAAGAGCTAATTCCATTATTTCTACAATGGAAGGGGCCCGTAGCAAGAAGGGAAAGGCATAGGCATAGGACTGCTTGAGATAACACTGGTACATTTATCTAATTTTTTTCTGCTCCTGGGACTCACAGGAAATCCAGGAAAGAACTGAAAAATGTAGATTATTTTTGTAGCCTCCTTTTCAAAATGAAAATCTTTCTTCAAAGGCTAAGCATCTTCGTCTGCCTCTTCAGGTGGGAAAATTCACAGAAAGCTCTAGAAAAGTTTTCCACTTTTCTATCTTTAGCTTGTATGTATTTCACAGAAGTTGATCCATGTGAATGATAAAAAAGGGTAGGAGAATTGAATTATACTTAGGCCACAGGTTGAACATAGAGTGACCCAAAAGAGAATTAAAATAATTAGCACTTGATTTTAATTCTGTGGGCAGAGGAATAGTAAGTGAGTAAAGTTAAGAGAAGAGAGAAGAGATTAAGCCCCTTAGCAAATAATGTGGTCTGACTGCAGTTTTCTGGGCACTTTAAAGCCTAGTGAGTATGGCTTCAGGAGGCCATTAAAATGAGAATTGCAGTAGCTGACACGGAATAATTATGGCTTGGTTAAGAAGGATTGTTACAGAGACGGATCCTGGTAATGTTTCAGAGAAAGCAGTAGAAATTCAGATAAGGAAAATAAAATTATTTTGTTAGAGGATAATCACAGATTTGTAGTTTCAGAAATAAAGTTCAGACTTGAGATACAGAGAGTGGAAACAATGTCAACTTCTTGATGAAGCCTTTTATTGACAAAAAGAGCTTCATTCAGAAAAAATGCAGTACACACAGAAACTGAAAGTCCTGGCAGAAAAGGAGGGTATGGAGTTATCAGAGAGGCAATTCTGTGATCAGAGCGGGATCTGCAGCTGGTGTTCATGAGTACTCGTAACAAATTGGTTTCTTGAGCATGTAATGAGCACATTTCTTTCTTGGTTTGACTCATCTCTCTCTAGCAGTATTTTCATTCCTAGTAAAGGCTTTACATCTTCTCCCCGTCTTTTCCTTGAGGGATTGTGCAAGGTGCTTCTCTATCTTTCTCATGAGTGATTCATGGCTAGTGTCAGCCCTGGTCATCCACTGCATGCAAAAGAAAATTTTATATTAACCTTTAGTCATCTGGTTTTCATCTCACAATGCTTAACTCACAGAAGCAAAGCTCCTGAAGCACATGCCAACTAGTCCAAAAGTATGATTTATAGTTGCACTTCGTCTATGGAGAAACATTTGTACAAAGCACGAAATGCAGACCTACACAGTTTATAGACATCACTGACAAATACCACTAAGAACAAGGTAGACAAATAGGAACAATGGCTTTTTCATTCTTGTCACCTCCCTCTGTATATCCTGGACTTTAATAAAAGATCTAATAAAATCTAGTGGCAGCTTTGCAGTACATTCACCAATTTTTAGAGCTTTAAAAAGTAAATAAAATATTTTCTCTCTGAAACAGTAACTTTTGTCCTAAAGCATTAAATTCCTGATTAGCAAGTATTTTTCTCCCAACCATAATAAGGTTTGTAGTTTTTTTTTCTTCTTTGGTTATATTTTACAAAATGTTCGCATTTTTAGGTGTACTTATGTACTTAAAATTTTATTTTTCAATTAAAGAATAGTGATGGAAAATTTTCAGTTACTCTATCACTTCTAGATTACCCACTTATGTGAAGGGTAAAATAGTTTTGGAACTCCACTCTTTAACCAAGTCTTGCCAGTACTTTGCTTTATTTTTCAGCCTAAATAAAACAGTTCCCTTCAATATTTTTACAGTATTTTCTGACTGAAGCAGCTCCCTGTTTTTGAAATCTGTTCATACAATTTAGTGATCCTAAAGACTTGACACTCCTTTTTTACTCATGTTTATCACATCCAAAACCCATCTTCAACTCTTGACATTATTTCAACCAGACCACATGGGAGAACAGTAAATATGCTTCATAAATTCCCGTACCTAAGCATCAGAGAACCTATACCAGCCCTACTGGCATTGCAAGCCATACTACATCTTTTGTAGATTGATACACATCTGCAGGGGGCAAGGTTTTTCTCATATTTCATTAAAACTGAGGGTTAAAACTTAAAAAAGATTAATTAACATTTTAATACAAACACAAGAACATCGTTTACTTGTGAAAATGCACTGAAGTCATCCAGAACAGCATACTCCAAACAGAAGTATACCACATAAAACACACCTCCCTCTGTGGCTACAACTCCCTCTGTTTCTTGTATACAGATGTTAGTGTGGACAGTATGGGGAACATCTCGGGCTGTACTCTGATGACTACCAAGAAATACTACTGACAATCTCTGCTCTCTGTCTCTCTCCCTTTGCATTCAACTCAGCCCTCTGCTTCACTGTAGGGAGCATACAGTATAAATACAGGGACACTAGAAACCTCTGGAGGGGTACTTAGAGGACCCACAAAGACTTTGGGCTCTTTGCAGAAAATGACGTATTTATGCATATAAATCCTGGCTCTCAGCAACTTCAGTGGGAGCTACAGGCCTGTATGAGTCTGGAAGGTGATGGGGAGAAGGCTGTGCGGAGGAGTGATACAACCACATACTACACCAGGTGATGATGGTGGCTCTCCCATCCTCACAGGACCTGTTAGTCAGCCCATGAAGTTAGGTCGTAGTACCTGAGTCCTGTCCTTACATATATAAAAATCTGGGCATCACAATGCCTAGATTTTCTACTCCACAGAGAAATTCGGAATCCCTGTGTGTTACCTCAGACTCCCTGCAGTGTACATACACAGCATTAGCTGAGGGTGCAGGATACTTATGAGTAGCACCTTGGTTTTCCCACCCTGTGGCACCCAAAGCAGAAAGTAGCCTAAAGTTAACGTGCTAACTCTACCTATAGTAAACTAGAACCGACTGGAGGGAGGAACAGCCATTGTGCCAAATACACCCCTTGGAGCAGGAACTAACAGCTCTCCGAGATACCCAATTGCTCTTTTTTTCCCAGCATGAATCCAGCATGAACAGGAGAGGCAGAGAAAGCCCCTCTCACACTAAGCTATAGTCTAGCAGTCAGTGCAGCCTCGTAGGAAGTGGGGATTTGAAAGGGAAAAGCCAAGCTCAGGTCCTCCACAGTCTAGCTGTGTAATCCAATTGTAAAGTTACTATTTAAAGGGACTGATACAAACCAAACCCAAAACCCAGTGATGCTACTTTTTGTAGGTAGCCTGTTCATAGTAGAGTTTTGAGACTGCTCTACAAACACCTTTTGATTGAGCACCTCTAAGGACCTAGACAAAGGAAAGACACATCTCTGGACCTTGATCAGGCTTGGTTGTCAATTGGAACTTGGCTGTCCAACTCTGTTACAGGCAAGATACTTTTGTTCATTCCGCATGGTAGACCTTTCAGGTGTCTCTACATAGTTTTAGGATATAGAGTTTCCTTAAGTTTATGTGCCACCTGGATTAGGTTGAAACTGCATAAGGACTTTTAGGATTTTGTCTTTCCATCTAGTTCATCAGTTTTCTCCTGAGTTCTATTTTCTTCTACTAGATCTGTCTGCTTTAGATTTGTTCACTGAATGAAGAAGGACTCGGCTATGTCTCACAGAGGCAACAAATTCTTGCAATTTTCATCCATTGTGTCATTCTTCTGCCAGGTAAAGGAAAGGTTTCATCTATTTGTGCCTTTTTTATGAACAGTGTTGCCACAATTATTTTTTTTTATGGAGAGAAACTGCACTGTTAATTGATGAAGACGTGCATCAAGATGAGTTGGTCATGGGAAAACATGCACTTTGACGTGAACCAGAGCAGGAAAGGAGAGAAGAAGAAAGTGTCATAAGGGATAGCGCTAAGGAATTTGATTTTTTTATGGGAACATGAGAGGGTGAAAAGTAAGATGTGGAAACCTGTGTTATTCATTAAAAGAACACAATATTGTCCAGGCATGACCCTGCTCCTTCACATTAAAGACAGTATTGACATCTGATCCAATCTGGGAAAAAATCACTGTTGAAAAATAGGATTTTGGCAAATAGACTTCCATTTAAACCTACTGACAGCAAAACAATAAGAAAATATAAGTAGCTTCCTTAGACCTAATTCAGTAAAAGTTTAGGGAAATAGAAAGGCCCTCAGAAGGCTGATACAATCCAGGGGCAGGGCATAGCCAGCTTCCAGCACTTCTGCAGGAGATCTGTTATTACCTAAAAATAGAAGACACTTGTTAAAATTGTGGCTCTTTCTCTTCATCTTTAGACTGGTACTATTTATTAGTTTAGACGCCACTGATTCCAAGAGGCCAGGGCAGTTCCTATGCAATTAGAAGAAAAATATGCTTTTGACTCCCAGAAAAGTTTCCCTCCCAGCTCCCGGTTTCCCACTCAGACTATTTGTGAAGCAAGTGGTGAAACCGGCTTTTGTGAAGAAGAACCACACACGCAATCCAGACCTCTTCGGACAAGGCACCATCATTCATGTTGCTTGCACGTTGACAAACACTTTGGTTGTGTTGCTAGGGCAATGGCACTGGAGCAGCAAGCACACCCCCGCTAAACACCCCTCCAGGGGCGATGGGGACAGAGGGCAGCAGGACCAGATGGTTCCACTCATTCCCAGCAGTCGGCCATCGCTCTGCCCAGGACCGACTGGTAGCTGCTTTCCAGCTGGCCGGCTGGCTCAGAAGGCTTGTGGGTTGTTTTTCTTTAATTGCCTCTTTTTAAGAAATATATCAAAGGCCATTTTCTTCTTCTAAGCAACACATTTGGTCGCTCAAAATATTTCCAGGCAGCGCGGGCTGCAGCAGCAGTGTGAGGGATCACTGGGGTGTTGAAACACAGATGCGCAAGGGGCAGGAGCAAGAAGAGGCAGACAGTCTCTGGGGCTCGCAGCTGTACAGGGCTGCTTCCCGCCCTCCCCCTGGCCTTCGCTGGTGGCTTTCCGTGTGGCACACCTTTCCGTAAAACCCCTGGGGATTCAGACAGACACATCTGTTTGTGGGGAGGGAGCAGGAGCTGTCATGGTTACAAGAGCAGGAGAGTGGACTGATGCCAGAAAAAGATGCACTTGGAGGCTTTCCTTTTTCTTTTTCTTTTTTTTTTCATACAAAGGTTAAAAAAATTGTCAGGGTGTACCTGCTTTTGTTTCGTTTTATTTTCATTTCTCTTCACTTGGTGGGGAAGTGCATCAGTGGGGCGGGGAGGGGGAGTGAGTTGCTGCAAAACATGAGTTTCTCATCTCGCCTGCGTGTGGGGATCCAGTTTCCTGTCCTTGATCCCAGATTATTTTCTCCTGTCGGCAGACAGCTGGTTTGGCAGAGCCAAGCACAGGGCGGCTCCGGCTCTGCAGGCAGCGCCGGGGGCGCAGGACGCAGGGCCGGAGGGTGGAGGGCTGCCATGGCCGGGCAGCACGAGCTGTGCTTGAGGCTGCCTGCTGGTGACCGGCGGCAGTAAAAGGTCCTGTGAAAGCTGGCGGGGTGGCCTCCCCTGGCTGCCCTCCAACCAGGGCTGTTCACAGGCCTGTTCTCAGCCTCGCCTCTTCCACAGGACCCAACCGGGAACAGAAAATGAATTGCTTTTTTATCGGCCTCAAAGAGGTTCTTTGACAGGCAGGCCTATGCCTGCCATTGCTGTTTGATCCCCCCACCGCGCCAGGCCGACCCTGGCGCCCCTGCCCTCACCCCAGCCCCATGGCAGGTGACGTTCCCCCAGCCCATGGGTGCCCTGAGGGGGTCCGAGCCCCAGCATGGGGCATGGCCAGGCCACAGCACCTCCACGAGGCCCTGCACTCGGGGCCAAGCCATGCACAGCCCCTGCAGCTGCCAGCGGCTTCCCGGAGCAGGAGGTGGCCGCTTGCAGGATGTTTACAGTGTGTTTCCCTGGCCTGGCTTTTTTATTTCCCCCCACAACCACCCCAAGGGCAGCTTTTGGAGACAGCCTGCCCCTCCAGAAAACACAGCGGTTGAACCCCCCAGGCAGTCTCGGCTGCTTGCGCCCCGTTTTGGTGGCCCCAGCATGGATATTTTCAGGGCGGGTGTCCCCCCCAGTGCCGTGGCACAGGCGAGACCGTGCAGCAGCGGTGCGAAGGGGCTGTTTGGCACCGTGTGGTGTCTGGGTTTTGTGGTTGGGCTTCGGAGACCATATATCCTGACTTTTGTGCACCTCGGGAAAGGAGCAGGAATTGACTCAAGGAAAATAAATAGGGACTTTTAAAGACATGTTTATTTATGGACAGGCTTTCATGCATGCATCTTACAGCACTCCGCATAAAATATAATTAAAACAAGCATCACACTGAATATGATTCAGAAAATAAAAATGTCTTTAAATACAGTTTAACTGCCAGCAGCTTGACATACTTCATTCCTCTGGGGAAGGAATAACAGAGCCATGAAGTTATGTGACTACAGAAGCCACAAGATGTGGGTATTTTTAGGCGAAGTACAACTGGGGGAAGTAACTGACCTGTGAAAAGGGTTTAATACAAGAAACGCTCCTGAAGCTGTCCAGCTCCTGAGGGCAGTCAGGCAGCCCGAGATGGCAGTCGGGCCCTTAGGGAGGAGGATGGAGAGGGAGGTCAAGACCCACCAGCTCTACTTCTGCGGCAGGTCTCGTGCACCACACAGAGGCATACCTTCGCCCAAACCGATCTTCAAACACTTCTATTGACAGGGCTGTCTGAAGGCTAGTTAACATCAATAAAACAGTGTGAGATACAGAATGCCTGCCATGATTTTCTACCATTTCTGCCCTTTTTTTCCTCCATTCCCATTCAGGTCTGCAGTCAGGGAGAAACATAATGCTGTCCCTGGGTCACCCTGCAATGCCATGCAACTGGAGCCATGGGAGCTGCTCCCCACTGCTCTACACCACATCTTAGAGTGCCTGCTACCAAACTGGGACAGTAAGAGTTTGGTTACAGCCCTGAAAAACCGGAGGTGCTTTTCTGCATTTGTCACTGTGTTTGCCACCAGTACTGAGATGAGCCAGCATGCTTGCTCACAGCCTCTGTTGAGCAAACAAGGATGAACATGTGTGGAGCCTGAAATAACTTCAACCTGTAGTTGTTTGCTTTTTCTTTTTCTTTCCTCCTCATCATTATATCTGCCAAGTCAGAAGAGCACCTTTTTGGAAGGTAAATACCAGTCTGGTGCCATGCTGTAAAGCTGGGAAGGAGGTTCACCTCATGTTTTTTACCTATGGACATTCTACCACTTGTGTGACTTTTCAAAGACTTTTGCCAGCATTCTTTCCATGAGACATACTAGGACAAGGGTGTTCCTCATGGGATTTTAAAGGAGACTTTATTTTAAATACCTCTGGAAAATAATATGTCAGTCTAATGCTGTCTGTGATTTTCCCACATTCTTCACGGCGACATAGAGAACTTTCAACCTTTCTTCCTTGGTAGTTTCATATTTTCTTTTTATTATCTGAAATTTTTTAGAGGAAGAGCCTTAAATTAATTTTCACAGAACTGTTGTTCTAAACCTGAAGCAAGAGTATGCAAATATTTTCAGGCATGGAGGAATCAGTTTTGTTTATGAACAAATGAATTAATACTGTAGATTTTATTTTTTTCTTTCTTCTTTATTCCAGGTCATCTCAACCGATGCAGTACAACAGGTACCTGGCCCTGGTCTTGAATTTCCTCATTCTGTCTGCAAAAGAAAATTTGATTCAGCTATAGTTCCTGTTGCCATTGAAGGCAATGCCAAAAATGCAAAAGAACATGAATGGTGTCAGGATGAATCTTGTTTAACTGTACAATCTATAGGGTAAAAGTTACCCTTAAGAAAGCCCAGTTGTAGATCATAGATTTATGAAATCAAAGCCCTAAAGTGATAGATTTATAAGTATCATTGCAAATTCTTGAACCTCAAGCTTTTTTATTTATTATCAGAAATTCTAGATACTTTAGCTGCATAACTGTAATTATACTCCTGTAGCTTTTGTCTTTTGTAAAAAGAAAATTGCATATAGAAGAGTGTTCTACATTCTGTTTCACTTTAAATGTGTTTTCCAAGAGGTTGGAATCAAGTCTTAGTTGCTTTTTTCTTACACTGCATTTAAATTTATTTCTAAATTTGCATATATGGTGGATGGGTCTTCTAGTTTGATGCAGGTCCTTTCTACTTTGCATGCATCTAAGTGGACAAATAAATGATACAGATATCAGAAAATTAAGCAATACAAAGCTGTGTACTAGTGTGTTATACAAATATAGGTGCTTTAAATGCAAAAGATTTATCTCAGGCTTCAGCTTCCCATTGCGCCCTGAGAGAACAGGTAACAGGTAAGGAAATGAAGATTGAGCCTTGGGGCAGGGTTTTCTCTGCTTAATTAACTGGAACTTTGCCACCAATTTTATAAGGGACATGTCTGAACCAGCATTTACCCCAACTGCGTAGGGCCTTGCTCTGCCCCCTATTCCAGGTAATACACGATCCAGTGAGTTTCTTCATGAGGGATAGATAGTGACTTGGTCAATGCATTTGACCTAGGCAATGCATCTGCTAACCTCAGTTTCCACTAATACAAGCAAACCCACAAAGGTCATGAATAATACAGACTGTCTGTGGTCATATGTTTACGTATGAAAATATATACTAGTAGTCAAGGCACTAGGACTCTGCCCAGGTGTTAGCTGCTTAATGTGCATGAGTGGCTTTGAAGAAGGAAAGGATTGGCTTCAAGCTGCATCAGGGGCGGTTTAGATTGGATATTAGGAAAAATTTCTTTACTGAAAGATGTGGCACTTCAGGGCATGTTTTAGGAGGCAAGGTGGTGTTGGGTTGATGGTTAGACTTAATGATCCTAGAGGTCTTTTCCAACCTTAATGATTCTATGATTCTATGAATCAAGTAAGGCAGTGGAGCTGGGGAGGTGAGAGGTGGTATGATGATGCAGAAAAGTATTCACATTGTTGTAGAGAGCAGAGGTTCCCTTTCAAATTTATACATTTGAGGAATGCCCCAGATACTTCTACCTTTTTGACCATTTGTCCAGCAGTTTGGTGGTCTAAACAGAGAAGACAGAAGGACAAAATGGCATTTGCAAACAAAAAAATGGTGGCTGACATCCTTCATAACCCTTGCAGAAATTACTTTGTAATCTCAGAGACCTAAAACTCCACCATGTGTTAAGATGAACTCGATCTCCAGAACAGACCTTTGTGACCAGTATAAAACAGGATCAAACTGCTCATTCTCAGGTACCTAAAAGAAGATTTTTGAAAATTATGTATTTTCTTTCAAGGCTAAGAGATGTATTTTTTGTTTCTTAATGATCACCAAATATTTCAGCTCTGTCCAGCTGCATGGTCGTGTTTTCCCATGTACTTGGAGGAAATGGAGTGTCTCATTGCCCTACAGCTGTGACTCCCCCCGCAGTGAATAGGTGATGACAGATGGGACATTGGTTTTGGAATTCACATGATTTCTGAAATCCCATGTGCTTGCTGGTGGGCATGGCAGTGTTTATTCTCATCATTTTACATGCAAAATAGAACAGATAAAGACAATTACTATGTGTGTATGTATATATTACTATTATTTAAGAAAAACCTCAGATATTTCCTGCTTTTTTTCCACTCCTGCCTCCCACTGTAGCCCAGCCCACCCCGGGGAAACACTCTTCATGCTGAGGGCGTGCATTGTGTGGGTACTGGCAAATGCTCAGGGGTTACGTGAGGAGGGAGACAGCAGCTGAGTCAGAGGCACCGCGGTAGCGCTGGGCTGGGGGCAGTCAGCAAAGAAACAGCAGAGAGACAGTTCTTCTGCTTCTGGCTGCTAACGAGCTTTCTGGTGGCAGCGCCGTTCTCATCAGGACTATTTGTTTTTACAGGCTGCCCTTTGTTGACTTTAGGCTTGTTTTCCTTGCCATGCAATACAAATATTCTCAGGCGTTAAGCTTTCCTTGCCCCTACTGCCTTCTTTTCATCTGGGACCATGTAGGAGCTAAATTTAAACTTGATTGATAGCGTTTAATCCAGAGAAGGTCAGGGTGTTATTTTCCTGTTAAACGTTCTCTGGTTTGCTTCTTCTGTTTACAATCATGTCTCTAAAGTACCACAGTCAGTCCTGCTTCCCAGTGAAATCTCTTATGCTTGCCTTGCCGCTATGGGATAGTTGCTCTTAATTATGTGGAGCCTCATGCCGCTTTGTCTGATCCTAGATGGAAAAGAACAGCAGCTCTGGGCCTTTAAACCAGATGATGCCATGACTTACACAGTCCCTCCGTTATAATAGATAGCAGGCCCCAAATTCCAACTATTGTAAACCACTAAACAGGGAAATACGAAAGCAGTCCGGGTTGTGTTTTCCCTTTCCTGACAGCCTTTGAGAAACATCTTTCCTGAGCAACCACATGTTCAGGATAACCATATGAGTTCTTTTTTATAGCTCTGAAGGCAGCAATCTTACTGTCTGTCTCAGTACTGGATGTAAGTAAAAATTTTCTCTCTACCAGATGTCTGTGCAATCTTATACACGTTATTTGCACATACTTTGAGCATGACACCCCTTGCTGATTTCAACTGACTGTATGCATAGGCTTTTAATGACTTTATCTAGTTACTTTATACTGTCATTGCCTCCATGGCAAAATTCTGACATTCTTAGCAAGATGGAGGGATTTAGGGCTAGGGAAGGAAAGGTGGGACAACTTGACTTAAGGCTTTACACATTTTCACTTTTTCTGGAGAGTATATGCTCTTTTATTGAGGAGTTACAGTCTCCTGTTTTCAAAAATAATTCCTCCAGCTCTGATGAAATATGCACACATCCACACACATAAAAGTGAATAAAAGAAAAACACCTGAACCACTATGTGGAGCTGGAATTCTTTTTAATGGTTTAAAAAGCCCTTTTCATTTGTTCGCCTCTATAGTCATGTCATATTCTTGATGACGTACCTGCAGTGTTCCTTAATGTGCATTGACAGTCATCTGCCTAAACTCCTCTGTAAGTTTAACTAATCAGTGCTTTTCCACAGTACAGTCCATCAGGCTTAGAAATTAGGTTTTATAAGTAGTTGACAAATTTGTCCTAAAAAATACATGTCCTGACTCTGAATCTGCTCTCAAGTACCTGGTGCTTTCTGTTCAGACAGCCTGCGAAAAAATGTCTTCAATATACAGAATTTTGAGTATAAAGTATTTTTAAAATATATCAAAGCAGAAAGCTACCTCATGGTCTAGGACCTTGCCAGTTTGTACACAGGATTATGCATTTCCAAGTTGCTGCTGCAGTGTATATTATCCTGCTGAACTATGCAGGTATGTGTACACACATACAAACCCTCTACCTTGTACTGAAGGAGAACACATTTAAACAAGTAAGTACACCTCTTGAACTATGCTGCCAGAATCCTTTGGGCTTAGCTGATAGGAAACCAGCAGCACTAGACTGGCTTATGTGTTAAAAATGATACTGGATGAAATAACATTTGTCAATTGGAAGTGGAAAATTTGGAAACAGAAAATTACTCTCCTGAGAGGTACAAAAACAATGAAACCCCTCCCCCTCCCAACCCCTACAATAACCTAAAAGAATACATGAGGAAACTAGATGGGAAGAACTGGGGACTGGTACTTGTCCAAGACCCTGTGACCCTGTGAACTGCTTGAAAATGGAAGAAAGATCAACTCATTTTTCAAGAAAGAATCCCAAGACAAAAGATGAGCAGGTCTCTGCACTGTACATAAACAAGACAAGAGCTTCACTTTATCTAGTTTAGTTGTATAAAAATAAGGTGTCTGTCTCAGGTAGTGCTTCCATCTCACTTTATCAGCATGGGATGCAGGAGTGGCCACAGGAATGTCTGTACTAGTTGAGAGCAAATATCTATCTATCTTACCTGGTCTTCCTTCTCCAACAGGCTCCATAAATGGATGATTAGGAGTCAATAAGGACAGGACAGAAATATATGATTCTTTAAGTCCTCTGTCATGTCCAACTTTTTTTGGGTGAGGAAAATTTTTGGGGACCTGATGCAGTTTGTCTGTTTAATAACCTTCAGTTGATCCTTCCTGCAGCTACTTGTCCAGTCTATCTTTGAACCCATGTGAGCATTTTCCCTGGACTACAGCAGCTATAGTTCTATATTGCACGAAGAACCATCTCCTTTTGTTTGCTCCAAATCTGGATCTTACTGCCTTTGTGTGATGGTTCCTAGTTTAAATATTGGAAGAAGCAGGAAAAAGGTAATTCTTAAGCATCTTCTTCAGGCCACTCATGATTTTGCACATATCTATCATATCTCACTCAAGTTGTCTCTTTTCCATCCTGAAGACTCCTACTACTACTCAGCTGTATCTTGCGGAGAGGACGTTTCATGCTTTTCTCATCTTTATTGCTCTTTTACAGTTTTCATATACCCTTTTCAAAAGGGGACCAGCACATCACACACTGATATGGCATTTAAGTTCTCTGTGTAATCATCACTTAGACTCTGGACTCTCTAGAGGGCATTTTGCTCATTCCTGATGTGCGAGAAGAATTTAGTCCTGGTTTTGATTCCTTCAGCATTTGCTTCTTGCTCTCTTTTGGTTTACTTATGTTTTCATATTTAATATGCTAGCATGCATATTACTGTATATGTTCTTTACCTGGATACAACTTTATCGTTTTGAAGAGCATCTTGTGTCTAATCAAGCACCCTATTTTTCCATTTAATCACATCAGCTTCCCTTTAACCTTTTCCAAGGCTTACCTAATAGATTATAAGTGTGGAATCAATAGTAAGATTTCAGCACTGAGCCCTGCACTATTATCCATATCACATTCTTAGCTGCATCTTCTAGCTCCTTTTTAACAAGCTTCTTACAAAACAAAACAAAACAAAACCAAAACCAAAACAAAACCAACACAAGAAACATAGTTCCCTTTTGGAAGCTGAGCACAACTTTTTGGACTTGTTGACCAATGATGTCCTGAATGACATCAAATCTAAGCACTTTGGAGTCATGATACATGGAGAGGGCTGGCAGCCCCAAGGGGATTTATTCCCCACTATCTTAAAACCAGACCTGAAACTGGCTATCTTGTCTCATTGCTGACTACAGGGACATCTGGGTGACTAACTTAGATAGTAGGCAGAATTATGCATCATTAGTGTGCTATAGTGAGAGTCATTTCACTGTCAAATAATCCAATGCTGTTTTCTCAGTCAGCTTGGAAAAGCAGCGATGGTAGGTAAGCAACACATTGCCGTGTGTGGGAGCATGAGAAATAAAGGCTCTGATGAAGACAGTGGTTGCTGGAGATTAGCTGCAGTAGTAATTTGACAACAACGGCTGATTTTTATCAGCCTCAGTGGATACAAATACACTTGAATCTATTGGTGTTAGATTTGTATCAGCTGAAGTTATTTGCCCAAAGTGCTCAACATTTTTCTCCCTCTTCTTGCTTTCTGTTAAGCTCTTGCAGCTTTTCCTTCACCCTCATACACCACTAAGTAGTGAGGAGTTCTGATAAGAATATTTTTTATTTTCACTTTCCTTTTGCTTCCCTAGTGGATCTAAGTTGGTGTGTGATCCCAGGATTGCTGTTGTCAGTAAAAGGACATGGGGAGATGTGTAACAGGAGGTAGTGAAGGAGGGACGATAGCTTTGGCACAGGTTTGCTCATAGCCTAGCCTAAGACAGTCGTGAAACCTCACCCTTTATTTATAAACACTAATTATCTTTTAATGTTACCATTGTAATTAATACTTTAATCCCATTTCTTTGTTAGCACCTTTCCCTGGGGGAATAATTTATATTTTAATTGTGTTTCTTCGCAGAGAAAAGGCTAGGAAGTACATTTAAAAAATGCATGAAAGCTTAGTAGTCCCTTCATACCCTATTTTAAATCAGTTGGTGCTAAATGACTCACAATAATGTTACCTTAAATCTTAATAAGTATAATATGTCTGTGGCCAAAGCAAAACCATCTAACCCACTAGTCTGAACATCAGTGTTTCCTTTGTGCAAATTTCATGAGTGCAGAAGGAAACCTGAGTCTAGCATTGAAACAAAGTTTTGCATCTTTGCTATCCTACATGCAAATATGTATGTCTAATAAGCCAGTGGTGGTGCACTTGTGGGGTCCTAGCAAAAAGCAGCTGAGTTCTGGTTACTAAGCTCCAACCAGATACACCAGCCTTTTTAGGGGAACATCAGGAGGCAACTTGTCCACTAATAAATAATGTTTATTAAAAAAATCGTGAAACACAAATAAAAGGCTAACATATAAAAATGTGGGAAATCTTAATCTTCAAAATGAAGACTCAACTCCTGACATGCTTTTCCAGAACAACTTATGCACAGGACAAAACTATACATCCCTCCTTTGAATGCCTTGCCTTTAGTCTCTCAACCTTCATGTCTTTTAAATTAAGGCCTTTATGTATTAGGTCGCAAACACCTGAGCTCCCAGAAAGTGCTTCTAATAAAAAGCAATTGTGCAGGGGCTTAAATGGGACACAATAATTTACAGCTTTCTGACTGTCCTCTTCCATCCTGTTTAATGTCTCTATTTAACATGGGCATTTCCCAAGTTCAGAATTATGGAAGAATCATTCTCCCCCTCCCATACTACTAATGGCAATGACTAAACTGTTAGGAGTTTCAATGCTTTAGAGTTAAACCCAAAATTACTGCAGGTCCTCAACAGAACTAATCATGAACAACAGATACAAAACCCTTTTCCTCGATCTTGGTGATGTATTGCTAGGGTTAGTTAAGTCATGGTGTTTGAGATTTTGTAATTCACACATGAATTAAAACCCTGTATCTGTGTGCTCATGACATGACCCAGTGTCAACCGCCGTAAATGAGGAGCATCCTGTGGATTTTAATATGTTGCTTTTGAAACAGGCCTTTCTGGCACTTCTGGGGTGCTTTCCCACTGGAGAATGCTCTGCTCAGAGTATTTCTCTCTTTCCCCTCCCTTCCTCCTTCCCTCTATATATACATATATATCCCTCTATATACACATATATATCCCTCTATATACAGCTATGGACACTACACAGATGCCAAGGCAGCATGTCAAACATTTTCTGTTTTCACATTGAGACTGAAAAACAGTTGCTTGTCTCTTCCTCTGCTCCTGTGTCTACCAACCTCTTCAGAGCTGCCATTTTGCCAGACTTTGCTAGCCAATAACTGAACAACCAGCTTGAACTTCAACAGCATGGCCATAGGTAAGATAACTTCTATAATAACTATTACGATCTGAAACAAAGTACTTGGCAAAAATATCTTTAATTGAATGAGAAGACAAGGTGGCCTGTGAGGTCTCAAAAACTCCAAAAGTTACAAGTTTGGTCTTGAATCTCTCAGTTTCATCCTGAGTAGTAAAGGAACAGAATAATATGGAAAAAAACCCAAAAGACTTCTGAGTCTCTTTCAATCCACAGCAACTGCCTGAGGGGCAGTCTTGTCTATTATGTGTTTTTCTCGTAGGCTGTTTCTGGTAAACAGCTTGCCTTAAAAATGTCTGTCACTATTATCCCTGCACTTACGGGGAATGGTATTATTTTGAATGCACAAAATGCCCCACAGAGACAGCCATGTAATCAATACAAGACTGCCTGATGATGTTCTGAAAAATATTCCTTGAGGATCTTTCCATATAGCTATTTCTTGAACTTGCTCCCTGTGGAAAGTACAATTGCTTGAATTTTTCCAAAAGAGAATCCCTGAGTTAAAACAAAGCCCCCTGTAAAAGTAGCCTTGTGAGCTGCAGAAGGACAACAACCTTTGTATGGGCTTTTCTCTGTTGAAATCCTTTTCCTTTTTTCATGGTGTTGCTTAGTTACTCTGAAAGATGAGTGGCCATTTCTTACTCTTTGGCGCATGAACCTTCTGAAGATTAAAGTCCAGGCTGCATGCCATTCCCTCCTTAGCTTCTAGAAAGATTGTATTTCTCTTCACACGTACTGCTGGAGAGAACCTGAAAAAATCAAAAGCACTGCAAATTCAAACAGCTTGTTTACAGTGGTATTATATAGGACACTATAAGTATATAAAGAAGTAACACAAGGTTGTCTGTCTTCATGAAAGTACTACAGGTCTACCTCTGTCACTCTACCATCTTGCCTATCTGGAGGCAAATATATTTTCACTGTACAATTCAGTTCCTGAACCTCAACTGAAGAGTAATCATAAAATATTAATGTGACCAATATATATTATGAAGCTACAGCCCAATTTGAGAAGTCACCAAGATCCTTACATCCATCAGCAAGACAAAGGAGGACCTTGGAATTCCCATCTACATTTTATTTTTATTTATTGTAGATGAACAGTATTACTGCAAAGACGGAAGAGTTCTGGTGTGTAACTTCAGAACTTCTATTTGTAAAATATAGGAGGTTATTGTCTCCTCTTCCTCTGGTGAGACCTCAGTAGTCCAAACCTCACCTAGGGAAATGAATTGACCTTGGGACCCTGGGACACTACCCCATGTGAAGCATGTAGTAAAAAGAATGGAAGGAAGAAGGAGCTGAGGTTAGGGAAATTTGACCTATGAGAAGGGTCAGAGGAAGTGAGTTTGTTTAGTCTAGAATGGACAAAAATGAGGGAGGACATGATGGCAGTTTTCTAATATGTAAACAGTTATAAAGAAGATTAATTTATTGTTCACCGTGTTCACTAGTCTTAGGACAAGAAATAATTAGATTAGTTTTAAGTAAAGGGTGTTTAAGTTACATATTAGGAAAAAGCTATTCTTATTAAAGAAATATTGAAACAGTGGCACAGACAGCCTAGGAAGGATAGAGGGTTTTCTCCACTGGAGATTTTTGAAAGGAGGTAAGATAAGCCTCCCATTCAGATTGTCTTGGCAAATGTCATTCTACCTCTGAGTAAAAGGAGGGCAGAGATAATCCCCTGTGGTACTTTGCAGCTCTATATTTCTAGGATTCTAGGATTAATTTCTGGAGCTATGTAAGGTCTCCAGCAGCACTGTGCTGCTTCCAAAGCTGCTCAGCATCCTTTCCATCTCTCTGGAAAACCCATGGCACCTGCAGTGATGGATCATAGACCCTTTTCCACCTTGGCCACCCCACAGAACCTTGCTATGCCTACTGGATGCAGAGAGCGAGTGTGCTAATAGGTATCCAAGATAACCCTATTTCACCATGGAAGGGTCTGGTATTGTCTTCTCTTCAACCACCTACAAAAGGCTACATACAAAAAATCCGCAGCCATATAATAAAATGCATGAGGATGGAAGATCAAGCCAGCCAGAACCTTATAGTTTTAATATACAAATGCCATAGCTGGACATAAGGTGAGAACAAAGACTATTCTGTCTATTCTTCCTGTTATCCATCTTTAAAACCTTCTTAGCAATTACATTCAGCATCTGCTACTGTCAGGGCCTTGACCACGTTTGTCCAACCAGGACAGAAAGATTTCTCTGCTGTTTTTCCCAGCCTACATTTTACAACATCCATTTTCTACTGTCTTATCAATCCTTTGTCTTCTTGCCAAAAAAAAATCAAAAGTGCCCTGTATAATGGAGGAATCTTCACTGCACAGCTAGAAACAACTAAATTGTGAGCCAAAGAAATTGTTTGGCTACTCAGTTCTGAGGGTCAATAATGAAGCTGTTTCTTTAGAATTGTGCTTTTTTCTTGCTAGGTCTTCATTTCTTCTAGTAGCCTCCCAAAACAGACCTGTTCTTTATTTACCAAAATCTGAAAAATTTGTAATGCTGCTCAAAAAGGGAGAAGCCATTATAGAAAAGAAGAAATGGTTTGTCGCTAGTGCAGCTCACTTAATATCCTTCAGCTACCTTCCATACTTAGAAATCCCTGCTGAGTTGCCTGATCACAGGAATTCCTAATATTCTTTGTGAATGTGACTGATTCCAACTCTCTTATTCAAAATTACACCTTTTTTTCTCCCTTTCCATCACTATCTTTGAGACCCACCTGTCCGTAGTGGGTCTATGAAGATGTCTCAAAAGGCTCTGCAGTCCCACACCAGGGCTGTAACAGAGCATACATGAATGCCCTGTGAGAAAGAATGCAGGGAGGCAACCAAGCTCTGCTTCATCAGTTCTCACCATCCCATTGGGGAGAATAAAACTCCTAAATTGTTTCTTGTTCCATAAAGTTGTCCTTACTCTTCTAATTACAACTGCATTGTTGAGCAATCAAGTACGTGATTTCTAACAACCCCAGCTAACAGCGATTACTCTTCAAATTTGGCTTGCAGCAGGCTGTAGGTTGTGCAACTCCTCATCTGATCATGATATACACAGGCAGTTTGATGAAATACCTGGTTCTCCTCTAAAGTCTAAAATTAATTGCTTTTCTTCAGAGATGATATCCCAACACGTTCTGTTGCTCTTTGCAATGGCACATTATATTTCATTCATTTCATGATTTCAAAATCCTTATTGTGTTGCTGTATTACTGCCATCTCACTGTAGCTAAAAAATTACTCCCAGTAACTATAAGCCACAACTTCCTTGATTTTTCTTCATTTTACATCAGGACACGTCGCCATATATGAAAAAGGGCATGACAAACAAAAAAAAAAAGCTCCCTGTAATGCATCCCTTCCTCCTTAGTGTTTGAGATTCCTGGACACTTTCTCTGTGGAAGTTTCTTCTCATATTATTCTTTTTCTTGATCAAGAACCCACCAGTCTTCCCCACTTCAACACTGTTCAGCACTCTCTGTAGCATCCTTGCTCTCCATCCCCTAATCTCTCCTTTCAGCAGCATTCACAGTTTATTGTATCTGCAAAAGTCCTTTCCTCTGAGTTTAACAGACCTTCTCATTCAAAATGGGACCTTGATCAAGTGATTTCTACCTCCAGTTGCAAGGAAGCAGCATCATATTGCTCAGACGCTTAGGAGAACAGAGGTCTCTCTGCCCACTCCATGGGAGGCTGCATCCATCTCATTAGGAAAATGAGGGAAAAGTGAGATCTTTTCTTTCCCTTTCCCTCGAGTTTAAATATCCTCAAAGTGAGACACTGGCTTCCTCAGAGACAAGGAAGTGCAGTCTGCTCTGGTGGTTGTCAGCAATGAAAGTCATGTAAATTCTTTGGATTTTCAGGCATCAGCCAAGCCCAAACCCTCTAAGTGTGGAGCTGTCATGAGCATGAGCGGCTGATGAGCTGCGTTGGCCCAGAGATCTGTATACAGAGATGTGACTGTGGGTAAGCCTGATGCAATGATGTGATGAGACTAGACCACAGGTCCTGAACTGGCAAGGGAAGTGCAGTGCAAGTCAGCTCAAAGTTTGGAGCCTGAAGAAGTGTCTTATCCCCTCCACCAAGGGATAAGCTTGCTGCACACGGCAGAAGGAGCATTGCTGCTGCCCTCACCATAGACACACTGAGTTACAGTGTTCTGTTTTAGGCATCTGTGGATCAGAAGATTAAAAAGAAGACAAAGTTGTGAGTGGATCACCCATATAAAATGAATTTGCTGTTTTACTTGTTCTTTTCTTAGCAGAATACAAACTTACTGAAATTGTAGCTGAAATTCAAAACACAAGGTATCTGAGTCTGCAATTAGCTAAGTATTTCATCCATGTCTTTAAGAGATACAAACTGGTAAAAATCTGAAGATAGAGTGACATAACTTACTCTGCACATATGGAGACGTAAAGAGAAAAACTACATATTGTGAGTGTTACACTACAGCATTTAACAGTATGGTAGGGATCTTCTCTTAGCACTGAAAGTTACAAAAACAATAAAAAACCCTAGACTCAGCTGTCATTCTGAGTGTTTCACCATATTAGAATTTGAATTATAACTGATTTATTGTGCCCTGTTTTGAATTCTTAACCCAGATAAAAATTCCAGTAACTGGTTTCACAAAGGCCTGAGTAAGTGCATTGAGAACTGGAGCCATTGTTTTTATATGACAGTTTCGTAAACAGATGGGCATGTATTTGAATGAAACCAATGTGAATATTAAGCGTTGCCTTCTGGGAGTATTAAACATGGAGACTATTAGCTGATCTCCAAGAATACAGCTTTGCGTCAGGTTCTATTTCTCTGTTTCTACACATAAATACTGCATATATATGCTGGGCTATGGTGGAGCAATTTTCTCTCATAATCCCTCATTTAAAACTGAATTTAGTAGCTTAGATCAGGACTGGTTTTATATTTCATCTTTTTTTTTTTTCCTCTTAGAATTCAGTTTTAATATGGGGTTTGCAGAAGTATGGGTACCTGGAGTGTGGAAGGCAACATGGAAGAGGAAGCTGGACTACGATCATGTAATGCATTTTTGATTCCTCCCTGGAGCAGATATGACAGCTGGGATTCATGCCCCAAAGCAGTGTCTAATGTGGGAATGCTTGTGGGCAAAGTGTCATGCCACAGGCTACGGCATAAGACATTGAGAAAAACATGTTAAGTTCTGCAAGTTACTTAAAATTTAAGGAAAGAAAACTTTGCCCGTCTTACACAAAATACTTATGAAAACAAGTATTAAACAAAAGGATTTTTGGAAGTACTCTCAATAGCTTCAACTGGCATATTTCCAAAGTGTCTTTTGGGAATAAGGAAGGGAAGATTTATTTAAAGGTGCCTGTAGGGGGAGATGGTTTCCCAGGAGATTGGCAGTAAACATTTCATCTCCAGGTCACCAGCCCAAGCCAGCTCTGCTCACTAGTGGCCAAAAGCCTACTGTATTATTGTCATTAGGAAAGGACATGAATCATCTGAGAGTCTGTGGAGACATGAAAATGTCTGGTTCAATAACATATATAAATTATTTTCTTATAATCCTTTTGGGGACTTCTGAAGTACACACAAACACAAACATCTTTCTGAATGTTTATACAAACACTAGTCTAGAAAATCCTAGTAATTGCAATTTAAAAAACAAATTCACTAACTACACCCACTAACTTAGTCTCCCCTCACCTCCCCCTTCCCTTCCCTTCCCTTCCCTTCCCTTCCCTTCCCTTCCCTTCCCTTCCCTTCCCTTCCCTTCCCTTCCCTTCCCTTCCCTTCCCTTCCCTTCCCTTCCCTTCCCTTCCCTTCCCTTCCCTTCCCTTCCCTTCCCTTCCCTTCCCTTCCCTTCCCTTCCCTTCCCTTCCCTTCCCTTCCCTTCCCTTCCCTTCCCTCCCCTCCCCTCCCCTCCCCTCCCCTCCCCTCCCCTCCCCTCCCCTCCCCTCCCCTCCCCTTCCTTCCTTCCTTCCTTCCTTCCTTCCTTCCTTCCTTCCTTCCTTCCTTCCTTCCTTCCTTCCTTCCTTCCTTCCTTCCTTCCTTCCTTCCTTCCTTCCTTCCTTCCTTCCTTCCTTCCTTCCTTCCTTCCTTCCTTCCTTCCTTCCTTCCTTCCTTCCTTCCTTCCTTCCTTCCTTCCTTCCTTCCTTCCTTCCTTCCTTCCTTCCTTCCTTCCTTCCTTCTTTCCTTCCTTCCTCTCTTTCTTTTTCTTTCTTTCATAAATAATTTCAGCTGACATATGAAGTCCCTTAAAGAACTCACAAAACTTTATAAGAAGCCTTTATCATCTGTTTTCTTTTAAAGTATAGCAGACCATTGGAATTTTGGAGAAAAAGAAATTATGTTTGGGACCATTTTTCCTCTAGAAAAACAATAATAAACAAGGCAGTAAACAAAATGTTTTGCAGCAGCCACTGTCTGAAGTGTATTGTAGCACGGCATGATAGGCTAAAACACCACTTGATCAGACTTGATTCAGGGTGATGTCTTTCTTTAATCCACTGGAGAGGAGAACAAAGCTTAAAGGATTTTATTTAATAACAAACAGACAATAATATCAATAGTACTTCCCATTTAACTTATGGCAACCATTAATATGTGCTGCGCACATACCCAAGAAAAAGAGACATTTTCCTCATTTGGTTGGTTTCATCTTTTGAAGCATGTCTCCACCAAAAAGCAGATTTCAATTTCCTTCAGGGACCACAAAATACCCAGCTCTTTTCCCCTCCCTCACTGTGGTTAGAAGTTTATTTTTCAGTTGTGGTAAGTGCTTTGCACCATATTTATCTGCATGTTGTTTGTTTTAGGAGTGGAGCATAGAACATACTATTTTCAACATAGTCTTCTACCAGGGGAAAGACTAACAAGCAAAAGACTGTACAGAAATAGTTTAATGAAATTGTTATGGGTAACCATACTGGTTGAATCAGAAAGTCTGCGAGAGTCTCTAGACCATAGCTGAGGAGTTTCTCCTGCAAGAAATATGCAACTGAGGCATGCACACAGGCCCGGCCAGCTGTGGAGCTCGGTTGGTCTTGTTTTTGCACGTAACCCCAGGCAAGTCGCTTCACTTTCCAGAAGCTTTGTCCACATAAGGGGCATTTTCTATATAATTTCCACCCTTGCTTCTTTCAGTTGCCTTACAGCTTGTTAGGACTGACCCATGTACAGGGTTCTCACAGTCTTTTATATTGCTGCAATGGCAAATGGACATTGATGGCTGGCGAAAGCATAAAGTCTCATGGAAAGCAGGCAAGTCGTCCTAGGAGGGCTCTTAGTTTCTCAATTTGTCTGTGTGCGGATTCTACCACCAGCAGTTTCAGGAACTCCTGTACATTTCTAAGCGATTTGCAGGTATGTAAGCCTGAATAGGATTTGGCCTTCTTCTGGAGGACATCAGAGAGGAGGTGGTGGAAGTGATCACTTTGTAATGAGATGGAAAGGTTTGTCATCTTCTTTTCTTCTATTTACATTGAGGCAAAGAGAGAAAATAATAGTTAAACCAATATTAAAATGCTTGTTAAATACATTTATGTGGGCATGAATGCATGCACACGCATGTTTTTTACATTACAAATTCCAAGTTGACTATATTTTTCTTCCTGAAGAATTCTCTGTGTGAATGGAGAACAAATATTGTAAGGTACCTCTAAGAAAAGTCTCAGCGGCTTGAGAAAGATGATTTTAATTCACTGTATATTTATTTGTTGTGAACATCTGTTTAGCGCAAACACTCTATAAACATTTGAAGGGGATGACCTAGAAGGTTTTGTCTGAAAGCAGGAAAGAAGCAGATGAAATTGTGATACTTCCGGGTAAAAATCATGAGGAAAAATGTGTGTATTTCTTGTCTGCATGTAGAAAACAAGTTTTGCTTGTTTCTTGATTCATCAGGCTTTCTTTATATATTTTTGCTTTGAATTTGTTCCTTAAGATTCTGGCCTTTATTTGCTATATGAACTACTGCAAATTCTGCAGCTTGCAGTGATTCTGATCCCAGTTTCATTACAGTATCACTCTTCCATCTTTTGATATTTTCATGCTGAAATCAGAATAAAATCAGTGTGTGTCTCAGTCTTGTCACAGCATCCCTCTTACACACCACTACTCTTTTTCTGAAGTGACTCTTAGAAGTATTCCAAATGCATTTTTTTCTGATAAAGCATTTCTGTTTCTATTTTCCAGAAAGCTTGCCTTGTCTTGTTGTTGAAGTAATTTCCACCCCCCCACACTTTTTTTGCCCTTGCTTAGTTATTTTACCTGTGCAACGAAGAGTGCAATAGATTCTTTGCCTTCTAGAGTTGCTTGTATATCAACCTCATACAGAGCTCAGCACTGATGAGAGCACACCTGGAGGGCTGGGTCCAGTTCCAGACTCCCCAGTACAAGAGAGACATGGACATCCTGGATCCAGTCCAGCAAAGGCCACCAAACTGGCTGTGGGCTGTGGCATAGGACTTCTGAGGAGAGGCTGAGGGAGCCAGGCCAGTTCAGTGTTAAGAGGAGAAGGCTTGGTGGGATCCTTGGTGGGATCTTCAACATCTGGAATTGCCTTTTCATATAAAGAAATTATGCATTAAAAACAGGTATTATTTCATAGTTAAAAGGAAAATAAGTCAGCAGATATATCTCACCAGTCTGCTGAGGTTCCAACAGCTACAAGGAAATATCGTGTGAAACAAAGAATAACAAAACGGGGGATAAGACATGTGGTACAGAGGTATCTAAATCTTGGAAAAGTGGGATATTTGTTTCACCAATAAATGTAGCATACCATTATGATACAGTAATGTCAGAGAAAGAATTGGCCCACCGTATTTTCAGTGTCATTTATCTAATTCATGCCACATCTCTGACTTGAGAGGGAAGCTAAGGTTTTGAGTATGCAACACATGCCCTCAGAAGTTAAAATAATATGGCTGAGGAAATGCTCTCTATTACTTGTTGTATAATAAAATGATATCATAAACTTTTAGAACTTTTGGAAAATTGGCTTTTCTACAACAGCTGGGTTTTTGGGTGTTTTTGTTTTGGGGGGGGCAGGGAGGGGGGGGAATGAACCACTTAGAATTGGTGACACAGAAAACATTGCTGTGTATATTGGATAACATTTATGTGTACTGTAATTTCATAGAATCATCGAATGGTTTGGGTTGGAAGGGACCTTAAAGATCATCTAGTTCCAACCCCCTGCCATGGGCAGGGACACCTTCCACTAGACCAGGTTGCTCAAAGCCCCATCCAACCTGGCCTTGGACACTGCCAGGGATGGGGCATCCACAGCTTCTCTGGGCAACCTGTTCCCGTGCCTCACCACCCTCAGAGTGAAGAATTTCTTGCTAATATCTAATCTAAATCTACCCTCTTTCAGTTTAAAACCATTATGCCTCATCCTATCACTACAGTTGCTGATAATGTGTCCCTCCACATCTTTCCTGTAGGCCGCCTTTAAGTACTGGAAAGCTGCTATAATGGGTTTCCAACAGAAGGTGAATTTGTCCCATAGAAAATGGGGTCTGCTTGTCCATAGCTGAGAAGGCTTTGGCTTTCATTAGTTTTTGGCACATGGAACATTTTGGAAGAAAATATTCTATTTAATTAAATAGAAAAAGTGGATAGATAGACCCTGAACAGCAAATAAAATACATGAATGAAAATGGATGGGAACTTGAATGGACATGAACTGACAGGGCTGTTCTATGGCATATTTCAAAAGTAATTTTTAATTAATTGACAATCTGATTCTTTTGCCTGCATTGATTTTTTGTTCGGGTTTGGTTTTTCTTTTTTCATGTACTTGCATGTATATATTGGTGTGTTGTATTAGCCTACAAAGAAATGTCAGATTTAAAACTGAAAGAATGGAATTTTAGCAGCTCTCCTAACTCTAAAAAAAAGCCATATTCTACAAAGTACTTTCATCTAAATCCCTGTGTAAGCAGCATTGAGAAGTACTATGTGTTACAATGTGACTGAAGCAAAGACGAAATTAATATTTTTTTTGTTATTAAAAATGAATAAAATCAAACAGCCTGCACAACCTTTGTCAAATCATTTTTCATGACAATTCCCACTGATATCAATGAAAGCCTTGACTGCGTGCAGACTGAATTAATATTAAGAAATACCTAGTTAAGCCAGAACGTTTTTTTACTGAAGCCTATGACCTATCCTGTTTTAGGGCTGTTTTCAAGTTTTTAAAACCTGCATTTAAAATACATTATTTTTTTTTAATACCTAGTTTCTTGTCAGACGGAGTTTAGGAAATATTCATGTTAAATTGTGACACATCATCATTAATGCTAAAACTGAACCCCTTTTATTCTTTCACTTTGGTTCATGTGAACTTGTACCTCTGTACCTTTCAGGCATCATATTCAAACAAATTCACTGTCAACATGTAGCTTAACTGAACTGCACAGAACAGTGAATCTTGCACGATTCCAATTTACTGAGTTTTCCCCCACCTCTTCTTGCTGCAGGGCCCTGGGTACTCATCAGCATACAGCAGTCATGTTGCAGAGCTCACCTCAGGTGTGGGCTGACTTCCAACAGCCTGCTCAGGCTGTGGTGCGAGGTTCCCATGGGAGGCTTGGCAGGAGCACTTTGCTTTTCTTCGGGAGCGTTTGGTGGGAGGAGGTAGCACAGCCATTGCTGACATGTTCTGAAATGAGTGCTTGTCCCACAGGGCAGAGGAATCTAGAGAGCAGCTGCTGATGCCAGGCACGACGAGGCTGTCCTGTGATATGCTGTAACACTGCATCGAATGGCAACTTGGTTTTCAAATCTGAGTTTTAGTTTAGGTTTTATTTACACACAAACCCCCAACTCATTACAAGATCAGTTGGGACATAAACTGGGGCTTTGCTACTTGGGAAAACAGTATGTTACTACCAGTAGGGAACCTGTCATCTACTGCCCACTCCGCATTAAGCAAAGATGCTGAATAATGCCAAGTACTGTGGATGTTAACAGGTAATGAAGGCAAGAGGTCTACAACCCAGCTAGCCCAAAGAGACCTGCAGCTTTAGCTAAAAACGCCTGCAAGCTGAAAGAGCTCCAACAGCAATGATGAGGATATTTGTGTGGTCAGCTGTTTTTGCAGCATAGTGGTTACTGTGCATAGCTATGAAATATGTACAGTCACCTATATAGCTAATTAGCAAATGCACAATATCATATTTTAGAAGTATTTTGTTTATATAGAGAGACAGGCTAGTGACTTCTGGATCCTAGCTGCAGGGTGCAATACCCATTGCTTGATGTTTGGCCAGTATTCTGCTGCCTGTCACACTGCGTGAATGAAGGAAACTTGAGTAATGAGGCTGATATCAAGTCAAATTTGTAACAAAGGGGGAGGGTCTCATGTCTCCAGTTAATGGGAGTGGTAGCCCTGGGAGAAAAAGTCATTTCCATCTCCTAGGAATCCTAACTCCATGCCAATGCCTGCTCTGCAAGACCAGTATTGTCTCAAGCACTGATTCTAATCAGAGACCAACGCAGAGTCTCCCTTGTTCATGCCCAGCTCCATGTATCCAGCAGCTCTCTTGAAAGAACTAACAGTGCCAGTAGCATGTGCTGTTAGCATGACGTCTTTGCCTACACAAAGGCATGCGTAGGGTGTACTTTTGGGACAGAACTTTTGCCTAAAGGATCCCAGACCTCTCTTGTGGACATCTAGTGCCTCCTACCATGACAATAACAATCTCTAACTGTCAGTCACAGCTACTTAGCTCTTTTTGATCTTTGTTCTTTGCTGCAGGACTCACCCTTCAATGAGAAGAAAGGATGCCATGTGCTGGCCAACAGCACCAGGAAAATTTTAAATGGCGACCTTTGATCTACTAGTGTGTATTAGACCATTATGAGTTTCAGTACACCCTGTACTACTACCCAGACTTGATGGTCCTGGGACAAACTTCTCCTTAGATCTTTTCAGTAACTTTGCAAGCAGATAATTTGCTGAAGTCAATAAAAAGTATTCCAGATTGAAGCCTGCTCAGGGTACAGGGACCTTCCCCTCACCTGACTGCAAGGAAGCAGCTATTAAGCAGCACTAGGAAAGAATTAGAAGATCCATGTGATGGTGTGATTGCCCTGTATGGTTGTCATTTCTTGTCTGGAGAGCCAGTGTAAAAGTGATGTCAAGAGGGCAGTATTCTATATCCCCCTTGTATAATGAGAACAACTACCTAAAATATAAAGCAGCAGCAGCACGCTCAGTATCTCCTGCTGAAACTGAGAGAAAATTAGGTTGTCCAACCTTAGTTACTTATTCTGGAATTTGGCCAAGATAACAAGGCTAATCTCATTCTTGCCAAATCTATGTCACAGGGTATTCATGTGGTCAGCACCTTGGCAGCTACATTGTACACAGCCCCTGTTTAGATAACTCTTTTCATACATAAACCGTAGGAGGACCTGGCTTTTACATACAAAGTAATTGTGAACCGGAATGTACTTATTGCATGAGTGCAGCAAAATATTTCTGGAAAATTGTTTTCCTCCTCCCCGCTAATCAGTTACAATTGCATGGGATAGCCAGGGTGTAGTGCAGATGGAAACAATCAGGGCTCAAGAAAATATTCGGTTTCCATTGAGAGATTTTTTTTTTGCCCCCCAAAGCTTATAGTTTGATTACTCTTATTTTGATGTTCTCCAATCTCTTGCAGCACAAGATTATCCTCTTCTCCTAAGAATATCTTGATTACGTGTTTGGGAGTACGGGTTTAAATTCAATAGAACTGGTGACTTCTTCAGAGAGGAAAACCACATCTTGCCCAAGGTGACTCTCCTTAGACTCCCACCATAATCAGTGGAATGACAGATGCTCTTCCAACCGATGATTCACAGCTCCCACTTCAGGCTCCTGCTCTGAATCTGGCAATGACACCAAAATTAGGTGCATAAGGTGAGGCCAAGTGAGTCCTTTCCTTTGGTTCTTTCTGATGACTAATGGGCCAACTTGCAGGAGATTTTCTAAGCTATCTGTTTATTTTCAGAGAAAACAGTTAATATCCAGAGAAAAAGTTTAGAGATGTACGAATGAAGTAGGAAAGAAATGTTCTGAGGTGCCACTTTATGCCTGACTGACCCTCGCTTTATGGCAAGAAAAAATACTGAGGAGTCATCACAAATCTCCCTGACTATTCCTTGTACCTAAAGGTTGTCCTCATCCTAACCCCCATGCAGAGGCTTCCAGCAGAAGGCATTTTGGGGGCAAGCTGAGGAAGTGAGACAAAATGCCTACAGGAATTTCATACACTGGTGATTTTGTAGAGGGTCATTCCAAAACGGATGCATGTTGGGGTTACTGGTACTCTACCAAGTTGATGTATATCAGGCCTCAAAAAATTCCACGTCATTAGCATTGGCACAAGGATATATTTCCCTGTTATCCTTAATATAAGCCAGTATAGAGGAAAAAGTACCGAAGGGAAGGCATGACGGATGTGAGTCACCTCTATTAACTTGCAAAAGTCATGTACATGTGTCAAAACAGCATATTAAAATGGATTAGCCATTCATACAAATAAGAACAACATGTGCATTTGTTTCAGCTAGGATAAAAATCACAAAGGCAATCAATTCTCATACAGCGTATGTGAAAGAAAACTTGGCACAAAGGACAGCTTACCCCAAGTGTTTAGATACACATTTCAAGTACATGTATTTTTTTTTTCAGCTTTCAGGTTACTTGTTTGCTCCAGCAAGCCATGAGAAACCACAGCTTGAAGGGAGAAATAATAACTTTACACTCCAAATTTATTCTCTAAAGTCACTATTTTTTGTCTTGTTTGAACTTTTTTCCATGTGGCTTTCCCGTTCACATAGCCATGCTAAAACAGCATTAGACTGCACAGTAAATACATTGTAATAAATACAGTTTTCTGGATAATAAATATGTATTTAGGCATTTTTCCATGACTCTTTTTAATGATAATTTTACCATATACAGAGCTGCCACTTAGCATGCATACAGCACATTTTTGCAGCAGTTGGACTTCTACTGTCAACCATGCATGACAACCATGTTGATGGATGGACCATATTTACTGGAAAGGTTTTGGACCAAAGAAGGAGGTTACAGCCTAGACAAGCATAAGTATTTTGGTATTATCACATAATATTCCCAATAATTTGCTCCTTTTATTGGGATTTTGTAAACAGCTAGCAGTCATGCTTCAGAGATGATAAGCGTCACTTTGCTCATCGGTTCTCACATGCAGCAGAAATTTGTTGTTGTCTAAGAGCATGGAACCATGTCACATAAAAAGAAACAGGGTAGAAGAGCAGTACATCCCTTGGTAGAGATGTAATTCCTTAGCTCCAAAATCAGTTCTATGAGCTCTCTGACAGAGCAGGAGATCAGAGTCACAGCTAGATAAACCCAGCCTTGCTGCTGTAGATAGAAACATTAGGGGTAGATAAGATCATATAGTCAACTCTCCCTCATTTCCTTTGACAGCTCAGCATATTCACATATTGCCCAGTCTTAAATTAGACCCCAGTGTTCCTTTTATTTCAATGGCATCGTCGAACTTACAAGACTACGGTATTGCTTTGGAAAACAATTAAAAAGCCTGAAGTATTCTTTTGGTGACACTATGGGTAAGTGCCCTTGCAATGGCAAAGTGACTGCAACAGTCACCCTGTGTTTTCAAGCATAAAAGTGTAACAGTTCCTCTTCTGAAGCAGCAGCACTCATGCCTTCTGCAAAATGCAGCAACTGCATCAACATGCAGCCCTGACAGCACAAGCTCACTGCTAGCAGAGACAGGCTGCGTGGCAAGGCAAGGTAGGAGCCTCAGGGTTTGCTGGTGGATTTTGTTAAGTGCTGGCTCTATTCAGCCCTCAGTAAATTGGGAGAATGAGATATAATCACAGCACCAGGTATCAGATTATGGCCATACATAGAGATTGCTGCCTGCTGCTGTTGAGCCAAATTAGCTTTGCCGCTGGTATCAATAACAAAAGATTTGAGTCTTAGGCACCTGGCTGATAATCCACTCAAAATCTTTTAATTGTTTTCAAATAATGTCTCTTCTCAAATGTACTTAAATTGGTCACTTTTATGTTTCCCCTTAAATGCCAGAAATCAAGCGAATTAAAACCAACCTCAGCTATCCCAGTGCTTTTTGCAATCCCATCATTCAAGGGTGTAAAGAGTTTTCCTTTTTAATTAATGGGCAAATAAATATCAGCATCCAGCTGATTTTTAGGGTCTTTTTTTCCCATGGAATCAATTCTTCCACAGAAAATAGACATTTGTGCTGGAAATGCCGACTCAGATGAAATCAGAAGACTGCGATCAGGGATGTCAAGAGCACTAGAGATTAACGTTGCATTAAATCCTTGCAGTTGAAAAGAAGCCACAACAGTTGAGCCCCTTCTTCCTGGACACCAGCTATGCTTCACTGCCCTCTGGTTTCTCCCTTCGTTCTCATATTTCACGATGTGAGTGTATATGTGTGTGCATACACATATGTGGGAGGGTGCTAAGCTGTGCTCTCATTATGCTCCGTTTCCTCTGGTAGTGCCTGCTTTCCTCCCTGCTGCTTGCGCTGCCGTGTGTGCCAGCAACATCTATGCACACTCAGTGAATTATGCAGAGTTGCCTCAGAAGCCAAAGGAGGAGGTGACAATTGGTGGACATCTTTCTCTGCCTGACAGGATATGTAAAAACAGTCCAGCTGGACAGACTTCTTTCTGTGCTGAGGAGACCGGCAGATTATTTTTGCAATTTACTGGCTTGAAAGCTCAGCATTTTAATGCCTCGCTGACTAGAAAGCTATTGGGCACGAAATCATGAGAACATGAGAACTGGCCTTGGAAAACGGTGTTTGTGCCTCCCCCTGTTTTTCCATCTTCATTTCAGTGGGCAAAGAGTATAGTCAATGTTGAAAGGAGAGGTATAATAATACCAGTAATTTATAAGCTGGCAATGGAATGCAGTTTATAAAGTAAAGCAACAGCCATTCAAGTGTCTGAAAATCCCTGTAATGAGCACAACTGTAGCTGAAGTTGTTTAGCTTTCCTCCTGTCTTTTCAGAGAAAGCTGATGGAAACAGAAGTGGGCTTTCATTCACAGAGACGGTCCCTTCAGCTCAGGTGGAGGCACAAGGGTGAGGAAGGGTAAAAAGCAAATGCTAATGCTGTTTCAGCCGTAGTTAGAAGTCTCTGCTCTCTCAGCATCGCATAATGCCGCATCTTGCAAGCTCTGGAAATTATTTTAACTCTTAAAAGAGTATAAAGGTTACTTTTATTCCAATGAAACCTAAAGTAGGACACGCAGGGGGCAGGAGGAAGGGACTGCCATTCTGCTCCCGATGGCCCCGTCGCCAGTGTGGGAGCAGACGGCTTGTTCATGTACTTGCCAGTGAGTTTCCTGCCAAAGGCACTTGCCTTGTTCAAAAGGCCACTTAGTTCTCAGGGGAATGATGTTCTTGGGCTGGATACTCCCGGGTGATACACTGTACTGTGCCTCTGAGGCCTTGCCTTGTCCAGGAAGAAAAACAGGCTGGTCCTCTGGGCATGTTCGCTCAGGGCTCCCGGCCCTAGCTGGAGCATCCCTAGGGAGCTAACCTCCACACTGGCCATAGGGCCTCCACAGTCCCACTGGATTAGCTGGCACTATCAGTAATGGCGCCTATGCTGTGCATTGCCAAAAGGTCCTCAGCCCTAGCCCCGGCACCATCCCCGAAAGTAGCAGAGATGCTAGGAGCCCCCTCCTGGGCAGCTGTGAGGCAGCTGCACTCGCAGACTTTTGAGCACCCCTACCTGGTTTAAAAAGACAGCAGAGGGACCCTCCACTTCAAAGCCTTTGCAGGGGAATTGTCTTAGAAAGCAGCTGTTCTCCCAAAACCTTGGGGAATAGTCTTTTCCCATTACAATCACTGTAAAGGCAGTGACCTAAATATAATGGTGCTTGCACAGTGGATGCATATGCAGCCCTCCTGTATCTTGTTTGTGAAAAAGAAGCCATATTTTGAATCAGCATGTCTCAGTACAGACGTTTTGGGCAATCAAAGGGTATGTGCTATACAAATCATGTTTTCTTTGACAGAAATGTCCTGGTGCCCTTAGGAGAGCCAGGAGAAGTTAGTTTTAATTTATGTATTTGGACAAACACCAAATATTATGAGCCAGACAGTGTAAAGCAGTTCTGTATAAACATTTGTGATTATTCAAGTGTTTAAGCTGGGACATGCTTCAACATTTTCCTGAGTTTGCTGTCATACAGTTAGTTAATACCTCCCCTCCCGCCACGGAAACCATAGACTCCATGTTGCTCAGACCATGCTGGAGTCTCTCATGAATGGGATGGCACAGACCTGGATTATTCTTTGCCTGATCCGTGCCTGATCTGTAAACACAGGGGTTCCCCACATTTCTTTGGTGAGTATTGTTTAGGGCAAAGAGCGTATTTCTGTTTCTCTCTTAACAGGTAAATCATCACATTTTCCTGGTGTTATGGTGCTATAACTGTTCATCATGTTTGTCCCAGAATTACTTATATCTATCTTGTACAGGAAAAACATCACCTTGGGTTTTGGTTTTTTTGTGTAGGCAGGGTTTCATGTCTGCAATATGCAGATTTGTTAGAAAACGGGAAATCCTAAAACAATACCATGACAGAAAGTGAAAAACAGAGAGACAAAGACATCTTGAATATAAGAAAGCTTGGTGCTGGAAAATAAACAGGTTTTTGAGGTAATCATGCTCCATATAGTAAAATAAAAGCTACGGTTCCTTACCTCTGTCAAGCTGAAGAACATTTTTTCTATGAAAAATTCAATTTTCTCTTTCATCACACTTCTTTCGAAAGGAGCCACACTATAAAATAAAAGATGCACATAAACAAAAGGCTTGGATATAAATAAAGATGAGGTACAACAGATCTGGGACACATTATCTTCCAAATCTAAAAAAGAAACAATCATAAACCCCCCAACTCTTAACATTTTACATTATCATTCCAATGAGTGGAAGTTCTAGATCTCTGTACACATCAGATTGTTCCTATGAATCTATGACCTTTTTCAAGACACCTTCCAAACCTTGTCTGGAGCTTGAATGAAGTAATATTGTGTACTTGCTTCTAATTTGTAAATCTAAGTAACCTGGCTTAAGATTATTTTGAAATGCATTTTAAAGTATGTCTTTATAGTGTTAAATTAGAAATAGAAGGCATTACTATTATAAGACAAGTAAACTTTCTAAAGCAAGCAAAGTTTTACTGCTCCAAGAATTACTTATTAACCCTCCTATATATATCACAAATGGTAAGTAAGTGTAATAAGAATTCCTGGTGATTTTGTCTATTCATACAAGGTTATTTGGGTATATACATATAAAACAATCAGTTTAATCTAGCCTGTGTACAATCTACATGACACTGTATTCTAAATTAATGACTTCTTAGAACAGCAGGTATGTGCAGCTATGCTGGTGGGTCTCTGCAACCATCACACAGAGGGTATTTCTGCTTCTGCAAGCACATATTCACACACGTGCTTCACACCTTCCAGACACACAGCCATAACCACACATACATGTACAGATGCAATCATAGAGAATTTACAGCCTGCTATTCATTACCAATACCTAACCCACTCCGCCTGCGAAAGTCATTATTACATATGGAAGACTCAACTAGACTGAGCAAGAGGTGATTTATTACCCTCATGTTTAAATTTAGTCATTATAATCTAGGAAAGAAATATTGTCATTCTTTGTGATGGAGTTCCACTGGTTTTCCCTGACAATAATTTCACGTTTGCAACACACCTGCCTGCAGGGAAACTCCTACTGTAGCTTCTGAAAGCACAAAGACTGGCACTTTGAACTCCGGCATCATTTCTGTTGTCATAGATTACCCAGCAATTGCAATTATTTATTGCTGGGCATAGTATTCCTGCACTCTTTATGGATCCTGCGAACACCTTAGTTTTCTTTCAGGCACCAGTGGTTCTGCTGACGTCAGCTGAAGCCAGATGAAGTCAAATTTATTGGTAAAAAGTGTTCAGGACACTGATTGGGCTTTTTCTGAAATTTAGTGCAACAACCATGAAGACAGGTCAGCTGCTTAGTATTTCAGAAAAAACCTCAGAAATAAATTCTGAGGTTTCTGCAAGAGCTTTCTGCAAGTCTTGTTAGTTTTGAAGACAATGGGAACTTGGGTGGTCAATATTGAGCAAATGGAGGCAGGTCAGCTCAACAAAACCTCTCCAAGTAACTGTAGCATTCAAAAGCATCCAGGCAAAGACAGGGTGGGAGCACCAAAGTTGTAATCAGTGAGAGTGATCACGACGCCATCCTCAGTCTATAGGCTTGGGGCTTGTTGCATAGCCCACATCACATGGCACGGGAGCATGTTGCCCCGCCAGTAAGAGAAGGAAAGGCAGGGGAGAGGCCAAGCCCTCATAGCCTGCCTCTAGTAAATCTACTCTTGCTTTCTGACACCTTTGTCACAGTTTGATCACAACTTCTGTCTTCCTCTGCCATGTTCCTGTATGTGCCAGCAGCCTAGCTCAAAGCGACCTCTCTGTATGAAAATGTTCCCCAGCCTTAACCTGGTGGGAAGGCTGGAAAAGTGTTAGTGGCCAGCCACTCCGACAGTGATTTGAGGCTTCCCTCCTGCTGGGGCAGGGGCAGGACCCAGCCTGCTAGCTGATGTGATCTGACCTCTCCACAGGCCTCTTTCTGCTTTAGGCCAAGCCCCTACCTGCACCCACAAGCTTCTGGAGAGGCCCCAGGATGGCTTTCAGCGGTGCCTGCATAGCTCACGTGGGCTCAGCATTGCCCACCTAAAACTCACTTCAACCTGAGTGTCCTCCTGCCCCAGTTACTGGACCGTGACTTCTGCTTCACAGGCCCTCCCGTGCCGATTGCTTACAACAGATGGAGTCAGGTGAAGGAAGTTCAGAGGCGGAAGGAAAAAACTGAAGGAAAAGCCTTCCCTTTTATCTATTTCAGTATAATTTGTAACCGCCAAATGCATCTTCTCTTTCCTGAAGTGATAATCCTGTCCCCCTTCCTGCATGACCCGCTGTAGCCCTGGGAGGAGGAAGTCATTTATTTCAAGCCCTGTTTTTTTAGTGTGTCTCAGCCTTTAGGCTGGCATCTGAGGCCACCCAAGACAGGTTTTTCACCTGCCTGCTGGCTTGTCTGCCTCCAGTTGCCCAGCAAGCGGAGACGGGTACTGGGCAGCCACAGTGGGAGCCCTGCACAAAGGGCTGACATGGGAGCACAAGCGAGGCTTATTTGTTTCACACCATTTCCCCAGCACCCGTGCTGACAGACAGACAGCCTCCCACCAGTCGCTGTGGGGCACTGAGCAGCCCCGACACTGCAGGCATGCAGCTGGGAGGATGCCAGCACTCTGCATCTCCTACCTGTTGCCTTAGAAACAAACAAAGGGACATAGGCTTTTTTTTCCTTCCTCCTTTCTTTTTCTTTTTTTTTTTTTTCCTTCTTTTTGCTTCTCGGGTAATGCGCTGTGTGCCAAGTCTCAAGGTGGGAGGGATGAAAGAGGAGGTAAAAATAAAGGAGAGAGAGGAGTGAGAATATCAAGACCAGGAAACACATTGTGAGACTAAATATGAAAGCCAGAGGCATTGAGACAGCTACCAGGCTCGCCCCTGACTGTTTCCCTTCCATGGTGTGTGGCAGGTCATGGCTGCCACACCGAGAGCAGCTGTATGAACTAGCTATGACATCTGGCTTACACTGACAGATCAGAATGCTGGAACCAGACAATGCTTGTTTTCTCTTGTTAGAGCCCAAATCAAAGTTTTAATTAAAGAAAGCTCGGAGATGCTTTCAGCAAGACTGCCCAGGGTCAGTGTGCAGAGGGTGCTTTTTCAGGGATATGAGCTAGGCATGGTCCGACCCGCTCCCTGAGGTGACAGGTGTGTTTTGGAGTGATAGAGGAGTTGCACGGAGACTAAAGCATCAGAGATGGATTACACTCAGAAGGACCCTATAGCTGTGTTTGTGTACGTGGAGGCCCAGACCCCGAGGAATAACCACGGTCCGCAAGGATCCCATTGCCTCCTGCGCGACTCCTCTTTTTGCCAGCAGCTGTTCCCATGGCTGATCAGCCTCCTGCCCTTCTCCTTGCAAAATCACCTGATTCTTCCTGTGGTTCTTCCTTCATTTACAGCCAGTCCGAGGGCTCTCCTCTCACAATTCCCAATGATGAGCGCTGCAGCGATGCCCTCTGCCACCGCTGGCTGTTGCTCTCTTGCTACTCAACACCTGTTGTCAAGCTTTTTAGCATTAGGCAATACTTTTTTTCCAGATAATTGTTTGTTGGACTGTTAGTAACTCTTTAGGATAATTTCTGGAATAGAACCGCCCTATGCCAACTTCTGAGCAGCCAGTACCACCATCATAAAATATTTCAAGCATATCAGATCTCTAGAAACCCCTTTAGTCAGCTCCCAATCCCTGTTAAAAATGCAGCAGCAGTTCAGCTGTCCAGGGTTATGCTTGTTTGGAAAAACGTTCGGCATGCATCCTATGCCTCCAATGCAAAGCACACCCTATACAGCTGCAGCTTACGCAATTCAGCCCAGAGTCAATATTTCACAGTCAACCTATAGCAATAACCAAAAAACAGAAACCTAAAGCAGAAAGGTAGGTTTGTGGGATCCTCTTCTACAAAAAATGGTATTAAAGGGCATTAGTCTGTTGGATGCAGCTGAGACTTCCAGACTGGCTGCTGGTGATGTCACAGCCACCCACGTGCCCTATAAATCAATTTTTTGGTTTTATGTGTAAATGAAGTAATGCCCACAAGCTTCCTCAGTCAGTGTTCATTATTTAATTTCTCAGGTGGCTGAAGTCTTCGGCTTTGTGGTGTCTACGGCCACCCACGATGTGCTCTCACTGCCCAGAAGTGAACTTCCTCTTAGGCCTTGTTTTCTAATTGTCATCTGCAGAATTAAAAGTCCACTGACAACTCCATGTCATGGGAACACTTGGGAAAGTATCTCTGGAATGATAAAACCATTTTGATCCCAAAATAATGTGTGTGCTTAAACTAAGGCCTTCTCTGATAGAAAGAAGACAATCAAAGTCAAATTTTGATATAGTGCCACATTAAGAAAAACCCCAGTTTTCAAGAGCAAACATCTACTTGGAAAACAACATTTGCCAAGTAAGATAAAATCCTTGCTTTTTCTACTCTAATGTTCCACCTTCAAGAGAATTTTATCCCAAATTTTCTTTACTAAATGAGAGTGCATCTTTACTATGGTCACTGGGCTCGTTCCTCGGGGTCATTCTCGCTAGTGGAGTCACGACGGTTTATCTGTCTCCTTTGTCTTACCCATTGGGGGTAAATACATCTCATGCTTTCTTTTAATCCTGCTAAACTTGCATCTTTGATGTTGTTTGTTTTACCTAAATGTTTATAAATCCAAGAAGATAATCATCCATGAAAAAGTTTCCTGAACACAGAGGCTTTCCTACACTTGTCCAGCTGGCCATGAGAAATAGCACCAAACAGCACCATGAGAAAAATGGATGTTCGTGCTCCAGACAATACTAGTGGCTCCTGCCCTTTCTCACAGTGAAAATGCTCAAAGAATGTTTTTGGACAGGATGTTTCCAGCAAAGAGTCTCAAACCAGCATTTTACTTTCTCTCCATTGAATATAAACCAGAAATTAAAGGGTGACAACAAGAAAAAAAAATCATAATGAAACTTTTTTCCTCAAAAGCACCTTTTTACTCAGGGAGAATTTTAGTTGTGGAAGAAGAGGCAGGAACAAAGGTCTGTTGGGTAAGTGGACCTAGTCAAAGGCTTTGCTCCCAAATATTTCTTCCTGTATTTTAATTCAGTCTTTTCTACACCAGATACCTGTTGGCCAGGGTTTCATCTCCTCTTTCCCCTCACCTTCCATCTGATTTTGATGTCCTTGGCTTCAGCCTTCATGGGCGCCACCCTTCAGGAGCAGCACACCACCCTTCACAAGCCTCTTCGCTGCGTTCAGAGAAGGGCACGGAGGTTACAGGGGGACTGAGTAGTGTACCAACAGATTTGGCAGTGCTAACTTTCAAATATGACAAAGCGATAGTGTTTCCATGGAGGGTATGAACAGGGACTTTGAGCTGAGACACGTGCTTTGCAGGAGGGCAGGCGTTTAGGGAGGTCTTCCCTATACCCAGCCCTCCAGGTTCACTGGCAATGCTTGCCCAGCCAGAAAAGTCACCTCACTTCGCAGACCTGCAGCCAACATCCAGAAAGCTGCACCATGGCGACAGCTGGGCTTAAACCCTCCCCTGTGCACACACAAGGTCTACTGCTTCCCAGGTCTCGAGATGTCAGCCCAGGCCCCAAGGGTTGCGTCGTGGAGGGCAAAAAATAAACAGCCAAGCACTGCAGGCTGCCGCTGGGCACCCTGCATTCCCATGAGAAACTTGCAAAGTCAGATAAACTGCGTCACAGCAGCATGCAAACCGGAGGCCTGGACGGTTTAAAAATACTGCTTGCCACAGATTTCCCAGGCCATATATAGTTCACACATCTCACGGTAGCAGGAAGGCGCTGTAAAGACACACAGAGACACAGAGAAGGAAGAAAGTAATGGGGGACGTGGCTGCCAGTGTGCAAGAAAAACAGGTTAAAAATAGCCTGGGCTGCAACAGCTCCCTCCTAGCAGGGGGGTGCGGGGACCACTGGTTATCCCTGCCCTCACTGGCCCCTCTCTCAGCTGCCTATTTTCTGCCAGGAGGAAAGGGCAGGAAGGAAGCTTTCAGTTCCTGTAGGCAGGAGAGAAAATGACAGCCCTGATTGTTTTGACACCGGGTGGGCTCACTGAGTCTTGCACAGACCCCACCCTTGCACTGCAGGACCCCTTCCCTGAGGGGTGGGCTGGGGCCATGAGGAGAGCACAGCCTTGGACAGCCTTGCTCAAGACCCCCAGCAGCAGCAGGCGTAACCCCGAGGGATGTGATACTACTCTGCCTGGAAGGGAATGCAGCCTGCACTTTGTTAAGGGCTTTGAAACAAGTCTCATCTGTTGAGTCCTGACCTGGAGGCAAAGCCAAGCTGTCTAACCATGCTCTGCTAAAACAAATAGAATGCAAAAAAATCCCTGTTCTGTCCATCATCTCTTCTCTTCTGCAGCCCAGCCTCCCCAGAGCCATTGCAGAAGGAAAGCAGCCACATGCCAAATGGGGTTATCTTTCTGTGAGGATCTTCTCCATCACCTTCTCCTAGTCTGGTCCCTTGCAGGGAAAGAAAGAATATGAAAGCATGTGCCATCAGGCCAGGGTGTGTGACCCTGGCCTCCTGCAATCTCCTGGCTTGTTGGGATTTCCAGCAGCCAGGTAAGCACCACCTGGCTTGGGTGGAAAGAAAGAAGTGCTGGTATGTCTCCAAATTGCAGGGCCAGTTTTAATTCGTTCATTAGAGCGCTGGGATTTTTTTCTTTTATTCTTGGTCACTTGCATCCTGCAGGTGTGGCTTCCCTGGCCGCAGACAACTTCTGTCAACTCCTAGATGCCAACACAAGGCACTGAGAGGGGTCCAAGCCAAAAAACCAAATTCCAAACATCCCTGAACTTTGGAGAAGTTCAAATCAGAGCACACATCTTTAGTGAGAAGAGGAAAGTTGTAACATGATCCCAGCCCTGGGCAATAGAGGTAACACTCCAGTGTGGTCTGAAGGTGACTTCCAGAATATGTGGTGTGGAGTGGAGTGGAGTGGAGTGGAAGAGGAGGGGGGAAAGAATGAAGGCATTTTTCATATGTTAAAAAAAAAAAGCTCTCGAGGATGGAACTGGGTGTCTGCTGTCTGTGGGAGGGTGAAGAAGGTTGCTGACAGAGTAAAGGGGGTTTAGAGAGGGGGATGAACTCTGAATGGAACACAGAGTGATACCAAAGAGCCCTGTGGGCTGTCAGAGAGCTGTCAAAAGTTGGGAAGGAGCTGAAAGACCAAGAAAGTTAGCATTCAGGGAGAAGTCCATCAGAACATCTGCATATCTACGGGTTCTTGAGACTGACAGCTGCATTCAGACATCCCTGCCGTGCCCTCTGCCTGCCTTTCACATGGACCAAAATCCTCCTAATGCCCCAGCTCCCATTCTGTTTGCAGGGGAAGGATGCCTTCGGCTAGAAGGGCAGGTCTGGGCACTGGTTGTGCTGTGTGTGGGGAAGTGAGCAGCATCAGTCCCTCTGCATGCTGCCAGCAGCACCCACCTCAGCATTTCCAGCTTAAGAGGGGCAGCGTGGGCTTTTTCCTCCAGAGCACAAGAAGCCGCATGCTGTTCCTACACCACTTCATCAGCTTGCATCTCAGCTTGTCACTTCGGCTTGCAAGAATTAAGACTGGGCACTGACAATATCAGGCTGCACAAGCAGAGACGCCTTTTTCACTCACACTAGAATAAGGATTATTTACTTTTCATTCCCAGAAAAGCTCCTTGGATGGCCCGCAGAAAGGCATCAAACTGCCTGACTGGGTTTGCCTAGTGCTGTATTAACGTGCTGAGGGTGCTTGGATGTACCAGTCTCTCTACGCCCCAAGACAAGCCCTGTGTGGGCCTTCGCACAAACTTAGACAGCACCAGGCTGCAGGACTGGGGAGCTACCCCGTCAGATTACACAAGGTTAGCGTTTAAGGTCAGAGCTGTGCAGAGCTTAAGGTGATAGCAGCTCAGGCCATGCTTGCAGGAAGGTGGAATGACAACCCCAAGCATGACCATGCATGTGGAGTGCACACAAGGGTGACCGTGTGTGCACCATGCCCCTCATGGGCCAGAGGAACGAACTGGAGATATCTGACCTCCCTCCGGCCAGCTGCCAGTGACTGGTTAGATGGCTTTTGTGCCATCCCATGACACCGTCCACAAAAAGTAAAGGACAGCTTCCTGGCTCTCACTTCCTCGGTTAACGAATACCACCACTAATTAACTGACAGTAACATGGAGCTATTCTTGGCCATAGGTGGATCATACTGAGGTCATACTGGTTGTGGGTAATGTAATTTATTACTCTGTGAGGCACTTTGGGATATAGTGCGAGAACACCACTCGGAAAGTGCCAGAGCAATAATCCAAGTCAGGATTTTCCCTGGTAAGGTAATATGTTCCATACTTGCTCTGCCTCTGAGAAATAAAGCATTGAAATTGCACTGGCTCCAGTGCAATGCTGTAAAGATTTCCAAATACATCGTTGGAAACAGAGAACTACTGTGCTCAAGAGGTGGGTCCCCCTTTGGTGCAAAAGAAGTGCAAGGCATTGATTTTTTCCTTAAAGCAAAGCTGAAGAAAAAAAATCCCACCCTGCGGAAAGGCAACTCAGCTGCCAAAGAGAAGAATCGTGCTTTGGGCAGGTGGGCAGCTCTCCACGCACAGCAGCAGGCAGGGTCACGCCATCCGGCCCACGTTAGGGCTGGAGCTGTACTCTCTGTGAACTCTACCAAATTAGCTGTACATGATGCTGCATTCCCTCCTTTCTCGGAGGATCAAAGTGGCTGGATCGAGTCCCAGCTTTCTGCAGATAAGCAGATCACAGGACTAGTTTGCACCTCTATGCTGCTTGTAATACACCATGTTACAGATTCCTCTGAATTTCCTAGTTCGTGCCCATATACACTGGATGCTGCTGGTCACATTTTTTCCCTTTAGTTCTCTGAGCTAAGCTAGTGACCTGGGATACTTCTACAGACTCTTAACACCAGTACAGACTCCCTGGCAGTGTTACATATGATTATAAACTGCTACCGCTGTTCTTGCCCAAATGCTCTTTATGATTCCCTTGTTTTATATAAAAAGCTCATTCTATCCTTCGAAAGGCTTCTCCCACCAGCACAGCAGCACGAGGGCAGGTGCAGCAGCTCAGCAGCCTGACTTGGATTAAGCCCCTTCTGAATGGTGGAGGGAGAAAGACAAGGCTTTCTGGTTTGGTAAGCCATGAGGCATCCCTAATGCCTAAGCAAAATGCATGTGAAGAGTAGCGGGGAGGGGGGAGACAGCAACAACTGGAAATCCATTTCACTTGTATAAAAGTGTTAATTACTTGCTTATCTGCAGGCACACTGCGGGCTTCACAAAGGCACGCACAAGTTACAGCAATTAATTACTAGCAGAGACTGTCTCTGTAATTAAAATTTGTGATCAAGCGGCAGCAATGGGTGATTCAAAAGCGAACAGCAGAACATGTACCTATATATTCTTCTTTAAAAAGGTAACATGGTTTTGTTTCATAGGACTGGGTGATAAACTGACTGCAATTTTAATCATTGCTGTTGTTTAAGCAACCGATGCATTTCTCACATGCAAGTCAGCTTTGGAGTGGGTCGATTTTTTACCTATGCAGTTTACCTATCAGTAGAAGCAGATGCATGTTGAAACTATGCAAGAATTTATGTCAAATCCAACAAATAGTTTTGGATGAAGAAATAGAGATAGGATTGAGAAATTTTTTTTTTTTCAGAAAGATTTATTTTTGGAATGATAGCTCGTGACCTAATGTTCCTATTTTAATTAAAAATTGAAAAGAAATCCCAAAGTCCAAAGAACTCTGTTGATTTGAAGACAAATATTTTTTCGAGTTCTCACACCCAGCTCTAGCGGCACATGCTCGCAGTGTCTGTCCTCCCAGAACATAAAAAGTTTTTAAGGACTGAATGAGGGGGAAATCTAAACAGGGGCATCTTATCAGCAAAAAAAAAAAAAAAAAAAAAAAAAGAGAGGACAATGCTTTGGATAAAGCATTTAAAGGTTTTATTTAATTTGTGAAAAATACACTGGGTATAATAATAGAATAGCACTGAATTAAACTTGCAGAACTCCAGTGGGACAGGAAGCATCCTGAAAATTTTGGCTTGGGATGCTTCTTTACAACATTTTTTTTTTAAATATCTGATAGCTGGAGCAGTGAAGACCATTCCCACAATAAAAGTGTCCTTCATAATTATTTTTATAGACTATTTTGGCAAGGCTGATTGATCGAAAATGATTTCTAATTAGCGTATTTTAAAAGTGACACATTTGTCTTTTCTTGGTGTGAACTGTATTTGGTGTGAACGATATTTACTCTTAAAAATTACTTATAACCTCTTTTCTGGAATATTTTCGGTCAGGGAATTGCTTAAGACAAGCTGTGAGTATTGCCCAGCCTCTATCTCAGCTGTGTTCATTACAGACAGTGACCGTGGCATTTTCTGTGCTCTTCTGAGTGGCTGAAAAACACCTGTAAACAAAGCTTTGGAGACACTGCTTCCAACCGTTCATTGACACTCCCATTTCTGTGTTTTGCAAGTTACGAGAGGTCTACTGTTTTTCAGGAATATTGCAGCCAAGAAGCCAACAGAAAGGTTTGCGGAAATGTTTCCATGAAAAAACAAACAAACAAACAAACAACAAACAAACAAAAAAAAACCAAACCAGAAAAAAAGAGCAGAATAAAGCTCAAACCAGTGCCAACAAACTGTATTTGGTACAGTACAGTCTGTTTATCACAGCAGCATTCAGAGGGGAAGAAAATGTTTCCCTGGGTCTAAAGACCCCCATAACAGGAACGGACTTTCGGCAGGGAGGGCGCAGAACGCCGTGCAAGCGCTTCCCAGCAATGGAACACAGGATTGTATGGAAGCCGCTCCCTGTAGAAGGTCTTCCCTTTTCATAGGTGGCAAGTCACAAATTAAAAGCAAAAAGTTGCATGAAATGGAGCTGTAACTTTATATCTAAATGTGTAATTCAGTTATAAACTGAGCATCTCGGCCATCGGCCACAATAAAAGAAATGTCCCCTTAATCTGTGTAAAAAAAAGTACATATTTAAAAAATGAAAAGTTAAAATCCAAGACCAGCCCTTAATCACCACACAATGACCACAAAAAAACTCACAAAAAGCCAAATTCAGTTTTCTGAAATATTATTGCTTGATGGTACTTTCACCTTCTGGTTTAGACACGATCTACCTAAAACACTTACCTTATAATATAGGTGCTAGGATCTAAGCTATGAGGGAACAGGAAATTGCAAAAAAAAATGGGAAAGAAAGGAAGAAAAGGAAGGAAGGAAGGAAGGAAGGAAGGAAGGAAGGAAGGAAGGAAGGAAGGAAGGAAGGAAGGAAGGAAGGAAGGAAGGAAGGAAGGAAGGAAGGAAGGAAGGAAGGAAGGAAGGAAGGAAGGAAGGAAGGAAGGAAGGAAGGAAGGAAGGAAGGAAGGAAGGAAGGAAGGAAGGAAGGAAGGAAGGAAGGAAGGAAGGAAGGAAGGAAGAAAGAAAGAAAGAAAGAAAGAAAGAAAGAAAGAAAGAAAGAAAGAAAGAAAGAAAGAAAGAAAGAAAGAAAGAAAGAAAGAAAGAAAGAAAGAAAGAAAGAAAGAAAGAAAGAAAGAAAGAAAGAAAGAAAGAAAGAAAGAAAGAAAGAAAGGAAGAAAGGAAGGAAGAAAGGAAGAAAGAAAGAAAGAAAGAAAAGAAAGAAAGAAAGAAAGAAAGAAAGAAAGAAAGAAAGAAAGAAAGAAAGAAAGAAAGAAGAAAGAAAGAAAGAAGAAAGAAAGAAAGAAAGAAAGAAGAAAGAAAGAAAGAAAGAAAGAAAGAAAGAAAGAAAGAAAGAAAGAAAGAAAGAAAGAAAGAAAGAAAGAAAGAAAGAAAAGAAAGAAAGAAAGAAAGAAAGATTGAAAAGAAATTGAAGAAAAAAATTGAAACTGAAAACAAAAGCAAGAAAATCTTAGCTCATAGGAAAAAAGCTTTGTGAGGAAGTAAGGATTTATCTTTCACCTTTCTGGACATGCTTATTATTTTTTTCCTTTTATACCAGAATGTTCACAAGAGAAAGTCAAATAACAGCAATGAATAACTGACACTACAGTGTGAAAAAAAAAAAATATCCAAAATACTTGTGAAATCAGGGACTTTGGGAGGGATTTACACTTGCCCCTTAGAATAACTATAAAAAAAATTAAAATGCTTACCATTAGTAGAGTCACAATCCACACCAAGGAAGGTACAAAACTTTAAGCCACTGAGGCTGAGGAAAAAGTCACTACTAAATTAGCAGAGCTGGACTTCAGTCAGCCAAGTAGAAGCCTCCCCTTCTACCAGTTAATTTGGACAGCCAGGCCTCTCAGCTCGACAGCCATCTGCACCTCTTTAAGTTGTCGTATTTAGTTTGATTGAAATGTTCACATAGTTAAAAAAAATTCCAGAACTTTAAGAGAGCAAGAATCTTACTGACAAGCTTTGTAAAAATCAAACCTATTAACCAAAAAAAAAAAAAGCAGCCAGCCAAAGAAGCCAATATACAGACATTTTATTGGGGTAGGTTTTATTGTGAATTGTGAATTGCACAGTAACTACTTTACAAAGGTCAGCCAACTACGTTACCCAAGACAATTACAAATCTCACCCCAACAATTTTATAATGTGACTCTTTTGTAGCATTATTTGGAATGACCCTCCAAATAGCCAAAAAGCAGTGAATATTTTTCACATTGAATAATCGCTCAAGCGTTGCTGTCATCTTCCTAATGTCGCTGCACCGCCCTGTCAGTGCCCTGAACGGAGCGCTTTTGCACAGCAGCTTATCAGGGTGCCTTGCACTGGGATATTGCAACTACAGCAGTCTGGAAATGCTTTCCTGAGTCTTCATATGCGTGCTGTGCCGCTTCCACACTCAGAGAAATCTCTGACCGGGATCTTGCTCCTCTGCTTATGAAAGCATTCACTAATTTTACTCTTAGTAAAACAATAAAAAATGAAATACGTATTCTCACAGAGCAGAAACAAAACTGTGTCTAGGAAGGCATATATAACCTCTGCCAATGTACCTGGTCAAAAAGCCTAACCGAGATGCACACTTCACAACAAAGCATGCCTTCTATTTAGGTATGTCCACACAACCTGCAACTTGATTATAAATTAAATTTGCATTAAAATATCAAATCTATGCAAGACCAAGTGTCCAAAATAAGGGGGGGGGGGGGGGGGGAAGTAAGCACCTGCATATTTGCCTCACCTAGTTCAAACCTTAGTTTAAAAGGCAGGTAAATTAAAATCAGTATTTTTCTGCACAGCAGAAATTCAGGTCGATACTACCTTATTAGACTTCCCATAGGAAAAAAATACTGAAAAATCCCATGGAATTTCAATGGTAAGTGGCTGCAGGTCTTAGCTTTAAAACATTTTCTGGATTTATGATCCACTTGCAAAGAAACAGTAAAATTGTGGATGTAAAGAAGCACTTCATAAAATCCTTGCATAAATTTTTACACATAACTAAAGAATGTGGAGTCAGCAAAGCAAAATGTGGAAATGTTAACATCTTTTTAGTTTTCATTCTAGTGTGTCTTTCTTCTTTTTTCACTTAAACAGCTGCATATGGGAAATTCCTATCTTTTTAAAGGTGGCACAAAGGGCTGATGGTTTAGTGGTGGACTTGGCAGTGACAGGTTAGCGGTTGGACTCGATGATCTTAAGGGTCTTTTCCAACCTTAACGATTCTATGGTTCTATGATATTTTGTCACTGAAGATGACAAAAAGCTGTTGTGGAGTCTCCGTCCTTGGAGACAGTCAAGGACATGGTCCTGAGCAACCTGCCCTAGCTGACCCGGCTTTGAGCAGGGGGTTTGGACCAGATGAGCTTCAGAGGTCCCTTCCAACCACAACCATTCTGTGATTCTGTGATCTTCATTAAGAATGATGTGTGATGTTGCAAGAACGTGCCTACTAATCACATACTACTGAATATAGTGTATGTGCTGTACAGGAGAAAGTATTTTTATCAAGAAAAAAATCCAGATAACTGTCATAGTTTAAATAATATCCAATTATTCAATTCTGATTTCCTAGAAAGTGTCTTTTCAGCTGAATGCCTTAATGCATTTTAAATGCTGTAAGGCTGAAGAAAATTATCCCTTGCCTGAGTTCTCTAAGCCTTTATTTGAAGATGAGGAGACAAAACAAAGGGGTATGGCTTACAGTTCTAAATGTTGCATTTCATTGATGCATACATGATGATTTGACATCATTTTACATGTAGCATGTAACAAAACTGCCATTGCCCACCCCTACCCTGGGCTGTGTTTTTTAGGAGAAAGAAGAATTCTACAACACAAAGCGTAAACTTGCATTTATAAAGTCTCTATCATCTGAAATGTTCGTGGGGCCTTTTCTTTTCCTCAGCCTGAGTCCTCTTGGCTGGTGAATCTGTATAAGATCACAAATCACAGCATTTCTTTTTCCGTGCTTGCCATTTTTTATGCTTTCTCAGGAATGCTCACCCACAGTTGGCTCCTCTAGTCCCATTTCATTCTTTGTACTGGCAGACGGCCTAAAATAGGGAGAAGTGGTTGGACTTTGAATGCACGGTCATTTTTCATAAATTTACTCTGCACTGCATATACTCCATCCCTCTGTTTCTTCCTTACCCATCTCCAAGGCAGGATGAACTCTCCACCAGCCCCAGAGTGGCTTCCCCTAGCTTGCATACCACTGCAAGCACTTGCCTTCGCATCGGTGGTTGAGCGAGTGCAGTAGATCCCAGTTGTTAAACTGTGCCTAAAAGAAAATGATTTGCTGATACAAATTTGAGGTGTAACAAAAGTTACTTCTGGGTTAAGAAATGTTGGGTAGTCATAAACAGAAGATTATCTTGCCCTACCTCTTGGAGGCAATAATATTTTTCCCAGCTCCCCCTTGATAGTGCCCCATAGTTTGTAACAGCATTTGGCAAAAGCTTATCTTCCACAGTCTGAATCCGGAAGAGTTTTGCTTATCTATCGTGTTCATTATTATGTGATTAGACAGTAGCCACCACCCGCTGTAACTATGATGTGAAATGACAAATGTGTAAAGGTTTACTGCTTACTGTCTAACTGCAGCTTGGACATATATCTCTACAGGAATAAACTTGCTTTTCAACTTAAAAAGTATAGCATACACCTTGCTTCAGAATACTGAGGAAAATCAACATAGCAGGAAATCTCCATGTTAACACGAGCAGGTTGGTGCCACTGTTCTGACCTAATCAGGAAAGGAAATGACTTGCAATTAAGACCTACAAGCCGGGGTCAGCAGCCTCTGTGAAGCAGCAATCAGGGGTGTTCGAGGCTTGGGCTTGACTCTCATGGTGGCATTCTTAGCCTCCCAGCTCGTTAGAAATTATTCACAGAATCACAGGTTGGAAGGGACCTCAGGGATCATCTAGTCCAACCTTTCTAGGAAGAGCACAGCCTAGACAAGATGGCCCAGCACCCTGTCCAGACGACTCTTAAAGGTGTCCAACATGGCCGAGTCAACCACTTCCCTGGGGAGATTATCCCAATGGGTGACTGTCCTCACTGTGGAAAATTTCCCTCTGGTGTCCGATCGGAATCTCCTCAAGAGCAACTTGTGTCCATTCCCCCTTGTCCTCTCCATGTGACTCCATGTAAAAAGGGAGTCTCCATCTTCTTTGTAGCTGCCCCTTAAGTACTGGTACATGTTGATGAGATCCCCTGCAAGCCTCCTTTTCTCAAGGCTGAACAAACCATTATAAAGCCAGAGATCAAATTAAGAAGAAAAAGGTTACAGTGGAAGTCAAGAAAGGCTGGTTTCCTCCTTCCTGCTAAACTGCTGATGACAAGACTGCTTTATTACCTCATGGGTTTCCACAGCTCCTCCAACACCATTCTTCCTGGACAAAAGATGATGCACTGTCATTCAGCTTTGTAGATCTCTCATGCTTTGTCTTCTGCAACTGTTCCACAATGGAAAACTTCACCTGTCACCTTCTGATGACTGCCATCCATTGTCACAAACCAAAATGTTCATAAGCCCCAGGACGGCTTGTGGGGCAAACGACAAATTTGGGGAAAGTGGGACTGGTAAGCAGGAGCTACCTTGGACAGGCCTCTGAGTGGTGGGGTGCAGGTATTCCCTCCAGACATTTCTGGGCTGTGGAGAGGAAAGCCACCTACACACCTCAGCCTCACCACGAGATGCTCTGACCCACTGCCCTGCCCACGTGGCTGGGGGAGCAGGCCCCCAGGGACTACTGCTGTGCCCTGTGTCAAGCCATTGCTGTGCCCCGTGGGAGTGCTAGTGCCTGCTCTGGGCAGGGCAAGATGCCAGAGCCTCACTGAAACCATATGGAGACAGTCGCACATCAAACTGAGGTGGCTGAGAGAGGAAGCTAGTCTTGCGTGACTTCCCCTGTGGTCCATGTCCTCCACGGGCTGGGTCAGAGGCAGAGACTAATTTAAAGAGTTGTATCAGGGAATGTGAAAACCCTCACAGTTTCAGTGTTCAGCGTTTATTAGGATTTTACCTACATGGCTCCTCTCAGCAGTGGCATGTCAGCAGCATAGTGTCCCAAGGCAGTATCAGCCTCAAATGCTGAGGGCAGGGTCCCCCCTTCGGCCACCCAAACCCCTCACAGGTACATCAGAGGACTCTCCCCAGAACTTATCCATGAGTTTTCTTTAGAGCCTGCCCAGCTGAAAAGTGTGGTGCCATTAAATTGTATATGCAATTTTAAAAAAAAAACAAAAAACAAACAAAGCTTCCAAGCCTTACAGGCAAGGGCAGGGATGGGATTAGGCAAACATCCTATACAGACGGTTCCTCTTTCTGTCTGTCAGCTTGTAAGTGCTTTCTCTTCTGGAACTATACAGTACTAACTGAGCCGGAAACAGCTATTTAAAAAGTGATTATAGTGTGACATTTTTGTTTGACCTAACATCAAGCCATGTGCAGCTTAAATGTCAGCAAAGCTATTTACTACAGGGCCAGACAGGCCCTAGCATGCTTAAATCTACCCAGCATCTTAAAACTGCTTGCTGTCTCCACTCGGTGCACATGAATGACACTGAAGCCAAGATGTAAAGTATAGCGCCCCGTAAGCTGTGATGATTGACTAATAATATGCTGGGTGGCACAATGCATTCGGCAAGAGGCTCACAGGGAGGAAGACAAAATAATGGATAATTGAAGTCAATCTCAGGTTAGAAAGCAGAGGCCCGTGCAAAAATGTTCCCTTGGATTAGCAAGAGCATGCCAATAGCTGGTGTGTTGTGTTCAGGGATGTCTGAGGAGCTCAAATATTTGGACAAAAATAGCATGCAGGTTTTTTTTTTTTTTTTACTAGAGCAGGAGCTGCATCGGTCACATGAGAGAGGGGGGAGCAGAGCCCCCAGCTGTGGCTATGGGCCCTGCTGTCAGCAGCTGCAGCAGAGCGCTGTGGCCTTGGGGCTCTGGTGCCCACCTGGGCTGGCAGAGCCCAGCTGCGGCTGCCATGCATGCAGGTGGCAGAGGGGAAGGGGGGCTTCAGAGCCATGTTGCCAGCCGGCAAAATAATAGCCAAGCGCTGGGGGAGCGTGAGGCTAATGCAGCTAATTACGTGCATCTCTCCCTGTGTGAGAACCGCCGGGAATGAAGCACATTCAGATCCCGTCAAGATGCATGAGCACATACAGGTATAAAGTGATACACAGAGTTGTACAGTATCATGAGCTCTCCCTGGAAGACAATGAGCTGCTTTGCAACAGATGGAGATAAGTACGCTTATAGGTCCTTAATGAGACCAGAGGCATATATTTGGACAGCGTTCCAGGCTGACCTTCTTCTCAGAGCCTAAAATAACAAACAAATCAGTGTGCCTTTATTTTGAGAAAATGTTGCTCACAGTAATAAGGGTGGGTGGGGGCACTCAAAAGGAAGCAGAGCTGTGATAAAACTTCCATTTTGTTCTTTGTTGCATGTCAGAAAATAATTTACATTATAATTCAGAGTGCCTTTCAGGGTTTATTTTTCTTTACATTGTTACGTGCCCGATCACATCTGATTTTGGAAGCTAAGCAGGGTCTGACTCGGCTGGCATTTGGGAGACTGCTGAAAATGCAGCAAACTGAGCAGGATCTGTGTGCTCGTTAGATGAATGCGCAGTGCCTAGAAACATGATTGGGGGGGAACAAGAAGAATATTCACAGCTTTTCCATATTTTAAAATATTGCTTTTTTCCATATATAGCAACTGAAATAACGCCATGGCCGAAAATAACATCATGAATCTTAAATGAGCATTTTTTTAAACAATAAAAAAAGAGACTGCTTGTGAATACTGTTAATAATTTCCAAAAAGCACAGAAAACCGCTTTGAGCAAACCGATCATCAGGTCATTAGAGATAGGAAATAAAATCTTTAATTTCTGTCTGCTTGCTATTTACTTTACTAAGTGTTGACAGTGGCAGGGGACTGTAAAAATCTTTTCAAAACTCATTTAAGTAGAATAAGTGAAAACAGTATAAACTTTTTAACAGAAAAGATATGAGAGGTAGCCAGAGGATTTTTTTATATGGGGTTTACTTTTGTTCTTGGTGTTTTCAGTGACAAAAGGCTTAATTATATCATATAACAGTTCATTCCTTCTTGCTTTACCTTGGAAAATTCCAGAAGATCAAGGCTGATCTGTTACGATATTGCTTGGAGGCTCCCAAGCAAGAGTTAAAACCTTAACAAAAGTTTCCTTCATTAAAAATGTTCATTAGTCATTCAAGTTAAAACAAATATCTTTTAAAAAAATAACAAATGTAATTAGAACTCCCTTCCTCTCTTGCTTTCTTATCAAATGTTATCAGTGGGTACTGCTCAGATCCTGAGTGGGCCTTGCAGTCCAGGGTAAGCTTAATTTCTTCGTTGCCTCCTCCCTCCCAAAAGTTAAAAAGGCAAAATTGACAGTGAATGTGGAACAAAGAAAACAAACATTAAACAGATGTTTGAGTACCTTTCTTCCACCTTTAAACAAGAAATAAATATGAGATGGCAAAGCAAGGCGACCTTCACATGCTGCAGGCCTCTCCCAGGTAGTGCCTGAGATGCCCTCGTTCAGTTTTGCAGCCCTTCTTTGTTATACTGAAATGTAAGGGATTTCTAAATCCTGATTTGGATGCATCCCCGAGCAGCAGAGAGAAACTGACAATTACTGAACCAAGGCAAGTTGTTTTCAGTTTAGCAGTTTTTTTTCTAAGCCAGGCTTGTGGTTTCATTTAAAGTTTGAATGCTTCCATTCTCTGAGAAGCCCAGTGGCTTTTCAATAGCAGAAGATCAAATGATGTTAATCGGGCAGTGTGACCTAATCCTCTAATTCAGCTGCCTTTTTACATTAGAAATGTTCTGCTCATGTAAGATTGATTTGCTCTTAAATTGACTTTTTTGGGTTTGGTTTTTTTTTGTTAAATGCGCTGTTTTAAAGTTCTGCTCCTGGCTCCATGGATCTGGTACACAACTAAGGGAAGACCACTTTTTCTTCATTCAGTAGATTTAGATAGGCTAATCCTAAGGGTTCTGATAGGAAAAACACTTGTTAATCACTGGAAAGCCCAAGATGTTATGCAACCGCAGAGAAGAACATTTTTCTTTTTGGTAGTGATCCCACAGGTTACTTACACTGAATGGGGCTACTCTGGTCAGCTATTGCCGACTATAGGAAGGCTACCATAAGTGTAATTTCTCCTCAGCCTTCAGATATACCTTCCATTGTTTGCACGTGTTTCATCAAAGATTGAAACAACCTCCTCATTTCCTTTTTGTGCCCTCACTTTTTCTGATGTGGTGGCTCTGGTGTGGGGCCTCATGTGACAGGGCTGTTGCACCACCGCTGGCAAAAGGCAGCTCTAGCAGCGCTCCTCTGCAACGTCCCCTTTCCCTCCATGCTGTGCATCTGCAGGTAGAGCGCAGATTGCAGCCATACCTGATGTGCAGGATCACAGGAGAGAAAACAGCCTGCTGGGTTGTTCCACAACACTGATAGCCTATGGGCTGAGATTGCCTCATGCTGCCATGTGTATGGGGGCAGCTGGGTGACACACCCCCACACCACTCCCCCCCAGCCTGTCAGATTTGGCAAGTTTTCTGACACTGTAACACCAGAAGAGCTCCTGAGCTTTACAAGTACCAACAGATAGACCACCAGTCCTTGTTGAGTCTACTGACCTTCACAGCGGCATCCCCTAACAAAGGCTCCACGAGGGGAGCCTAGCCAGTTTATAGGCCATGCACACTTAACCGTATTAATCAGTTCCCATGCACATGTTTGGAACTAAAACTCTGCAAAGCCTGGCAACATCCATCGCTCCTACAGGCAACACACAGGTGCCTGCATTCCGGCACAAACCCAAAGGCTGGGCCCTCCTGAAACACTAGGCTCTGTGGTCAAATGAGTGCTGATGGCCAGCACAAATTAAGTGTTCTTCATGTACCCCTAGGCTGGACTTGGCCAAACTTTACAGAAAATAACCATCCCGTAGTTAACACTATCAATGTTAACCTATCTCCTATGACCTTTCCTGCTCGAAACGTAGAGTAAGTCTCAGCAGAAGACATCCAGCCCTCGGCACAGATATCAGTGCACAGTGCCTCTCTCCCCTGCTTTGACAGCCTGTGTAGGGCAGCATGGGCTCCCTGGGCACAAGGACACCTGTGAGGTGTGTGACAGAGGGGTGACAGCCAGATGGCACTCACATACCTGTCACTTCAGTGGTTTGTTCTTTTTGTACCATTACTGAGGAGTCTCGCAATAAATTTTCACTGGCTGCTTCTACATTGTTGCTAAGATTGCCTCAGGTAAAGAAAGATATAATACAGTCTGGAGAACTAAAATGATCATTTACAGCATCTGGCAGGTGCTCTTCAACCTTTTTGCTCTTAAGGAAGACATTGAGGCTATTGTTTCTGCCTTTTGGGTCTGTGATAACAATCATTTTGCTTTATCCAGTGAACTACACAACTTTTTCTTTTTTATTTTTTTATTTTTCCCCTGCCAGATGGTAACAAATGAATCCAATCAATTAATTACCTTTCCTGAAGATATTTTTCCAACAGAAGGTTTGCAGTGTCCATGTTGGCAGAACACCTAACAGTTTTTGAAATCCCTCATGTTATTGTTGGTGTTACATTACATAAACCACAAGCTGATTAAGATCCACCTTGTGAGCAGTTGATGGGTCTGTGCCCAGTCATCTGGCATTTGTGGAGATGATTTTCATACTACCGCGCCAAGTATGTAAAGCATCCCCCTTTCCCCCGCTCTGTTTCTTAAAGAAATTGAAGCATAATTTCAGCCTGGCATTGGGCAGCAGCAAATGTGGTGGAAGCAGAAATTTGTGGGCAGAGAGCGCCATCTCCAGCTACAAAATAATAATTACTCTGCGGTAACAAAACAAGTAATCGGAACTTCTCCTTTGGAATTGCCATCTGTTCCAGCAAAAGATGGAGAAAAAAAGCCATCTGAGACTGATGAAAGATTGAGATTTAAGCCATAACACTATCTTAATATCTTGTAGGGAGACCTTGCAAATCCTTGCCAAAGTTTCTGAATTAAATAAAAAAGCTGCTTAAAATCACATGGAGCTGAGCATCCCAAATTTGTTTCTGTTTTCAGGCTACTTAGTCAAGAATAAAATAATGTCAGATTTTACTACAGCTAAAATTTGTCCTATATTGTGGTCCTCCAGCCTACAGAGAGGCCATGTGCCTAATACTACATATGATGCATTTGGTAAGTACTTGGAAAAGCTCATAAAGCGCTGGATATGAGTCAACAAGGTGCACTCACAGCCCGGAGAGCCAACCGTATTCTGGACTGCATCAAAAGAATTGTGGCCAGCAGGTCAAGGGAGGTGAGTCTGCCCCTCTGCTCCACTCTGGTGAGACCCCACCTGGAGTGCTGCGTCCAGCTCTGGAGCCCCCAGCACACGAAAGACATGGAACTGTTGGAGCAGGTCCAGAGGAGGCCACAAAAATGATCAGAGGGCTGAAGCACCTCTCCTATGAAGGCAGGCTGAGAGAGTTTGGGTTGTTCAGCCTCAAGAACAGAAGGCTGCGGGGAGACCTTATCATGGCATTTCAGTACTTAAAGGGGGACTTAAAGATCAGGGCAACCTCTTTAGCGAGGCCTGTTGTGACAGGACAAGGAGCAATGGTTTTAAACTAAAGGAGGGTAGCTTTAGACTGGATATAAGGAAAAAAGTTTTTGCAATGAGGGTGCTGAAACCCTGTCACAGGTGGCCCAGAGAGGTGGTAGCTGCCCCATCCCTGGAAACATCCAAGGTCAGGTTGGTCGGGGCTCTGAGCAACCTGATCTAGTTGAAGATGTCCCTGCTCACTGCAGGGGGGTTGGACTAGATGGGACCTCTAAAGGTCCCTTCCAACCTAAACCATTCTATGATTCTATGATTAACGATACATCTAGTACTGTCCCAGAATGACTGTGTAGAACATCAGTGAAAATAAGCAATATGCGAAAATAGCATTCAAAGTGCATGCAGAAGAATTATATGCATAAAAATATTACACCACATAAATATTACATAAATACATTTAATTATGTAAGTACAAATATTACAAAAATTATATAAATACAAAAATAGAATAAAAACAAATTCAAAAGAATTACAATGGTTATATTAAGTACAAGTGTATTTTGTGTACATTTTACCCCACATAAATGGTAGATATGTTAGGGTACACTTTTAAAGAAGTCATTGCTGAAAAAATTAAATCAAGACATTATTTGTAGGTGACGCCTGAGAAATTGTTCTCCACCACGATGTTAAATGATCTCGTTGCCATCCTGTTACTCAGCAGTTTTCCTATGAACACCACAGGAAACCTCAGGTCTCCAGAGCATTCACATCTCCAAAGGGTTCAAATGGAGCAGAGATATGAAGTGTATTAGAAAATCAATCTGTGAATACGGGTATGTTGCTTTTGACAGCATTCTCTAAACTAAATGGACAGCCAAGGTCAGGGCCTGCGAGCCCAGCCTCGTTAATGTCATAGAAGAGTTTGTTCTAGAAACATATCTTAAGGACAGCAGCGGCAAAGAAATTGTCACACAGTAAAACTGCAAATCATGCTTCCGCATGTGTGCTGTACAAGGCTCCCCTATATTAACGAATTTGCAAAAGCAAATGGATTAAAGGGCTATGAATACTATACTATGGAGATTCAGGAAGGGTTAAAAGACAGAGCAGCTGTTATCGTCTAGCCTTAAAAATAGCATTCCTGAACTAGATACAGCATCTTATTTAAAATGCAAGTTATTAAATTACCCTGTGTTTTTTTTATGATTGTCTGAGTTCAGAAGGTATTTGACAGCCATTCAGAAAACCAGAAAGATTCAGTTTGCAGCCACAGAGACTGCAAGATACACAAAAAGAGTTGATGAAGCTCTATTAGAAAGAGGCTTGTACAGGACAAGAAGGCAATTAAGAAGAGCTGGCATGGATTTATGAAGGACAAATCACACTTGGCCAACCTGATTGCATGCTATGATGAAATGCCTGGCTACATGAACAAGAAGGGAGCAGCGGACACAATAGATCTTGACTTCAGTACAGCTTTTGAAATAATCTCCCCCAGCACTTTCACTCACAAACTGAGGAAATTTGGCATGAACAAGCTGGCCATTACAGGCATTGAAAACTGCCTAGGCTGACGGGCTCAGTGGGTGGCAACTGGTGATGCGGCAATCTGCCTGAAGGCCCATAACAAGCTGAGTACTCTAGGGGTTGATATCAGGGCCCATATCGTTCACTGTCATCATCAAAAACCTGGACCATGGGACAGGATGCACCCTCAGCATATTTTAAGGTAAGGCTAAGTTGGGGGGGTTGGGGGTGGTAATTGACAACCTAAGCAGCAGAGCTTCAGTTCTGAGGGACTTCGAGAAGCTTAAGGACTGAGCTGACAGAAGCCTTAGTATTTTTAACAAGGAGAAACACAAACAAGGAGAATCATTTAGCCCTGCACCTAAGGCAGAATAAGCCCTTCCATTGCTATCGGCTGGGAAGAAACAGGCTGGCTATCAGCTTTGCCAGAAAGGACCTGTGGTGTTGTGGTTTAGCCCAAGGCAGCAACCAAGTACCACGCAGCTGCTTGCTCACTCTCCCCACAGTGGGACGGGGGAGAGAATCAGAAGGGTAAAAGTAATAAAACTCATGGGTTGAGATAAAAACAGTTTAAGAGGTAAAGCAAAATCCACATGCACAAGCAAAGAAAACACAGAATTAATTCACTCCTTCCCATGGGCAGGCAGGAGTTCAGCCATCTCCAGGAAAGCTGGGCTCCATCACGTGTAATGGTTACTTGGGAAGACAAATGCCATCACCCCAAACACACCCCCACTTCCTTCTTCTTTATATGCCGAGCATGATGTCACATGGTGTGGGATACCCCTTTGGTCAGTGGGGGTCAGCTGTCCTGGCTGTGCCCCCTCCCAGCTCCTTGTGCACCCGGCAAAGCATGGGGAGCTGAAAAGTCCTAGACTAGTGTAAGCACTACTTAGCAACAACTAAAACATCTCCACATTATCAACCCTGTTTTCAGCACAAATCCAAAACACAGCCCCATACTAGCCACTACGAAGAAAATTAACTCCATCCCAGCTGAAACCAGGTCATGTGGTTATGTGAAAGCCAAGTCTAATATGAGCAAGCAGTCATCTTTCATCCCAAAGAGGACAAGTCACACAGTAGCCTACATTAGAAGGAGTATGGCCAATAGACTGAGGAAGGTTACTGTCCCACTCTGCTTGGTGTTTGTGAGGCCCTGACTGGACATAGGGCCCAGTCTTGTGCTTCCCAGATCAAGATGGGGCATCTCCAGTGAAGGCTACCAGGATGATCAGGATCTAAATTACATCACCTTGAAGAAGAGGTGAGGAATCCTGGGCCTGTCTTGCCTGTTGAAGGGCATAAGGGGTCATACAACAGCAGCCTACAGCTACTTGAAGGGGGTTTACAAGATATCATAGAACTAGACTCTCCTTGGTAGTGGTAGCCAACCCAACAGGAAACCATGGGCAGAAGTGGCTCAGGAGGTCCGAAGAGGACATTATGAAAAAAATATTTACTTGCAAGGTAGTTAACCTGGACAAACCATGAAATTTTTATTTTGGATGGTTTCAAGAGCTGTCAAGACAAAACTGCAACAGAGGTGATTTACTTTCAGTGAGGAGAGGCTGGACTGTGCAACACCCAGAGGTCCTTTCCAACCAACCTGTTTATGAATGTTCACAAATAAAAAGCTGATACTTTCCTGGTCTATGGTTCCTGTTTACTGCGGGAGGATAGCCTTAGAACAGTCACCAGAATGTTGGCTAGGTTTTACTATTAATTTGGGAGTGTGTTTAAGTATAGATATGAGCAAAAATTAAAAATCAACTGCCATTTTTTGATATCTGGCAAATTGCAGATGTTCTTTTTTGAAAACATGAGTATTTTGTTGCCACAGTTAAACCGTTATCTGCTATTCCAGTTGGCAATATTAAAAAAGCAAAGAAATAAAGTGTGCTTTGAAAATCCACCCTTTGCAAAGTAATTCAGTGTGTTATTCAGCTTGTAAAAGCGATGGATGCGCCTGTAGCCAGACCCCAGAAGCCCCCAAAGTAATTTAAAACTCTGAGTGCAGCAACTCCGATAACTACCCCCTCTTCTCTGAATAATTCATAGAATCATAGAATGTCCTGAGTTGGAAGGGACCCGCAAGGATCATCAAGTCCAACTCCCGTCCCTGCACAGAACACCCCAAATTCACACCATATCTCTGAGGGCGTTGTCCAAGTGCTTCTTGAATATCATCAGGATTGGCACGGTGACTGCCTCCCTGGGGAGCCTGTTCCAGGGCTCCACCACCCTCTGGGTGAAGAACCTTTTCCCAACACCCAACCTAACCCTCCCCTGGCACATCTTCCTGCCATTCCCTCGGGTCCTGTCGTTGGTCACCAGAGAGATCAGCATCTGCCCCTCCTCCTCCCCTTGTGAGGCAGCTGCAGACTGCGATGAGGGCTCCTCTCAGTCTCTTCTCCAGGCCGAACGCGGGTTTGCACGATTTACTGTTGTTGGTTTGTTTTCAACTCCTGATGTTGTTTTACTGTTGGTTGTTTTTTTTGCTTTGGGATTTTTTTTTTTAAGTATGCTGAAGGTCACTGAAACGGTCGGGTTTGACTAAAGTACGGGTTATCCTGCCTGCACGATGCCCTTTCCCTCCTTTACACCGGGGACTTCTCCCTTCTGCACGCCAGGAGAGGACGCACCACTTCCCTGCCCCTGCCCGTTCCCCGCAGCGGCCAGGCCCGGAGCAGCCCGGCTGCTCTCGCCGCTTTCCGCGTGGCAATCGCAGGCTGAGTCGTTTTTATTACAGCCCTCTTTGCGGCCTATGGCGCCCTGAGGGGCCGGAGCGCTGGGCGTGCGGCGCCGCCACCCTCCCGGCCCCCTCACCCGCTCCCGCCCCGGCCAGCAGCCGCCGCCGCGACACTCGGCAGCCGGTGACGGTTCCGGGGCGGGGAGCGGGGCCGCGGCCAGCCGCCCCTCCCCGCTCCCCCGGCGCCGCCCGCCGCCGCCGCCGCAGGGGCCGGCAGGAGGAGGAGGAGCGGGCGGAGGCGGTGGCTGCCGGGCGGGAGATGGCGGCGAGCAGCGGGCTGCTGCCCTTCCTGCGGCTGCTGGGGCAGCTCAAGGCGAGCGCGGGGGCCGCGGGAGCGGCGAGGGGAAAGGCTCGGGGCGGCGGGGTGTCTGCCCGCGGCCTTGCGGCGGGGCGGGCCGGCGCCCTCGGGCGGGTTTCCCCAGCAGTCGCCTCCAGGGGGGAGCGGGGGCGAGGATGGTGGCGCCCGGCCCGGCCGGCGCGGTGCGGTGCGGCCTGCCGGGGCGCGGCGGTCGGCGGAGAGCCGGGGCCTGCGGGCTGTGGGTGCCGGCCTGCCGCGGCGCCTGCGGAGCTGGGCGGGGCGCAGGCGCCCGGCCTCGCTACTGGGGGCCGCCGGCCGCGGAGGGCAGGGGCGGCCCGGCACCTTATCCGTGCCGGTGAGGGGCGCTGGTAATGCGACCCGCCGCAACCGCGGGGCAGCCCGGGCTCTGGGGCGGGGGTTTCCCGGAGGCACCGAAGCTCTCCGGAGCGTGGAGGTCACGGCGGGGCGAAACTTCTGCTGGTGCCTCTGAGGTGAGGTCCTACAAAGCCCGAGGTTTTAACGTTTGCGCTGCCGCGGCGCTCTCCTTGCGCAGAGGGTGCCGCGGACGGGATGGGTGTACAGGAACGTGGCGAAGCCAGAGAGCGTATCCGACCACATGTACAGGATGGCGATGATGGCTCTGGTGACTGAAGACAAAAGCCTTAACAAGGACAGGTGAGATTGCCTCTTGTGATCGTGACCGTATGTTAACGTCATGGGAGAGCTGCAACCAAAGTGCTAAAAATATCTGCCATCCCGAGGAAGAGCTTTTAAAACACACTGAAGTAGTTTGAAACCCTTTCTTGTTGTCTTTTGGAGAGGGTGTTGTTTACCTGGAGAGCTGAAAGGGGCTAAAAACTTAGTTGCTAAACTGTGAGTGCTGAGGTGTGATGGTTTAGCCCCAGACGGCAACCAAGCACCACACAGCTGCTCGCTCGCTCCCCTCACAGCAGGGTGGGTGAGAGAACCAGAAGGGTAAAAGTGAGGAAACTTGTGGGTTGAGATAAAAATAGTTTAATAGGTAAAGCAAAACAAGGAATTCATTCACTGCTTCCCATGGGCAGGCAGGTGTTCAGCCATCTCCAGGAAAGCTGGGCTCCGTCAAGTGTAATGGTTGCTTGGGAAGACAACAACCATCACTCCGAACATCCCCCTCTTACTTCTTCTTCCCTCAGCGTTATATACTGAGCATGACATCATTATGGCCTTTAATGCAGCGGCTCTGAGCTGGCCTCTCAAGCCAGCAAGCGAGCTGAGGACACTAAAAACAGCTTGAAGCAACAGATAGCAAAGGCAAAGTCATATGCCGTGTGGATTTTGACAGACTGAGTTAGCACTCAGCGGCAGTAAGGAGCCTCAGAAATCATCTAGCAGAGCAGAGAAAGTATCACTCTTGAATGGGTTGTCAAGTCTAGTATGGGACCGTGCTTGCTTTGTCCTTTCGGGAGGGTTGTGAAGGCTTTTTTTTTTGCAGTATTCTGCTGCTGACTGGCATAGCTACGAAGCTGTGAGGGTCAGATTATGTACTGAATTTGGGATGGCTCCAATCAGATTACCTTCTACCCATTGCAGGAATAATGTGAAGTGTATGATGTAGTTAGTTTTCACACTATCTCTGAAAGCCAAGCATACGAAAGCTAAGTACATTACTTTTCAATGCTATGCTCTGGTATGAAGTGCATTTATGCTTAAATTTACATTTACAGGCAGCAGCAGCTAGAACTCAGGAATCAAAATCATATCTAGGTAGAAACTACTTCCCTTAACAAAGAAGTGAAAAGTGTTATGTAAAGTTTTAAAAAAAAAAAAACCCCAACGAACTTGTAAAATGTATGAAGGGGATAAATTATGTAGTCTCTTAGCTTTATGAATAACAAGATATAACTGAAAATGCTGAAAAACTAATTATTCTGTCTTTGCTTCTTGTCAGATGCATACGATTAGCTTTGGTTCACGATATGGCGGAATGCATTGTTGGGGATATTGCTCCTGCAGATAATATCTCAAAAGAGGAGAAACACAGGAGAGAAGAGGTATGGACATATGGTGTGAAGCCACACCTGCAAAGCATTCTGCATATTTTTAATGTTCTGGTGGTAGCGAAGGAACCCTCTAAGCAACATAAGTCTGTCATTGGCGTTGCACAAGTATGCCACAAACCACCTCAGTTTTCAAATCATTGTGACTTTCGTTGTATGTGTAACATCACCGTGTACAAAGTTATGGAAGGAGAACCTTTGACGTAATCTTCATGTTGGCCATTTATTCCTGAACTGGCTGGATTTTTGGTAGCCTGAATTAGTCGTGTTGACCAGCCTTACCAAGAGGTGGGGAGCAGGGGGTAGGTGCACTGAGAAGGGTGGATGACAGTTTGTGGCGGATCATTTGCGTGGTGCCAGATAGTGTGGTTGTGACAGAGACTTTATTTAAACCGTTTGCACAGGACTCCAGACACAGGTGTCTAGTTTTGTCATGAGTCGTTGAGCGCAGCATGCCTGGTGTTATTTTATTTTTGGCCTGTTGGTTTGTCATTTCTGGTTCGTTGCATTATTTGAAGAAAATGTAAACCACTCCTTCAGCCACAGCTAGAGGGCGACGTGATGCCTCGGAAACTGTTCAGAGGCTACAGTTAGCTCTTCAAAGAGTGTGAAAAAAACGTTGCAGTGATTATTCCCTCTCACCCACCCACGCTTTTATGCTTATCTGTTTAAAACTTGGCATTGGGGGGGCTATGACTAACTCCAGAAGCAAGCTCTTTGCTAAGAAAGTGGAAATTAAAGATCAAAAAGGTATTCAGCGTTCTTGAAGTACTATCTTTACTGACTGCAATTTTGGCATTTCTTTTTTTCTGTGTACTTCCTGGTGTAGTCTTACACTAAACAAAAAAGCCCCTCTTTTCTGGAAGCCTCCAAAGATTGTTTTGTCAGTGAGGATCAGGCTTCAACTTTGCCTAGAGGGAATTCTCCTTTGGTTTTAGCCAATGAAAAAGATATTTTGATGCCTAGGTATGTTTAAGAAGTTTTCTTAAGTATTTGCAGCTCTTTCTGCTCCTATTTCACTCAGTGAGGGCTTTGCTGGCGCCTTTGTGGGAAGGAGGGTCAAGCATTAAACATTTAGGCTGACTTTGAAATACACCAAGGGTAACGGTTTCATGAGGTGGCTTTAGCTGAATTATCAATATGCTGCTTCTGCAGCAGAGTTCTTTTTTTCCTTTTGCTCTACAGCTGACTTTGAGCTGGTTCTGAAGTTTGCTGCTTGTGCAGTAAGCTTAATCAGTTAGTCTCGCTGAGGCTAAGGCAGCAGAAAATGAACTTGATTAAAAAAAAAGATTTATTTTTTTTCTTTGGGGTTGTTTGGGTTGGGTTGTTGGTTTTGGTGTGGTTTTTTTTTTTTTTTTTTTCTTTTCCAGGTAAGTCATTTTGCCCTGCTAACCTTGAAATCACATGAGCTCCAGAACTGGAAGGAGGTGGGAAGGAATGAGACTTTGATGGTTCAGTGGTGTGGGGAGCAGCTGATTCAGTTCAGCCATAGTATGAAACTGTACTCTGTATTTGAAGTGGAGAAGCAATCATGGCACAAAACCTTTGTCTTGCCTGTGATGTTGGTTGTTTTGGAAGCAGCCCTTAGTGTTACTAGGAAAACAGTAGAAATAGCAGAGAAATTAGACTAATCAGCTTGAGTGAGCATGAAGAGCATGCAAAACATTTGGGCTTGGTGGTTGTACCATCAGTTTGATACTGCCTTAAACCCTGTACCAAGATTTTCGTTCTTGAACAGACAGTATCTCGGTCTGGGAGCACTGTGTTTTACTGCTGGAGGGTATTAAATGGATTTTTTTTTTTTTTCTTTCTCTGTTTTTCAAAATTGGAGACTTTCAAAGGCTTTTCTTGTGTTGCCTGCCTGGCAGTCAGTAGCTGTTCTCAGCCCTGCTAGTGGAAATGTGCTAGTTGAGTGTTTGGGAGGGGGCAGTTGCTTGTCAACACCAGGAGTTAGTATTTTGAAGCTGCTTTTAGGAACTGCACCTATAAGCTATAAAGTTGAAATGTTGGGTTCGCTAGTTAAATCTGGAAGGGAGAACTGATAATGGATGGCAGCTCCCTGGGATTTGACTTGCCTGTTTTGCTCTGGGCTTCTTTTTGGACTCTTGAAGATATTGGATGCACTTTCAGGTTATTTTTCTTGTGTTTTAGACTAGTTCTCAAATGATTTACTTAGGCAGATCCCAGAAAAGATTCTTCACTGAGTGGTCCTGCTGTTTCTCTTGCAGCTTTATGTACACGTGCACTTTAGAATAATATACTGTGTAGTGTATGTTTCTACAGACTCAGTAACAAGTAGTTAATTCTTCAAAAAAGATAATGGTAAAATTGTGCTTGCTCAAAAAATGGATAAATGGAAATGGCTTCTTTTTTTTTTTTTCAGGCAGCTATGCAACAACTGACCCAGCTTCTATCAGAGGACCTCAGAAAAGAAATCTATGAACTCTGGGAAGTAAGCTTGCATTCTTTCAACCCTTTGGTAAAATTCAGGGTAACCCATTGTCGTCCTTCTGTTTACCTGTGAAACTGTCATCTTTTATTCTGACCTCAAACAAGGTAGATTTTTTTGCTTGGGAGGTAAAGCTAATGGTATGAGTCAAGGACACTTTGGAATCCATTTCAAAAAGAATCCCCAAACTTGGTAAAACAATGGGAGCTGATGATGCCATGGAGTATTTTCTGCTTCTTTTTTGCAAGTAGTAATTTACGTGGCTTCCATTTCTTTATGATACAGTTCATTAGGCTAAAATGTTTAGTAGTAACTTCTGGTTTAAACTTAAATGTGGTGCACTGACAGAGAGCAGTGCTCTTCTACAAGCAACACAGATTGCTGGGCTGGTCTTGGGTTCCTTAAATGATTGTATTGGAAAGTATCTTTTGTAGTTGAAAGTGATTCAACTTTTTGATGTGAACTTATGCTGTTAATTGACAAGATCTGTCTTACTTGCGAACTAAGGATGATTAGATTATTTGCAAACAATTCAAATTTATAATTACTGTGCTTTATCTTGTCTTGGCACACAGTCACACAAGGACAAATGCATCCACAATCTCTTGTTCACATGTTGTTGCAAACAAAGCATTATATGTTTCTTGGACTCTGTGACCTGAAACTGTACTTTATGCTGATATTCTTACTTTTCCACTTGGACTGTACTTAAATTTCAGATATTTGCAGCCAATTTCTGCCTTTTGTTACAGCACCCTGTTTTTGGGGATTTTTTTCTTGCAGTAGTTGTGTGGTGAAACTGGCAATGGGGATGGGTTTTCAGTGCTAGAATTCAAGGTGAAGGAGGTAAACCAGCATAACCACATCTGGGAAATAATGTGTGCGCATTTGTTTAGTGATCACTGGTTCCTTCTCCCTTGGGAAGCTGTTATAATTGAGGAGAAGGAGTTTTTGATACATAAGATTAGTCCTGTAGGACTTTTTTTTTTTGCATGTATTCTTTTTCTTTGCCTCAGTCTTCTCTTATGATTGTATAAGAGCTGGTTCAGTATGCCATTAGTTTTTCAGCACGTTAGCTTTTTATCATTCTCATTAACCATAATCTAACATATGCACACTTTTGATCATTTGCTCTTTGTTTCTACCTTCAGGATAATTTATTGGCGTTGAGTTTCCAATGCAGCAGTAGGAGTGTAACCCACATAGCAGCAAGTGTAACCTAAAAATCTAATATTCACATGTAGTCCCTCTAGTCTTACTTTAAGTGGAACAATGAGGTGCTTCTTAAAAAGGAAAAAAAAAAAGGCAGAAAATAAGAAGCCTCTGATCACTTGGTATGATACTCTGCTCCCAGTTAGCCAGGGGCATTTCCCTCTGATTTCTTCTTGTGAGCGAAAGAAGTTATGGCCCAGAGCTGAACAGGGGCTGGGACAAGGTCTGTTGACACTCTTAGCAAGTCCTTCCTGCGCTGCTCTGCCCTCGTTTCTGCACCTCTCCCTTACAGCCTTACAAGGACTACTGCTTTGGGCTGTATTGGTGGGCACCCTGCAAGGGTAGTTTAGGGGAGAAAGGTAGCAGAAAGATGCCTCTGATATGTTTTCACTTCATAACTTAATGCAGAATACATTTAAAAAACATTAAAGTAAATGAATCAGCACACTTCAGCTCTGTCCTGCTTTTTATTTTCAAGAGCAAAAGCACGGGAGTAATTTTCAAAAGACAGACTGTGGTGTTTGCGAAACCACTTACTGTTTCTCCAAAGTGTACTGTTATTTCGCACTCTTAAACACCTGCGGGGAGGAAGCAGTAAGTGTTTATTTGAGCACTGTGCACATTTGCACACATAATAGCTGATGTTTCTTGAGGTTAATGTGAGCTGAGGTATGAATAAGATCTGGTGGGTTGTATGGCACAAACAGGCTGGGAACAGAGTGATACTCCCGATTAATTGCTGGAGGTGGGACAGACCTGTACAAGGAGACAGCCATAGTTGTTCTGAAGTTCTCCTTTGTAATGCTGCCAAGAGTTTGTTCCCTTTGGTGGCAAAAAAAAAAAAAAAAAAAAAGAGTAGAAATAAATAGATTTAAGAAAATATGAAGTAGTGTTTAAACAATTTAAAGATGAGGCAAAGCTCAGATTGTAAGGAGGAAAAGAAGGTAAAAATGTTGAAATGAAATTGATTACTAAAATAATGATGAAAATGCAATTGAAAATTCAAAGCATTGTTCAAACCCAGATAGAGCAGTATATATCTACAACTACCTGAAAGGAGTTTGTAGCGAGGTGGGGGTTGGTCACTTCTCCCCAGTAACAAGCGATAAGGATGAGAGGAAATGGCCTCAAGCTGCGCCAGGCGAAGTTTAGGTTGGACATTAGGAAAAACTTCTTCACCGAAAGGGTTGTCAGGCATTGGAACAGGCTGCCCAGGGAGGTGGCTGAGTCACCATCCCTGGAGATATTTAAAAGAAGGGTAGACGTGGTGCTTGAGGATCTGGTTTAGTGGTGGACTTGGCAGCGATAGGTTAGCGGTTGGACTCGATGATCTTAAGGGTCTTTTCCAACCTTAACGATTCTATGGTTCTATGATTCTATGATCAAACGATTATATGATCAAATAAGCAAAACCAGAGCTATCAATCAGGGCTATCAAAATCTGGATTTCTGACTTTCAAAGGTAAAGCAATAAGCGAAAGAACAAAGAGGCTCCTAATGGTCTGTCAGGCAAGGAAATGACCATGACACTTACCTGAGCATCACTGTGCTGGAATTACAACCCAGGATCTTGCCACTGTGGATGGCAGCCGCACCCACAGTTGTCTTCTTCAGATGCAGAAGGAGATGCCATGTTCTTTGGTCAGTAGGAGAAACCCTTCCTGCACTTGTGCTGCTCTCATCTGCAGAACTGCTGTGCATCACGGGTTGTGTGGATCTGAAAGCACAGATGGGCGCCGTGTGTAGTTGAGCCTCTGGTCTGATTATCGGTGGTGGTGACGATGAACAGGGTCAGGTACAAGGTGGTGGTAACCTACACAGAGAGAAGCTTTTTTCTTTGGTTGGTTTTGGAAGTCAGGAGAAGACCAGTTGATGAGACATCAAATAAAATGCAGTAGATTTAGAAAAGAGAAAATGAAATGGCAAATCTATCTGCCGCCATCACTGGAAGCAAATGACAGGAAAATTGTTCAAGTTGACTAGAAATGTGAATGACTCACAAATGCATACTGACAATGACTGGAGAGAGGGAAAAGATAGCATAGAGATTAAAGGATTTATAGTCTGAAGGGGAGGAAACCCCTTAACGACTCCCTTCCCAGTCTCCTAGGAGAGACCTGAAGACATAAGCAGCTCAGACAGATTAGATCAAAGAGATTAAGGAGGAGTGGCAGGAGAAATGTAAAGAACAACGCCTTATAAAAACAGCAAGTGGTAGAGAAAAGTGCAAAACAGGTCTTAAAAACAGGTAATAGTAATGCAGAGGCACACACTGGTAATTCATAGCCTTAGGCCTGAAAAGATGTCTTTATATAAAATGTTATTAGATGGAGCCTATTACCTAACTTGTATATTGTGTATCATCCTTGATTCAGCCAAAACACTCGGTATGTTTTTAAGTTGGAGTATGCAAAAGAATTGTGTTCTTAAGTTCTATTATATTTAATAGAAATTTAGCACATAGTTACTGCAAGTGTTCTGCTGAATAGCAGTCTTTTTAAAAGAGAGAGTGAAAGATGTAACTGTCACGGATATTTACGGATTGTCTTGTACGAATGGAGAAAATTCTAGATGTATAAAGAGCTTCTAATACTCTGTTTCAGAGCAACATAATTTTTTTCTTATAACTGCAAATCTGTTCAGGAATATGAAAACCAGTGTACTGCAGAAGCCAAGTTTGTAAAACAGTTGGATCAGTGTGAGATGATACTGCAAGCGTTTGAGTACGAAGAGTTGGAAAACACACCTGGCAGACTGCAGGATTTTTATGATTCAACTGCTGGTATGACTTTTTTTTTTTCCTTTTGTAAATGAAATATATAAATTGCCTTTTTTTCTGATAGACAGTCAGAGCAATGAGAACTAGTTATTTTACTCATTGCTCAAGTACCCTAAATATTTTTGGGGAAACTTACTGCAGAGTGAACATACCGTACATTTATTTATATGTGTTGAACCAACCTGGGTCTCATTTACGCCAGGTTCCTTTCACATTACTTTGGATGCCTAGAGAGAGGCCCAGCTTTCGTTAGACTTGCATGCGTTTAAGGATCTCCCTGTACTATCAGAGGGGATGTAAAGGAGGCTTCATTCTTCACTGATGCTCTGACAGCAGCTTGTTTCTACTTTGTTAGTCTTCCATGAAACAGTGAAGTAGAATTTATTATCCCTACACCAGCTGTGGTCTTGTGTACATGTGAGAACCAGCTCAGTGAAATATTTTACGTGCAACTGTATTACTTTTTGTTCTATCCACTGCTTTTCATCCTTTCCAAAATAAACTGATAGTGGAAAGGAAAAATTGGTAAAATGATAGTCTTTTATTTTAGCAAGGGAGCTGAACACCAGAAGAGGACTGTGATGATGCCAAGTCATCCTGTCCTGGAAAAGAACTAGGGACAGACAAACTTGGGGAGAGGACCAGCGATCACCAGGCACAGTCGCTGACAAATCCCCTTCCTACTTTGGTGACTCCTCAGGGAAATTATAAGCTCTCTGAAAAATGCAATAATTTGATTAGGGAAAAAGGAAAAAAGGGCAACATCAGCATAGCTGGCATACTTAATTTTCTAACTGACATCTTTGCCCTCCTACTAGAACTCTGTAACTTAAACTAAGCTAGTGTCTCTGTAGAGCCTAGAGCAGATACCCCACGTTCACCTGTAACTGGGGTGGTTCCCTGCCAGCTGGATACACAGCGTGGGACTGTCCTGGTCAGGGTGCAGCCTTTTTTCAGCTCTTAAGTCTCTTAATAGAGCATGATATATTTTTATAAGTTTTTTGGGGGAAATAGCTGTAACTTCTCTTAGAGTTATTCCATAGTTGGAGTAAAACGGGAGTACTCTCTTTCTTAAAAGAATAACTTGGCATTTATTTTGAACCTAAAGCAACATCACTGCTAACCTTTCATGCATAGGAAAATGAGAGTATTTTTAATTAACTTTCCCTTTCTTTTATTTTGCAGGGAAGTTTGTTCACCCAGAAATACTCGAGCTCGTATCTCTGATTAACACAGAAAGGAATAAAAAAATAGCCGCTACATCTCATCTACATTCCTGAAGTGTTCCTAAATTCCGTAGCCATAATAAAGATTTTGTTTTATATTCTGTGCATTGTTTTACCTCCCATAACATCACTAGTTCTGCCAGCAGGTTTATTTTTCCTATGCATTCACTGCTGAGAATCCCAAGACCACTCAAGTAGGAGCAGGTAGGATAGTTACTTCCCAGACCAAAGGTTGTGTCAAGGACCAAATATTTTGAATCATTTTGTCTGGGTTTTTTCTTTTTTATATCAGCCTCTGCTTGATGCAGTCTCAGTTACAAATAGATTCTTCACTGAGGAAATTCAGGCACGTTTAAAAATTAGCTGATTGCCGTCTCATCTGTTCATGTAATGCAGTGACTGGGACGGGTGGTCTTGTTCTGTGACTTCTAATTGTGTCTGGATTTCAGTACCTTCTGTATCAGATGGGTTGGTGTCTGTTCGCTGTGCTAGACAGAGGCAAGACATTTATTTCTGTAGAAGCTCTTGACAGAGCTGGACTTGGAGATGAGATTTCTTTGGAGCACATAAGCCTTAAGAAGTGATGGTGGATAAAAGCGATCATCTCATCAATTACATTTTTCTCAATACATTCAGTGTTCCGCACACTTTTTCCACTGCTCATGTGTTGTGTCAGGGAATAGTGCCGAGACTTCTGTAAGGCCAGTATTCCTGACTCCCCCTCACCCCAGACCGGCAGCTTTACAGACTCTTTCTTGCACAGGTAATTTCATAATCACGGAATAGCTGAGGTTGGGAGGGACCTTTGGAGCTTGTGCCATCTAACACAAAAGCCTGGGTGTCCACGTGAAGCTGGCTGTCCCTTGTTAATGCTGTTACCCGCCAGTACTGATCCTGCTGTAAATGACAGTTTTTAGCTGAGGTAATAATGCTACTGTAGAAGTACAGTATGGCTGTGGAGTAAAGCTGTAGTGGTGGTAAATGCCATGACGAGGCCAGCCTGCACTACTAACCGTTGAGCCGTGTGTGCAGCGGGAGATTAGGGTAATCTCAGAATTACCACAGAATGCAAGTTTGCATCTGGAAAAATTACATGGTAGAGACCTGGAGCTAGCTTCTGTCTTCAGCCTCATGTCAAATGAGGCAGCATAGACCTATATTCAGTTGCCAGCCCCTTGTAAGGTAGGTAATCTAGCTGAGCACACACCTTCAGGCACCGTGACTCCTGGAAATGTGCCCTTTACGCAGACCTCAGGGGCCTGGCCCGAGCTCGTGCTGCATCGCGTGGCAGCGGCGCAGAGCGCTGCACAGAGCTGCTGGGAGCGCCTGCCTTCGCGGCTGGCACAGGGCGCAAAATCTGCACGGCCTATTGGTCCAGGTGAGAGGTGAGATGCCTGCTTTGCTCCGGGAACCCCACAAGGCAGCGGTTGTGCCCCGTGGAGGCCCTGGAAGAACAAGCTGCACTTTACCGGGCAATAGGAAACTGCTGTTGGTGGCGGCTGATTGTCATACCGCCAGGGTGACAGGGTGGGGCCCGCTGAGCTTTGTCCAGGGCCCATCGTTCAGCATTTTTATTCCACCAAGATGCGTACAGACCACGGTCCCTGTTAGTTTGTATTGAGTGCCAAGCAGGAGAGAGCTCAGATGCACTGGAAGAGAAGTGAACATTCTTCACAAAGAAGAAAAGCGGCCTTAAAGAGAGGCACGATAGAAACACAGCGCAAGCGCTACCCCAGCAGAACAGGCGATTCCTCCAACGCAGCAGGAGGCTTTGCTGGCTGCCAACACGCCGTTCTGCAGGGGATCCAGGGGACGGAGTGCTGAACCCAGTCAGCGGTGCAATGGTGCAGGGTAACTATTGCCATGGGAAAAAGAGGCGTGGTTTGAATATGTTGTGTGGGGTTTGGGTTTGCTTTAAGAAAGCCAGCAGGTGCTTTGTGTAAAATTACATTCCCTTCTATGCCCTGCAGGTGCAACTGCATGTCGGTTTTGGGCACTGCATTTTGATAGAAATAGGAGTTGGTTGGAAAGAGACTGGAGGAGAAGGTGCAATCAGAAAGCATAAGCCGGGATGGCAGGTTGATAGGTTAGCAAACAGCCTGTGGGGCTTCAGGCTTCCTAATGCAGTACTGAAGCGCACCGTTCACCTGTCGGAGAAGTGTGCCAGGCCGTGGACACACGACCTACGAGAAGAAATCCCCTCCTCCCATGTCCTTCTCCTGATCGCTTCATATCAGCACTGAGCCTACAAGTAGTGGCAGCTGCTGTAATGACAATAACACGTAAGGATTTATACGGAAGAGAAGCTTGTCTGGCCAACCCACCTCCACTGTGTCACAGTCACACAAGCTCTTTAAATTATGCTCTTAATGAATACAGTTAAAGGCAATTTACTGCTTTCCCAGCAGAATTTATGTGTATATACATAAATATATAAATAAAACAAGGTCTAAATCAGTGTCCTGCAGAAGATGACAGTGCTCGGACTCCATCTGTTAACCTTGCTTTGGCTGCTGGCGCTGCTCAAAAGAAGGTCAACAGTTTTAGACCTGGAAGGTGTTTTCTGCCATGAGTTTCACTTTTACTGAACTTGGGTCAATTATTTTTCTCCCTTGAACCTCAAAATTTTTAAAACTTTGGCTACAGATTTCCATGGGGAAGTTCAGGTCCAGAAGGGACTGAACAGATTTTAAAAACTGTAGGAATAGCAGACTGTGTTCTTGCAATTTCCCTTGATACTCTGCTGTGACACAGCAAAGCTTAGAGACGCACAGTAATACTGGTAAGCACACAGAATTAAGAAGAAAACATCACAAAGTGTAAAAGAGTAAGAGAGAATTTATTTTTAATGAGAATATCAATAACTTCATTTACACAAACTAAGGTGACCATTAATATCTTCTTTACTTAAATAAAGTCACGTTTATGCACAAAAGCACAAAATAAGCTAGCAAACTATCACAAGAAAACTGTACTAAAAGAACCTAATTAATTTTGCTTCCATGCTAAAATCACACTAAAGAAGCATTTGATATAAATGTCCAAAGTTAAATTATGTCCAGTAGAACATTATGAAAGGACTGCCAACCTTGTAAAAAGAGTAACCAAAGCCACACAGGAAAAAAAGCCTCACAAGATTATAAGCAGCCTGTAATGTCAAACTCACTAACGCTTTTTTTTTTGAAGCTTTGGCATATGCTTAAAAAATGCATCCATTTTGAAAGTAGCCAGACTGTTTTCTATACCATATTGAAAAAGTTGTGCTCATCTCGGTCTGGCGAACTGAGTAATCCAACATGCAGACTGACACATGCTCAGCAGACAGCAGGATAGTGTCACAAGCGTGCTGCTCTTTTCTTAGGAAAAAATATTAAAAGGATGCAAGAAAACATGCTGAAGCAAAGCTGAGAGATGACTGGCTTTTGATGATTAAGCAGATACAGTGCAGCTGATGGAATTACGTCCTGGAGTGAAGCACGACAAAATTTGACACCAGAAGTGAAGTACTCGCTCCTCCTGTGCATTGTAAGATAACAGGGTCTATGCTAGCAGCTCTGAAATGCAGACCGAAGGCATGGGCTCTCTAACCTATGGCACATCTTAAGCCAATTGTTGGGTTTGTATTCTTTCACTTAAGGCTGTATCTTGACTGAGGCTCATAAATTCACCTTCCCTTATTTTTGAGGGGAAGATATGGAGGCAAAATTATTAGAAGTTCCCTCTGCTCCACTTCCCTTTGTAATGAACTTATACTGTCAAGTCTTATCACACCACAGAGAGCAAGCAAGGGAACATATTTTTAAACTGAAGCTTTTCCAGCTACAATGATCATCTTAAATCAGCAGCTGCAATCAGTTCAGTTTCTATATGAATAACTGGGTGTCTCTTCCTGTCCTCCTCAACTCTGCTGACTCAAGGGCAATGCCAGCCTGTATACCAAAGGAAAAAAAGGTTGTTGTGACAATAAGTGATTTAATTCCATTAGGAAACAGATCATGTAACAGAGCAAAGGGCACCTGGTAGGGCTGGTAGACAGCTGGTATGTGGACTGTTGCTGGCAGCAGAAATCTTTGCACAGCTCTAGGTCCATCTGTCTGATGTGGCACCGAGAGGGGAGTTGGAAACCAACAGAGAGAAAACAGTAAACTAAAAGAAATAAGAAACAGAGACTGGGATATTGTTGGAGGGAAGTTACATGAAAATGAGAACTATTTTGGTCACTTCAGATAGAATTTAGAGCATTGTACGTCAATGACTTGCACGTGGCTTCTATGGTGTACGAGGTACCTGATGATAAAACGACCCATCCGAAATACAAACAGAGAGGGGAAATGTTTCTCCAGCACAAGGCCAGGGAGGCAGTTTTCCAAAGCTGACAAAACCTTGTTGCACAAGCTGGGTGGCAAGGGAGGTCTAAAAATCACTGGCTGGGCAAGTCTCTGAAGAGAGGCATGTGAGGCTCAGGAAGGCCTGTGGTCTAACACTGAAGCTCTTCTTCGCTTTCAGGGAGTCGGGTGCCAGCAAGAGAGCTCTGAGCGCTGGCATGGGCCGTAGAGCTGAGAACTTCTTCAAAACTGCCCCCAGTGTGGCTTGTCCCACCAACCTTGGTCTGAAACAAGGCAAACAAAGAGAACAGCAAGTTCCTCTGCTCACACTGTAGCAAGTCCCATTTGCATTCCACCCTGTGGCTATGGCGGGCCGGGAATAGTGCAAAGCAGGCAGAGAACATGTGGGGTTGGGTTTTTCTTAGAACAAAAGCTATAAAAACAGTCAAATAAAGCAACCCTTCTCCTCCCCCAATTTCTAATCTTCTAGGCTACAATCATAAAATCTCCCAGTGGCACTTATCATCCGCTTAAAGGAACCAGTCCCTGAGTAGATCCCAGGCAGGATCCTAGCTCCTACGGGTACCCTTAGTGCAGTTCTTCACACGAGGAGTTGACAGTGGTTTCACTGTTTTTTCCAGGTCTACGCAGGCTGGACAAGAGATGGGTATTAAAATGAAGCGGCTCATTTGCTGAGTGAAGTGGCCCATCCGCCAGCAACGGTAACACAGCTGCTCTCAGAATGCATAAACCGTTCCAGGATTTTGGACAGTAGAAGGAATATAGTAACCAAAGAACAAAATCAGCAGCTTGTCTCCCTTTAGGTGCTTGTAGCTACCTGGATACTGATATATAAAACTTCCCAGAGCATTTTCATGTGGGGAGGTGGGAGGAAGAGATATCAAATTACATTAATGAAACATATGACCATGTGCTCACAGGTCAGCTACTGTCAAAATGCTTCAGTTTGCTGAATTTGTAAATCTAAGTATTAAAAATACAAACCAATATGACTAAATCTCTGAAATAGTTCTTCTAACAAACACAGAGCTTTATCTAAACATTTGGAAATGGTCAAGACGAAGTGATGAAGAGACAAAGGTGTTTTGAGTGGGTTGCCTTGGTAAGAGAGTGTTCTTTTGTGGTTCGGCTTGCTGATATGCCCAAAGTTGTTTCAAGCATGAAAATAGGGCAAAACTTTTTACTCCATCCTAGAACTGCAGCAGGACTTAAAGACAAGCTGGCATTTTTCCAGCCTGTCAGCCACTGAATGCTTAGGAAGATTAGTTTAATTAAATGAACTTTGTGTCCTAAGTTTCCAAAGAGTTAATCCTATGTAATCCTTTGTTTCACCAGCTAGCACAGGAGCTTGCCTACCTTGAAAGTTCAGTAGAATAAGGTAGTAGCAGGCTCGATACTTGCTCTGACAGTTTGAATCACTGTTATTAAAAGTTCCCATCTCAAGAAGTAAAAATCTGTTTCCAGTCTAGCAGGTTGTGCCAACTTTCAGAAAGTATCGGTCCGTCACTGATTTTTACAAACAGCAATATAAAATACATACGTTGTCAAATGTGGTAGGCTCAGATCTTGCAGTGAAAAGGCAGCCAATGCCTAGTAAATCTACTATTAAGTTTTATTTGCCAATTAAAATTCTCAGAAGAACATCGATTCGGACTCATCAGAGTGATTGTGAAAGTAGACTATTCCTGCATTATTTCAAATGACTCAGATAAGGTGCATCGGAATTTGGACACCTAAAAATCAGAAACATTCAGTTTCATCTTCTATTTGCTTTTCTGCCTGCTCTTCTGAAAACAAGAATAATGTAAGTCACTTTAATGAATGCTTCTGGCCAATACCCCAGGGTTTATGCAAACAATTAATTCATTGGTGTTCTGATTTTCAGAAAAGTTGAAGAGAATGAGGCACCCAGGTCCTGTTGATTTCCAGGGGAAGCTGAACTAATACACACTCTCCTAAGAAAGCTGGAACCCAAAGTCCAAACTCAAAGAGCAAATAAAATCAAATTTGAAATTTGACTTGTAAATACATGAAATCTGAACATCAGTTTTGGCTGATTACAGAACATTATAGGACTATTGAAGATCTGTAGCTAATACGGGGGCTGCAGGGAAGATGATAAGGCTACTGCTGTTCTTTTCCTTTTTCAGAAGCCTCTCTGGGAAGTTCTCTGCTTTTTCAGACCACAACAGAATCCTAGAATTGAAGGGACAGCCTGGGATTTCTCCCCCCACCCCCCCGGTCTTCCTATTTTTGCAAGCCTTGGAACAGAGGCAGGGAAAAGGAAGAACAGTGATGAGACAGTCCCAGTTGTCCACAGCCTACATTGGTGGCACCCAGGTCCATGGCTCCAGCTTCCTTTCTCCATTTGCAGAAAGAATTCAGAAAGAAAGAAAGAATACAGAAACAAAATATTCCAGAAATTGTTAGTAGGTTTGCCAATAAAGATGGACAATGAAGGTTTCATGGGATTTGGCAGGTGACTTTAGACTCAAGACTTTTTTGTTTTGTCCTGCTTAATTAAAGATTCCTTAAAGGATGATCTAAGAGCACTCTGAATGCTCTGTCTTGGCAGCTACGAGCTGCCATGACAAATGGTCTCCTCTAGAAGAACACCTTAATCAGTAAAATAAGATCAGGCTCCTCAAGCAGATCACGTCAGAAGAAATGGTCTTCAGAGCTGTACAGTTTGAATTGACTTTTCTTCCTTCTGAATGACACACTGAGGTGACTGAACACAGACACCCCTCCCTCGATGCAGAAAGGACATCACTCACATTTGTCCTTTACCCCTCAAAGCAAGGCAAAAGGCTTTAAGCTGTCTCTCTCACAGGTTGACCTAACCATAGGAGGAATGGATCTGTGGAGTCTAGAGTAGCCTAGAAACAAACTTGGGAGCTAGGAGTACTACTGAAAGCTGTGAGAGTAGGTTTAGTGACTAAATGAGTACAAAAAGTGCTCCTCTTCTCCAGCTGGTGAGTGGTGAAAAATGCAAACCAAAAAATCCATTTCAGAGCTCAGGTGTTCCAACGAGCTGCATCCCGTATCTAAATGGGTAGAAGGAACACAAAGGGATAAGCGATAGACTTCACTGCAACAGACAGGAATTCAGACCTTCCAAGCTGATGAACCCCACTGCATGAATGATTTCTCCTACAGTGAGGTTGAGTATAAAAAGCATTTGCGCCTAAGGTGAAAAGAACAAATAGGAAAGTATATACAGGCACTGAGCTGGGGCTCTGGAGGGTCTGCGTTCTGTTCTAGCTCCTCGGGATGCCCCTCGTCTTCCCTGAGATGCTGCCTCCCACCTGTGAAACTGCAATGATGTTTCCTTCTCTGACACAGCGCAGTGAAGGCGACATTACCCTACACTATCATGACCGAGAAGTTGTCAGAACAGCCTATCACTAGATAAATGTGAACACTCAAAATCTGAAAATAATAGAGCAACTCTGCATTCTTTGATGGACATGCTTATTTAGAAACATAAAAATAAATCAAGCTCTCTGCTGCTTACTTTCCTCAGACACTGACTGGAAAATTTTATGGGCTGTACGATTTCACAGTGGCATGGAAAAGACAGACCTTCGCTGTGCACCTGCTGCTTCAGTTCTAGCTGTAATTTGCATTTTCTGTAAGAAGAAATGTCCTTCTGCCCCAAGTGGAAGACCATTCTCTTGCTTTTTTAATGCTTTACAAGTTTTAGCACCCTCTGACATTAATCTAGTATTTTCGGTTCCCCCTAAAATGAGGGGTGATCAATTTGGCCTTTGTCCTCTGACAGACTGTAGTTGGAATGTGTTGGAATCTACTGCAGCAAAGTAAAATGCCATTTTATGAACACAACTTGACTTTATCTAATGAATAAGAACCATTAGGAGACAAACCCTCTTGTTCCTGCCTTGAACGTGCCTTACTATGCAGCAAAGATGAGCTCACTGCAAATTTGCCATGCTCTGTCCTGCTGAATAAGAGCCTTAACAAGTGCTATTAGTGGTAACTGGCGACTTTGCCATCAAATCTTCCTGTCCCACAGCAAATACGCCAGTATAGTTTTGAAATTTGAGAGGAAACACATCTGCATTAAAGAAAGACGAGCTCAGTGCTAAGAACCACACAGGTACTGTGAATCACACCTGAGTTACAGGGCAGCTCCCACCAGCCGAGCAAGGGGCACTTGGTGAGTACACCTCTAGTACTGGAAGGAGCGTGGCTCAGGGATGGAAGTTCACTCTGCAGGCACGCGGCTGTGCCTGTCTGGCAGGGCACAGCACAGAGCTCATGGGGTCACACTGCCCTCAAAATCTGACCTTGCATCTGCACATGACTCTGCCTTGCACAGCACAATCAACCGTGGGCACACCTTACGAGGTGTCTCTGCTTTCCATTTTAGTATGGCCGTATTTTTGGCATGTCTGAGACCACCTGGTTACTTTGGCAGACAACAGAAGTAATTTCTTAGTAACAAAGCAGAGAAAGACTATTTCTTTGCATATTGACTTCATTTTCCATCAGTGCTCTTGCAGTTCTGTGAAATGCCTGATGGAACAGCAAATTTAATCAGTCTCCTGTACAACGGATAGGGATAACTAAGCTGCCACACTTTAACATGCGTAGCCATGTAACTCTGCCTCTAACCTTTACCTTAAGGCTTGTGACAGTGGTCTCAACCTTCTCCTCAAACGATTTGAAAGTTGGAGAATTCCTAGGAGATAAAGAAAGTTGAAGGAAGGAAGAAGAGTCAGTTGCAAACGTAATGGAGTAACTCCACAGTTCAATCAATTCTTCCAGGCAGGACAGACAAAGGCTGGCTGGCAGCACAGGGCTATAGGCTGACAGGGTACCAACAGTCATCTGTGCTCTGTTGTCAAATCCAATTACAGTAATCAGATGAGTATTTTTTAGCTACAAATTTGCAAAAGAACCTGCCCAGTAATTGAAACTGAACAGTGGCTGGCCTGCCTACCCTCTGATATATTTATCATGTTCTCAGAAGAACAGCTGGAAGACGCTGGCTGTAGTGCTGCATTTCTATGGTTTTACCCGTTTGTGTGGTTGCTGTAAAGAAATTAACCTTTTTTTTCAGCTGATTCGATCAAATTCATCATCTAGATAATTAAAAAGATGACAGTTCAATGTCCTGAAGCTAGGATGAAGGGGATTGGAACTACGTAGGAAGCAGGTCCCAAATGCCTTTGAGGAATCCTGACCCCCCCCCACTCCATGATTTTGTGACCGCAGGTGTATCCTGCTGCTTTCAAAGACAAAGACATTAGGGAGACTGTTCCTAGGGTGCCCTTCTGACAAAGTTAAGCTTTTCTCTGACTTCCACTCCCCATAGAAAAGAACACAACACTGATTTTGGCAAAACTGTGAGTTGAACATATCTTAAAATAAGAAAAAAAAAAGCAAGAGCTGTGATTTTCCTTCTTAAAGCAAATCACATACTAGGTTTGCTAGCTTGCCTCACAACCGTGTTCTTTCTTTCTCCAAAACTTGAAACATCACTTCTCCCTCATTTTAAATGCATTCAATTTTTCACATTTCTTCCTGCAAACAGAACATACTGACCACAACTAATATCTGCCACTTAATATTATGAATAAAAGGCACATGCTCTTTTACAGTGAGAGTACAGATCCCCATAGAGGTCTGTACTCAAGTTGCCCCTCAGTTACTTAGATGGATGTCTCTTCCCTTTCCACAGCAGCTTCCCCGCTACTGATAATCCCTGTCCCACGTAGGAAGACATGCAAGAAGCAGGCAAGCTGCAGTGAGTACAAAAGCTTGTCTCCTCCTCCAGCAGTTTAGCTAGCACAAAGGATTTGGGCAAATCTACAGTGAGTAAAGGGGACCTTCTTCTGGTTCTCTGCTCCTTGCTTGACAACTGAGAGCTCTATTATAGCGTACTTGGTGCTTCAGTATTAGTGAAGACTCTACAGCTCAGAAACTCTTGTCCAGCAGGGTTCCTCTTATACTTTCTTTACCATAAGAAACCAAGAGGTGACGGGAGCTCTCTAAGCCCAGTGCGGTATAATGAAGCAGTTACTTAATCAAGTGTTTAGTTCTTCAGCTTTTTTTTTTTTCTCCCTCACCTGTCTATTGTGCTATATCCAGAGATTATAGGAACTACTACCACTGAAAGTGCAGGGTATCTCCTAACAACATGGCCAACAGGACGTAGTAAAACATTACATCCATTTGTTCCTATGTGAAATGAAACATAAGTGATCTTTTACCGTAACGGAGGGTACCCTCACAGTGGAACAATGAGGCAAACCCACTTTCTCTTCTGTGAAAGAAGAGCCCATGCCTCTGTGTCATCCGTGGGGAAAGGCAAGCACGCGCAGGAGCCGACGCTTCATTTTGCAAAGTGATGAAGCCAATGGATGCTAGAACTTTAGTGTTCCAGTTCAACCTCTTTGCACATTCTGGGAACTTAGCAGGAACCTGATGATGGCCTCTATTTCTGCAAATACATTTACATCATATTCCTCACCAGGTTGAGTTAAACTGACCTTAATTTCAGGAAATGGCAAATGAAAGCCAGTTGGGAAAATAATGCAGATTTACTTTTGGGTTCTGTTAAATAGGTGACAAACTTTTCATAGGGCAAGAAGGGTCAAAAGGAGAGAGAAATTGAGTTTTATGACTTACATTTGACCCATAGGTCCCACTGGTGAATGCTTGCCTTAAACCATCCACCTGCTGAAGGTGAATGAATTAGCATCCATCATGTAGTTAGATTTGTTTTGCCCACATACTTGGCAGGGAGTGGGGATATTCATATATTTAGAGGCTGAGGGGATAAAAAGAAAGCTGAATCCTAATTTTATTGAAAACAGTCAGAGCTTTATTTGAACAGACATCAATATTTGGCTGCAGTCAAGTAAAGCATGATTATAGCCATTAAAATATGAAAGCACTCATATAAAATCCCTCTATAGGAGCATGAGCCAAAGCCTGCTGGAGTAGAAAGTATCTCTGACATTAATGGGCTTTGGATAACATTCTAGAGACAGCAAAACAACGGAATTTCAGATTCGGTAATACAGACCTGATAACAATCAACCACCCAAATACATCTCAGAACTGCTTCATTCACTCAAAGGCTTGTACAAGAGATTAAACAGTTAATACAATTAAAAGGAAAAACCACAGATGGACTGTCCTGCAGCCCTTATCTACATGAATAACCTTAATTGATTGAAGTGGGACTATTCATCCAGCTCAAAACTGTAGGATCAGGATCAAAGTATGCAAATCCCCCCTCATTACACTGTTGAACATCACCATAGCAAATTGAATATGGGTAGCATATTACCTCATCGCAGGCATGCTTATGGAATGGCGAATAGAGTAGCTGTGGGATGAAAGCAAAAGATAAGGGAAAAAAGGTGTAAGATCCAGTCTGCAATATGATTATAACATGTAATTTTAATTTTTTTTAATTAACATTAATATCTCTCTCTCTCCCTCTTCAAGAGTACTGGTACTCTCCCTCTCCTGATGGCAACAGCTTGTCAAACTCACCTGTGAATTCCAGCTCACTTTCAGCACCGAAGATCTTACCACTACTTTCTCATGTCAACTGATCAGCAATTTAACTGGGCTCAAAAGAATGATGCAAAACAGTTCCTGGCAATATTCATTTAAATGATGCAGACCCCTGTCATCTACTGAGACATGCAACATGAGACAGAGGAACAGAGAGCTACCTCCATGTTCTGCAGTGGCTGGCGATAAGCTCTGTTGGGTGAGTACAGCGCACCTCAGGCTTGTGAACGTACACAGAGCTGGTTCAAGGCAGTAGGTACACAGGCAATTGCCTGCCTTTGCTGCACATACAATATAGACAGGCCAAACAGCCAGTGCCAACCCCCAATTTGTATAGGCTCCTAACAGGCTACCTAAACAAGGGGTTTCTTCAGCCAGAGAGGCAGCTGCTGCTGTCCCTGTCTCTCTAGGATGTTTCACCTCCTCCTTCACACCTCACCCCTACCAAGGGTGGAAAGCTGTTTTCCACAGCTCTCATCCAGCTTTCCTTGCTGCACTTCCCTCCTTAGACTTCTCAGCAGCAAGAGCATCAGAAGGTTGGCAAGTGAAGGATGGAGCCTCTGCATCACTGAAGGATCCCCAAATGCTCTTGCACACCTCCAGCCCTGCAGATGGCCACTCACCCTAACCGCTTGACTTGTATTCGTCACATTCTTCTACCTGAGCCACCAAAGCAACTCTGCTATCGTATCGTTGCCTATTCCCTACTGCTGGGAAGCATTAAGCCTGTTCTGAATATGAATCTTTATTTGAAGTAAGAACTGGCCATAAGTACATTTAGATCTGAACAGTGTAAGTAAACTGTGCACTGCAAGGGTATGTATCGTTTCAAAAATTCCTGCATGGCTACTTTCAGTGTTGACTGACAGCTGCAGCCTGGTCTGATTGAGAGCAGTGAGATCTTGCCTTTAAGGGACACTAACATTTGGTTGCCATCAAGCAAAGCGTGATTATGGCATTAAAAATGAAAGCTCTCATATAAACAGCACATGTGTTTGTTCTAAACTGTACAAATTCAGAGCAGGGCTGTGTCCATATATACACAAAAGATGTGTTTTTTTTCCAGATTAAAGATTCAGAAATGGGGGAGAGGGGGCAGGGGGGAGTAAAGAGCTGTCTGGCAAGCAGGTGAGACAGAAATTTTATACAAACTGTTTGGTGTTGTGTATATTTTAAGGCTTCTGCTAAGCTCAGATATACAAGAACTGACAGCAGACAATCGAATGTTTTCATGTTCAATTTTTCACGTAATTTTTCAGACTTACGAAAGATTAGCCCAAACATTTCACAAGTGCAGCAAATCTTTAACAATCCTAGTTAAATTAAACAAGCATGCTTGCCATTTTAGTCTTGAAACACATGACAAATAGGCAAAAATAAGAATTTGGAAGTATTTCAGCATAGGCTGCTCCTCTTCTAATAGCAAAACATTCCAAATACGAAGGTTTAAGGAAGAAGATTACATTGTGCCAAATTAAACTCACACAGCTGAGAGATGGCATGTGACAGACAATCTGAATACTAAGTGCACATTTCACTGAGTTCATCTTTTAATTCCTCTAAAGAGGTAAGGATGCCAGTTATAGGAACAGTGACAACATCTTCTTTTACTAGAAGCCTAAAACATTAAGCTTTTTTAACTGTGACGGTGATCAGTGCAGAGGGAGAGAACAGAGATCCTTACTAATAGAGGTTGCTAAATGTTACATTTTGGTTTCATGTCAGAGTGAGATAGGAAGGTCAACCTATCCCCCATTTTGAAGTCTCCTCAGCGAAATAAGAACCCCCGTTGGATTACTTCGCTGAACAGAAAAATTGTTGAGCTGTCCCATGCCCTGGCGATGCCACACGGCCAGAGGGACTGCAGGGGATTTGGGGCTGTTCAGCCCCTCTGCTGGGTGAACTGATGTAAAGCCAGACCGCTTATAGAATCTTTCAGCACACATAAAATCATTTTATAATTCATCATATATTGAAGTGCTTTACAGCATCAATAAATTCAAGCTCTAAATATAAAGAACCCTTTTAATCATGGTAAGAACTTGGCCTACTGTTGGAAATTTCCCCAGGACTCAAGACTTTTAAAGACTCACCATGTACACTTCATGACTAATATACTTTTACTTTACTGAAGAAGAGGTATTTAAATTCTTTATACAATCTTTATCAAACTCTGCTGGCTGAACAGAATTTTTACTGAGCACTTGCTGTTTATGTTCCAACCTCTGACAGAAAAAATATGGTTGAGAGAATGGGATTACATACAAATAGGTTTTCCCAAGAGCAACGTCTTTTGAATGTGTTCATTATTTCAGTTTGAGACTCATCTACTCAAGAGCAAGGCAAACACACTCTAGCCAGTTAGTCCAGTCCTTTCCTCATTATAGCTCACCAAGCTGGAAAAATGAGGCATTACAGTGTAAGTAACATATGTTTTTATCATATATAACGATGCCGAAAGGAAAGAGGTTACTGCATTACATACATTCCATAAAACAAATCCTGTCAAATACAGAGGCAGTATTCAAGGAGAGTAATGTGTCTTACCCAATTGAATGCGATCTGTGGTGGATGCACAAGGAAAAAAAAAAGCAAGAGTTAAAAGTATTATGAAAATGTAACAAAATTATACATATATATCTGTGGCATGTCAAACTGCCCGAGGAGAAAAATAAAATAATTTGCATTCAAATCTTGATGCTGGAATTCACATTAGGATGTGGATCAGTTGAGATTCCTTCAAAGCAAAAATTTTCACACACTCCTTCACTACGCAGTCACCTATTCTCTGTGCAACGAAGAACAGAAGTTTTGTCTGCTAAACTTTGTGTTCTCTTCATCAGATCAGATTTAAACCATGCTATCTGGTTTCCCTCCCAAAATCCTACCTTAATCTCCTGAAAGACAAAGTTGAGGCAAACTGGAATTGTAGATGTGCATCAGCAGCAAATGCCTTTTTTTTTCCTTCTGGATTTTTTAATCATCTCTCAGTTGAGACGGGTATGGAAAAAATAAGGGGCTTTTAATTCCTAAAATGACATTTTCTAAAATACTTCTTCCTTGTTGAAAACAATACTTGAGGCACTTTGACACTGTTTTCCAGCTCACAAGAAACTTAATTAAGGCAGCAGAACTGGGAGAGGCACACTGATATACAATATTCAAAGGATGTCATTAAGGTTTCCAAAGTTGAGAAACGATGAGGCAGACAGCCTCTCCTTCATCTGTGTGTTACTGATGTAGTCCTTAATTACAGACCGCTTCAAGGGAACACCTGCCTCATGCAGTGAGCCAGATAGGTGGTGCACACTTAATGAACATCTCTTCAATACTTATTTTTCACATCCTTTTTCAATGTGTGGTGTGATGCATTATTTACTGTACAATATTCATACCTTCCTCTGAAGAAAAGCATTGATTTCTTCAGGGTTATTTAGAGGGCTCATCATTATGTATATTGGTGCTTCTCAAACATTCATGGATTTATCTTCAGAATACGTTTCTGCTTAGACAGGCTTAAGTAATACTGTTGTCATAGGTAGCCTGCTTTTGCTAGCTGCTGACTCCCAGTAACAGCCACCCCCTTCTCCATGTAATACAGATACTTGTACAGCCATATGGTGGGGAAACTGGCGTTACTGCAGAGCTCTAAGAACCAGCACAAAGGAAGGGGCAAGTGTCAGTAGAAATGAGAGAAAACAATTGCTTCAGCCATCAGCAAAAGACATGCTTATGAAATTACATTGTGAAGCAAGACAATATTAGTATTTCCTTTATAGGGGATATCAGAGACACAGAGGTTTATGAATGGTACTTTGGGGTATGACAGCTGCACTATTTCAAGGAGTTCAGCTCCCAGTGAGTTCAGCAACAGTTTTAAATGCCCAGATCATCCCTAGATCATGGAAATCCTGGAAATGCCCAGCAAAAGGCTGTGCAAAACCTCCACCACAACAGAAAACCCAAAAAGGCACAACAATAAAGGCACAGCAAAGATCAACTCCCACAGCACTAAAGCAGGTTAATTATACCTGAGCCATCTCCAACAGATATTGGCCTAACCTGCTTCTAAAAACCTGCAATGACAGAGACTTCACAGCCTTCAGAAATAACCTGTGCCCCTGTTCAGCTGTACAGCTGAATGCTCTTTCTGTTCTCACATTAACTTAGTACATCCTCCCTCTCCTTTCAGATTCAGCCACATTTGTCTACGCTAAAAGCCAACTCATTGAAACACTTGCTGGCTGTATTTTCTGAAGCAGATTTAAAAAAAAAAAATTATTTTCTCCCTATTCCTTCCAGTTCATCTACAGAGTCCAGCTACATACTCCAGCTGAGTCCTCATCAGAGCTGAGTAGAGCAATTCTCTCCCAAATCCTACAGGTAACACTCCTGTAATGCTTGCTGGAATAAGGTATGTATTAGCAATGACGGCATGACAGCTTTGACTCCTGCTACATTTGTGAGCCACTAGCCTAGCACTTGCTAGGCCCTTGTCTGCACAGCCACTGCCCAGTTGGCTGGTCAGTGCTCCTCATCTCTGCTTTTGATGTTTTTCCCTGTCAGTAAAGCACCTTACACTTTCCCAAACACTGCATTTTATTTTACCATTTAAAATAAATCTGAATTCCAATCCTGCTGTCTATAGTGCTTGCATTCCCTCCCACTGAAGTCATCTGGGCATTTTAAGTGTACATATGATGCCATCATCTAAACCTGTAATGGAAATGCTGAAGAGTAACAGACTCAGAACAGATGCCTGCAAAATCCTGCATTATGGTGAGCTACTGAGACCTATTCTTTGAAAAAAATTTTCAACTCCCTATGCCCTCTTCCTGCTAAAGCAGTAACACCTAAACTGTAGTATTTCTCTAGTTCACTTACAGGAGCGAAAACAGTATGGACAGTCTTATCAAAGTCAAGCTCTATCACATCTCCTGCCTCCCCTCCGTCCTCTACGACAGGTGCTGTCAGTTCAAGATAATTGTTCTTGACAAACCCTTCTACATTTTTGCCATCTTCTACCTTCTAGATGCTTAGAAAATATGAGGGCTAATGCATTCCCCCAGTACCTGTTCAGTATTTCCCAGAACTTCCCTTGCCCCTTTCCAGAGGGATGAACTTTGCTTTCTTCCACCCTTCTGGGACCTCATGTGCCTTCTGTGCTGATTCTCATCATCTCTGAGGGGCACGTTCAACTGCCACAGTTGTAAACCCAGGTAATCCCTCCCTGCAGTCTTCTGCCTCTTTCCACATGTGCTTTCCAGCTCCTGGCAGGAATGAGGCATTATATTACCTTTATTCATCTTCAGAGCTGGCCCATCCCAGGCACTGAATTTGAAAGGGGTCTGTGTGATCATGTAATTAAAGAAAATGTATGAGACAGTTGAATGAAGGATGTATAAGTAGTATAACTGGTGACATCCTAATTTGCATGCACGCCTTTGTTAGCTTAATCTTTAAATGCATTTACTTGGGTAGTAGTAATGTATGTGGCAGTGTGCATGTAGTAGTGTAGTGTATGTAGTCTCCTTTTATATTTTTTTTTTAAGCAAAAAAAACCAAATCAGAAAATCGCCCACTTGGTATCACAATTTCTAAAAAGGCCACCAGCAGGGCTCAAACTCTTAGATCCACATAGACAGCTGAAGAGCAGTCCAGCAGTATCACATGAAAAGATCCAAACTCTACCAGTATGCGAAGAAGCAAGGGATAAATACCCCCAATGTCCTATCAATGTCTGTGCTCTATGTGGCACGAGCCATGTTGAAATGCCAGTGTAACCTCTACTGAGAGATCTGAGCCCACGTTACTGCCCTGTGAGTGACCTGGGACTCGCCTTTTCACCTTTGTCTTCCTTATACATGTCAGAAAATGTCAGAGGAGATAACATGAGTTGGGGGTGGAGGGACAACAAAAAGTCCTGATGGCATATCATTAATCACAAGAGTGATTCATGAAGAATCTATTATCTTAACTATATTACTAGTGCCTGGTTTGTATCCCAAAGCAGAAGTATGTGTATACCAGTTTTATACGCATTTCTGCTATTTCTAGTAACATGATAATATTAAATAGAATGCATTACAACTGTAAAGAAACCTTAGAAGCACTAATAATTTAAAAAAAATTTAGAAGATGTAAAAGGCTAATGATTATTCATGCACAAAATGAATTAGAGTTGCGACACTGGGAAGCTGCGTTGAGGATGAAAGAGAAGCACAACAGCTGCATGAAAAGCACTTTGTCCCAAGAGGGTGCCTTCTCTGTTCTCTGGGATACACAGATTTTTGTCATTTTTCTTTCTTCCTTGTAGATTTCATCTTCTTGAATTCTAACAGAGCAAAACAGCACATTCGGGGGAGTTCGTGGGAGCTGTGGCCCATTCCTGATATATGATATTTTAGTAAATATTTTTAGAGATAATGCAAGATTAAGTATCTTTCAGGTTATTAATTAAGACCCTGCATCTTCACAACAGAAATGTGTGTTTCATGTGGTACTCTGTATAGCTGACATAGCAGGCAGCCTGGAAAGCACAATTTTGTTTCACAGAGAAAGCAGGCTTCAATATTTAGAGTCAGACTGACTACAAGCCCTCTCAAAATAACCATCATGATAGGCAGGGGGTAAGGGCCAAAGAAACCAGACTGCTGAACATACTGGGAATTATGATGACCATCTGGATTTTAGAAATCAGTTTCAAGTGTCTGCGCTGAATGAAAGCAGAACAGGGATTTGCATCTGGATGCCATTGGTGGCTATCAGCCTTAATGCCTAACCAAGATAATTTAGCCAGAGTCTGATGTGTGTTTAAATCAGCATTATGGGAGGGGGCAGTGATAATCCGCATATTAGATCACTGAAATAAAATTATTTGGATTAGCAAAAAAGCAAGCAAACAATGAAACAAAGGACGCATGTCCCTTTACAGTTTAGTCCCCCAAATGTGGCTGGCACTGCAGTGGGGGAGGGAAAGATTTTTACAGCCAGGTCATTTAAGTGATAAGATTTACAGTGTGACCCCACACAGAACTGCACCTGCCCAAGTTAAGCCAAGACCTCAGGCTGGCTTTGTTTCTGAGGGAAGCATACCGACCATTACGCCAGATTTAGGATGTTCAGCAGCTGCAGAAGGCCCAAGTCATGCCATGAGTTATGTAACTATGGGATACTCTCCCAAGAAACTCTCCTAACTGAGAACTTAACTGAAACCAGTAAGCACCCACAAAAAATGGCAGAGCTGGTAGTTCATATTTTCCTGAAGAACTCCCAACCAGTTTCAAGGTAATCATTTCAATCAGAGAAAGCTACTAGAAACAACCTTCTCAATCAAAATGTTTATGGACTTAGCCTCTGCTTTGAGCCCTTGGCTAAAGGGCTAATGGGATAAATACCACCCATCTGCTTTCCAAGCGCTAGTCAGAAGCATGATCATCATGGGGGTGGGGGTTGATACTGATTGGTAAGACAAAGGAATTTGGTAACAGTGATTAATTAAGGGAAATGTTAAAGGAAAAACATGCTCTATTACAGTGAAGACATTTCTGCCTTTGCAGTTAATCTCACACACTACGCAAAGCACAGGCAACAGGACCTGAGAAGTACTGAACTGTCAGTGTCATCCTTCCCTCTCTGATCAAGAGCCAGCGTTCAAGGTATTTGCACACAAACTCTTTGTCACTGCTGTAGGATCTCAAGCATGGAAGCAACAACAGGACCTGTTCACTGAGCAGTGGGCTTGTCTTTGTTACAGGAGAAAAAGTTGGGAAAGAACAGAAAATGAAACAGAGGATGTGTCGGTGCCACATGCAGCACACACGTCTCATGCACTTCTCAAAAATGCAGAATGCAACTATGAATGCAGGGAAGGCAGTAAGAATAAGCAAAGGAGGAAAAGGCTTGTGAAAGCAACTCATGCAACTGTAGTCTCAGCCTGAAAAAGCACTAAGTTAAGTGAAATACAATAAAACCACAGGAAATCATGAGTGACATGAAGGACGGCAGAAGGACTACACTCACTGTTCCTCATAATGGAAGAGCAGGGAGACTCAGAATAGGGAAAGATTGAACAAACAAATAAACCATGCACTTCTTTACCACATTACTATCTATTCATCTGGGGAGACGTGAGGTGTTATGAATGTCAAAGGCTCATACAAGTTAAAATAAATTTAAAAAAAAAATCATGAAGAAAAACCTTTCAAAGACTTTTAAATGAAAGCTCAAATCTCTGTTTTAGAAAGTTTTCAGCTTTCAGATTGCTGAATGCTAAAAAAAATGTACTAGGAAAATGTAACTGCATGCCTCCTTATTCCTATGGATGTTTAACTGTATCGAGTCAAATAATTCTTGGTTTATGTTCATACCCTGGTTGCAAGTCACTCACTAGATTTCCATTTTAAACTGCAATATGGAAAAAGACATTTTAAAGCAGATCATACAGTGATGAAGATTTTTGTTGTTTAGTTTCACCTAGAAAAACAGTAGTACTTCTGCAGAGGGTTTATTAAGCTGTATGTAAAAGGTAGGGATAAAGGAGGGACTCTAAAGATTTCTTAAGATTCAGATTGAAAGTAAAAAAGTGGAAAAAAAAGTTTTAGCTGCCAACAACTATGCTTCAGCCATTTGCAGCACAAAAACCCCACCATATATATTTGTAATACTGTTAAATGGATTCACACAGATCTTAGGATACGGTTACCTCTTAGATTGCAAAATGACCCAAAAATGAGTACATACCAATACCTCTAATACATGAGACCCTAATTCTGCAGCTCAAACAAGACATTGTAGAGTTGCCCTTGCCCATTTATTTCATCACAAAAAATCAACTCCCTAAAACACCTGAGAAGAAGTTTCGTAATCCTGCTACCAGGGTGAAAACTGAAGTGCTGGTTTACAATGTACAATTTCTTCATTTATGCCCTTATTCTGAGGAACTTTAAGACCAACACTTTTAAACATACATCAACATACAAAGCCTGACATTTAAGTTGCATTTAAGTGACAGTTCTCCTGACCTCAACTCCTGTTACTTTCATCATACCTATTTTCATACATAAAACTGCAGAACTTTGCCTGTGTACATCTTGACAAAGCTGATAAAAAATAGCCTGAATTCTTTTTTTTTATTATTTATCTTTGCACAAGCAGCT